>NC_142147.1:9903461-10219038 GCF_024610735.1 Ursus americanus
TCACCTCCACACACCAGACTTAGTTGAGCCCATCACACTAATGAGCTTCCAAGAACATGGAGGTCTTCGTACCTCCTCTCACAGTGCAATACGGATAAAACCTAAAATGAAATTCTTTTTTTTTAAACACATTTATTTTAATTCACATACCATACAATTCACCCACTTAAAATGTGTGATTCAGTAGTTTTAGTATATTTATAGATAGGGGCGACCATCCCCACAGTCAATTTTCGGAAATGTTCATGTCCCTAAAAGAAACTCTGTACCCTTTAGCTACCAATCTTATATTCTCCATCCCCACCTCCAGTCCTAGACAACCACTAATCGCCTCTCTGTCTCTATAGATTTCCCTATTCTGGATTTTCATATGAATGGAATCATATATCATGTGGTCATATATGCTTGGCAATTCTTTGACTTAGCATAATGTTTCCAAGGTTCATCCGGGTTGTAGCACGTGCCAGTATTTCACTGTTTTTGTGGCTGAGTAATATTCCATCACGTGGATATTCCACATTTGTTTATCCATTCACCAGTTGGTGGACATTTGGGTTGTTTCCACCTAAAATGAAACCAGTTCTTGAGCAGGTGTTACCATTTACCATGGAAACAACTCCACTTGAATTCAACAAATCCCTTTGATAGACACTGTCTGTCAGTTAAAGTTAATTATATATGTAAATTAAATACCTCAAAAATAGAAAAAGTTACAAAAAAACCACTGTGGTCATTCTGGGACGAAAGGTGACATATCCTTCCCATTTTATGTATTTCCAACATTTAAAAAGGGAGATACTCTACAGTTTATGTTGAGAGTCAAAGACACATTCTCATAGATACATTCAGTCCTGCTGTAATACTTGCTTTGAAAACACAAGCTTTTTCCAAGGTGACTGATCTAATCAGGAACAATCTGAACATCAGCTACTCTTTGCTCATGCGCAATTTCTTATGCAAAAAAATGGTAGGTGAACACAGAAAACTGTACCCCACCGATGGGAGCCTTCTAGGAATATACAACCACTCACATGCACACATGTCAGACATCTACCAGCTACCTTGGTTCACTCTGTTAGGAGCCACACCCACCCACATCCGGTGGTTGAAGTTTCTGTCAGACTTCAGGTGACCCTGCTTCTTCCAATTCACAGAAACTCACAAACTACAGTCCTTCCAACATCCATTTCTACAAGCCAACTCCAGGTCCTTTTCAAGGTAAAGTGGCATACTTAGAGTTTTTTATGTGTTTCTTAATCATTTAACGTGGGTAACACGGTGCTAGTATTTTTTAAATTATATTCTTACAGTTTTTACTTCTTTAAAAAACATATTATTGATGTTTTTGAGTCTTACACCCCAACCCCCATTTTTCCAATAAGGCCTGTGGTTTTTATTGCATCTTTTCACACTGTGGTGATTTTTAGGAATGCGTACATGCAATCATGGCAGGACGGACTGTTCATATAATACCTCTGAGAGGTGACATAAGCAACCTGTCCCTCAGAGAGGCAACTGGCAGTCAACAAGGTAAGGTCCGAAACTGCGCTTTTCACTGTGTTTTCTTTTTTGATGTGGTTTCAAAAAGAAATCACTTTGAGAAGGAAGGTTGACCTCAACCAAGTCTTGTGACACAAGAACCCAGATTTGAAACTTTCTGTTTGCATGGACACAGAACTCCGAGGAACCTGTGCAATACGGCTGGACAGGGAACTGGAAGAGGCAGGCTATTCTCAGCTCCGACTGGAACGCACATGGTTCTCAGTCAAGGGTCCTTCCTGCGAGAGGAGATTATATACAGGTCCCACTCAGGAGGATACCTGGCACACAGTAAATGCTTGATAAAAGTTGAAGGCATGAACAAAAGATGGGACATAGGAACAGATGGGAGGGTGGATGATATTTGGGGAAGAAAGGTCCTTACGAAGATCCCTGGTGGTCTGAATCCAAAACTTGGGTGAACACCGGTACTTCGGTCCCAAACAAGCCAAAGATATAGGTGAGGACTCAGCACGAGTCACCGGGCAAGTCCGGCTGTCTTTGCTCTCACGGTGTACCGAGGCCTTCTAATTATTGTTGCTATCTCCCGTGCTGTAAAATATTTTATCGGTTGCACCACTTTGCAGCATTTTGTCTAAAGCTCTTAACTGTCATAAATGCATCCACCTGTCTGCCAATGTGGAATAATAAATAATTATTATGGGAGTGACTGATTTACTTTGAAAAAACACGAAAGGCCTCTAAACCTGGAGTTTCCTGCCCCACATAATGTGCGTGAAAGAAATGAGCATCAGTAATCACTGTCAACAGTCTCTTGTAACTAAGAATTGAACCATTTATCTGTCCAGCATGTGTAAATTATCATCATCGCCTCTTCCACGGGAAGGCCTAACGGCAATTTATGTTATAAAAATAATAAGATATGAGGGTTTAATAGAAATCGCTTCTTGTTGCTTTACCTGGGAATACCAGGCTCCGGGGCCAGCAAGCATCTCGGGCCCTACAAATACAGGCAATACCATCCAGCTGTTTATAGCTGACTTCCTGATTTGTATATATATATATATTTTTTACCTCCTTTAACCAAACTAAGAGCAAAGAGCTTACCTATTATATTTATGAGCTGACCTTTCCCTATCCACTTCAAGGATACTTTCTTTTGTGACCAACAAAGATAATGCCAGGGAGCAAATGAGTTCTAAGCACTGAATAATTGTACATGTTCTGACATCCTCTGAAAATATTATCAGGGCTCTAAGTTGCTACGTATCCATCATGTCTTGGCCAGGAGAGTTTGTTTTTTGTATTTTGTTTTCTTTTTTTTTCCCCAAACGAGGCTGATTTTACCTCTAACAGACCTTGGAATGTGCCAACTTTCTTAGTTACCTTGACCTTGACTATGTGTAGACTCCTTTGGGTATCCCAAAGAAAGGGCTCTGGGAGGGGGACGTTTGTATGTTTGCAAGTGCGTAAGTATGCTAAGTGAATTATTCTTTTTACCCTTTGGGGTGAGTTTTCAAGGATTAACACCCTGAAGGTACAGTGTCCGTTCTACGGAGAGGAGAAAACATACTGTTCATTGCTTAATGGAGATTTTTCACTTTCTATCCTCGGTAGCTTCCCAGATAAGCTCAGCCATGTCAGTTAGAGTCCAAGGTGGCTGTGTATTGAAGCTGGAGAATATAATCTGGGGAACTGCGAAAGCTGGTTTGCTTACTGGAAGCATGAAAAGCCATGGTCATACCATTCTGCTCCTTGTCAGTTCTGAGCTGTTATGTGTTCAAACCAAAAAAATCCCTTTATCTCAGGAAATTCAAAGATGTCTCAGATATGGTCCCTATCCATAAGAAACTCAGTCGAGCGGTGACATGGGAATGTATACAAATTATTCTTTCTTCTGGTGCCGTAATTCAACTTTTAAGATTTTTCCCACTATAGTTAAATTGGCACATATATCCCAAGAGTGGTTGCAAAGATGATCTTGGTGGCATTGTTTATTGGTCATACAGTGGAAACAACCTAACGTCTCTTATCACAAACTGGCAAATGTACCACACGCCACACACTTAGAATACTACCCTGCACTCGAAAAGAAGGAAGTCATCTGTATACCCAAGTACACAACTTCCTCCCTCCCAAAAAAGTTCTCGGTGAGGCCTTTCCTGACCACTCAATTGAAGATTGCAACCCCATTTCTCAATATTTCCTATCTTCTGACTCCACTTTCTTTTCCCCAGTAATGCTCAGTACCATCTAGCATAACACATGCTATGCTAACATAATACCTTAAATATATATAAATGCATATGCATACATATAAATATATACAGTTGATCCTTGAACAGTGTGGAGGTTAGGGGACACCAACCCCTCACACAGCCAATAATCTGGGTATAACGTTTGACTCCCCCAAACCTTAACTATAGGACTAGTAGCCTACTGTTGACTAGAAGCCTTACTGATAACATAAACAGCTGAATAACATATATTTTGTATGTGATACGTATTATATACGCTACTCTTACAATACAGTAGGCCGGAGGAAAGAAAATGTAAGTAAGACAATCCTAAGTCAGAGAAAACACATTTACAGCCCTGTGCTGTATTTACGGAAACAGCAGGTGAGAAACGTGCACCGCATCCTCCTTTGTGTACAAGTGCCGTAGATGCATACGCTTCGCTGGTGGCCTCTAGAGGGACAGTCAAGGGCCTGGAAAAAGTAGTCTCCCCTGGGGACAAGTACCAGGGTATGTGGGTTTAAGAGTGAGAGGGACACCTAGGTTTTACTGCATATTCTTTCAGAAACTCTGATGTTTTTGCTTACTATGGGCATATTTGCTTTTTAAGATTAGTTTTTTAGAATCATGAGTCAAGCTGAGGGCTGGCATGACATATACAACAGTGATACTTAGGCTATTCACTTAGTTTCAAATCCAGATGCCCACAGGGGCCCACGTGGTGATAACTAGGATGGAAGTAGGCAGGGATAAGAAAAATACCTGGGAATACCAATCACATGACTGAAATTATATGCATTCTTCCATTTTCCTTGAAATACACAACATTCTTTGTCTATCTTTTGCTTTTCACATTTTTAGACACATCATCATAAATATTTCTTTGCTCTAAAAAAACAAGAGTACACATGCCATGGTAAATAAGTCTTGGCTCTGGCCTCTACTGTGGTTTACCAAGGGCACCTGCCAGTCTACCAGTGGATGGCCTCTCTTCACCTCTAGTTTGTGACCAGGCAGGATTTCTGAGTCAGTGTTGCCAGATCTTCTGAGTTTTTAAGAGAAATTAAAAATTCAAAGTGTTCATTTAAAATCTGCTACAGAATCGAGTGGGGTTTATCACAGGATTACAGGCCTGACTCAACCCTCCAAAATCAATCACTGCTATTCATCACACCCTATGATCATATCAACAGATGCAGAAAAAGCATTTGGCAAAGTTTGGTGTCCATTTATAATACAAACTCACAGAAAACTAGGAACAGAAGAGAACATAATAAGGAGTATCTATGAAGAACCTGTAAGCCAACATCATACTGAATGTTTTCTCCGTTAAGAGATCAGGAACTAGTCAAGGATGTCCACTGTTACACTCCTGTTAGATATTGTACTGGAAGCCCTAGCAAATTCAATAAGTGTAAAAAAAGAAATAAAAGACACTCAGCTTCGAAAGAAAAATAAAACCATCCCTATTCACAAATACTATGATTTTCTATGTAGAAAAAGCACAGGAGATCTACACAAAAGCTCCTAGAACCAAGTGAGTTTAACAAGGTTGAAGAATAAAAGATCAATATACAGAAATCAATTGTATTACTTATATACTAGCAATGAACAAACTACTGTAAGTAAAATATTTTCAAACAGTACTCTTTACAATAGCCCCCCAAAATGAAATTACAGATATAAATCTGACAAAATATGTGCAGGATCTGTATACTAAAACTACATAATGCTCATAAATGAGAACAAAAAAGGCCTAAGTAAAGAGAAAGACATACTGTGCCCATGGAGCAAGAGTCAATATAGTTAACATGCCAAGTCTCCCCCAAACTGATTCATAGATCTGATGTGATCCCAACCAAATTCCAGCAAGACTCCTTGTAAAGGCACACCAAATTGAGGCCCAAATTTATATGGAAAGATACAGCAACTAGAATACTCAAAATAATTTTGAAAAAGAACAAAGTTGGAGGACTCACGCTAGCAGATTTAAAGCTGTACCATAAAGCAATGGGAGTCAAGGCAGAGTGGAACTGGTGAACACCGAGACTCACAGGCCAATGGAATAGAAGTTAAAAATCCAGAAATTTTCTGGTGCACATAAATATCAGCTGATTTTTAAATTTTTGACAACTCAATGGAGAAAAGATAGCCTTCTCAGCAAATGGTCCTGTAAAAAACTGGATATCCATATGCAAAACAAACGGTCAAACAAAAAAACACAAAATACCTTGACCCACACCTCACCCTAGATAAAATTAATTTGAATTGAATCACAGACCCAAGCACAAACATAATACTATAAAACTCTGAGAAGGAAACACAGAACTACATCGTCATGACTTTGGCTTAGTCAAAGACATCTTAAGTTTGACCTCAAAAGCACAATACAAAAAAGAAAAAAAAATGATAAACAGAAAAATGATTGGGACTTTGGCCAAAATGAAACACTTCTTTTTTCCCCATTTTTCCATGAAAAACACAATTAAGAGAGTAAAGGGACAAGCATAAGGCTGGGAGAAATTATTTGTAAATCACATACGCAACAAAAGACCTGTATCTAAAATACATTTAGAAAAAAGCCTCAGAAAACACAATAAGTGAATAAACAACCCAATTTAAAAAACAAAAACAGGCAAGATATCAGAATAGACATTTCACCGAAGATCTATGGAGCTGAATAAACACAAGGAAAGATGCTCAATGTCATTTCCTATTTATTAGGGAAATGCAAATTAAAATAGCAATGAGACACTACTACACACCTATTAGAATAATTCAAATGAAACAAAGTGCTGACAGTACCGAGTGTCAGTGAAGATGCAGAGAGCCGAGAATTCCCATGCACGGCTAGAAGGAGTACAAAATGGCACGGTCACTCTGGGAAACACTCTGGCAGTTCCCGAAAAAGTTAAAAACACACTTACTGTACCACTCAGCAATCCTACTTCTAGATATTTATAGCAGAGGACGGAAAACACATTCATATGGAAAACTGGACACAGCCTAGAGCGGCCTTATTCACAATTGTCCAAAACTTGAAAGAGCTCAAATATCCTTCGGTGGACGAATGGACAAACGGTGGTCTAGCCATGCAATGGAACACTATTCAGAAATTAAAAGGAGCAAATTGGTGACACATATGACACAAGAGGAATCTAGAATGCATTATGCTAAGTAAAATAACTCAGTCTCAAAAGGTGACATAACTGTATGATATTATTTATATGACATCCTAGAAGAGGCAAACAGTGGGAACAGACAGCAGAGTTGGCTGTCAGAGAGTGAGGGCAGAGTGGTTATAAAGGAGAAGCACGAAGGAATTCTTTAGGATGTTGAACTGGTTCTAGATCTTGTGTGCAGTGGGTACAAGAATGCATGCTCGTGTCAAAACTCATACCAAAAAGAGCACAGACCAAAAAATGTGAGTTGTACTGGATGCGAATTTACAGTATTAACAAAGTACTTTCTAAAAGTAGGAAAAAAAGCTGAGTCAAATTAACAAAGGAAAAACAGTTACTTTGGAGGCCAAATGAAACCTGTTTGTAGGCCCAATCCCACCCATGAAACTCCAATTCACATTCTCTGAGTTGGACAAATGGTCTGTCCAAGACAGAGTGTACTTAAGACTTGATTTGACCCGATTTCTTAACATGAAGCCCAGAGAGGGAAAGACAGTTGCCAAAGCCACACAGTTAATCCAAGCAGTGCTATCCCTGAGGTCAAGTCGCCTCACTCCTACTCCAGCATGGTGTGTCCTTTGCTATTAGATGTAGAGAGTTGAGCCTGAATGACATTCTGAAGTATAACAGAACTCCCAAACACAGACTTCTTCTTTTTTTTTTTTTTTTTTTTTGAGGAAGAATAGCAGGAGCAAGAAATGAACCTCATGGGGGAAAAGGGCAAACCCGTTCCTTAAGATTCAGCATTTACAAGAAGTATATTAAAAATTATGACCTCAACAAACAACTCCAGTGAAAGTGTGTGGCCAACAGACATAGAACAATTTAACTGTTGAAATAATTCTGTCAAAAAAATTAGCAGTATTACAGGGAAGGCTGTGGGCCCTGACGGGTCCCCAGCAGAGACGCGTCTGTGCTGGGCTGCTATCGATTCTGAAACAATCTTGCACATGATAAATGAGAATGTGCTTAGGAGAGGATTCAGTCACGAGAGCCCCCAGATCAATCAGCTTGTCAACTGGCAGACGAAATTCAATTTTTATTCTTAGTAAACTCTTATTTGGTGGCAGACCATTGTTTCTGTGGAAATTGCTTCACAAAGGCCGAGGGGCAGGCATGAGAACATGGAAAAAGATCATTTTTTCAAAGCATGTTAAAACTGAAGATTTGGGGTTGATGACCAGGAGAGAGGAAATGTGATTATGGGGCAGTAGCTACCACAGCCTGCCTTCTTTGCCCAAAAGGATTAGCTAGGGCCAGTTCTCTGTGTCCTGGACACAACGGATTTTTCTCCTCCATTGTCTGACCCCACTATCTTGGAAGAAAATTCCCTTAAGAATGGGACCTCAGGCTTTGCAGACAAAACTCAACAACCCCATGACAGAACTCAATGGGGATTCTATGGAGACCTTCTATTCCCTTAGTTTAAACCCTATGAAATTGCCACTTTAGTAAGTTTAAAAAAAAAAAATCAGAATCAGCAATTTTATATGGTTGACTCAAATAATTCTTCTCTCCTCTTGTCTTACTTCGCCATGATACTAGGAATTTCTAGGCACTTTTTCTTCTTATAGCCTTTTTGAAGTCACCCAAGAAATTAGCTTTAGGCCTGGGACTAGGGCCTAGGATTCTTGACTTCCAGACCAAAGTTCTTCACACTATTCTTTGATGCCTCCCTCCAAAGACAGAGATGTTCCTCCATTTGGCCTCGAGTCAATATCTACACTGCGTATGTGTATACGCAAACGCATATCTACGTATACAGAGCACGTATACGGAGCACCCGCTCTGTGCTAGGTAGTGAACAGTGTTCTCACATTGTTCTGACAGTCTGCTTGGCGACACAGACATTAAACAAATAGAAGAGGTCATCAAATAATTAGGAGTTTACAGAGCGCTACGAAGTCCACACTCAAGAATACTATGCAAGCAGCACATCGCAAAGGACCTAATGTAACATGAGGGATAAACAAAAGAGTCCCTGGGGACGTTGCTCCTAAAGTTAGACCTAAGGGATGGAGAGGAGTGAGAAAGGCAAAGGCAGAATGGGGAGGGAGTCCAGTGGTGTCTAGAGAGATCCTTCCAGAGAAAACAGTGTGTGTGCAAAGGTGCTGTGGTGGGAGCTGACCCAATTCTGGGGGACATAAGAGAAGGTTTATAAGCCTTATATGAAAGGTGAAAACAAGAGGAGAAGTATTATAAGGTAAGGGTGGTGAAGAGGGCAGCTCTGGATCATAGAGGATCCTGTAGACCTGAGATACCCATCCATCGCTTTCCTATAAAATGTGAAGTTTGGGCAAGGATTTCCCTGAGCTTTCTCTCTCATTCAGGCAAACAAAACAAGAAAAGCAGGGGGACAGGGAAGGTGAGGAATCTGCTATTTTTCAGGCCTCCTTCAGAGAGAGAGAGAGAATTGAGCCCAGATATTCTATCAAGAATATCTCTGGGGGCATCTGCCTTCAGCTCCGGTCATGATCCTGGGGTCTTGGGATAGAGTCCCTCATCAGGCTCTCTGCTCAGAGGGGAGTCTGCTTGTCCCTCTCCCTCTCCTGCTTCCCCTGCCCCTGCTCTCTCTCTCTAATAAATAAATAAGAGGCTGTAATAAAAAAAGAATGGCTCTGAAGTTTTCTTGCTTCAAAACAATTAAGACTCCATCACCCAGAGCCAGCTCCTTCATAGACTGGCAGGCCTCAGGCTGCTCTCAGGTCCTGCCCCCACTTCTACCCTGCTGTGGTCACTGCTCCTTCCTAAGTGCTCGTGATGGCACAGTGGCCCCAGCAGGTACTCCCGAACTCCTGCCAGGAACTTATCCACTCGATTTAACCAGGGATTCCAGGCCCACTCCACCCAACTGTCCAAGAGGATATAGGTAGTGTTGAAGAACTTGACCGAACTTTTTCTCCACCAATCCCACGCAGAGATACCACGTGCTGAGGAAATGGATGCCTGATGCTGAGCCAACAAAGGGGTTAACTCTTCCTTCCGATCATCAAGAAACTGACGTCAATGACCGAGAACACAGGCTTATACAGTATTCATTACACTTGGGGAAAATAAATGGAACTCTACCATTACTGAACTTGCAGAAATTAGACACTGACATCAACAACCTTCACTTATGTGACTTCCTGGAGACCCATTAAATGAGAAGGCACAGAAATTTCATCAAAGAACACACAACTGACTTGGACAAGATGAAGGCCCCTGAATTGAATGAAGCATGACGGAAGTATCTTTCTGATAAGAGTCAAGATTCAGCCCGGCTTTTCTAAAACTTTTGTAATCTTCTCCTCCAGCCAACAGTACAGTACCTACATCTTTTGAGCTGCTTTTACTCTTTCCATAAGCTATCCTAGAACGTCATCTTTTTTTTTTAATTTCCCATTCTCTCCAATAAGGTGAGATCTCATATCCTCCTCTCCAAAAAGGAATGAACCATGATTATATGGTTTGGGTCTATTTGAAGAAATGGCAATGAAGAGACAACTTGTTTACTGGATAATTTGATAAAAGCTAACCTCATCTCTAGTTTTTAAAATAACTTATTTTTAGGGAGCTTTCAAGGCTAAAACATCCAGATAAGGAATTTAACCAGGCAAAGAGATTCCTCAATACTACCCTTAGCCCCAAGCCTCATCCCTCAAAGTGTCTTGACTCTGGCCTCCTCTGGCCAAAATACCAGAGGCCAAGGAACTGGACCTGTGCTGAGTTCTTTCTCTTCCCTGGGCCACACTGCATGTACCCAGGACCCTGATATCGCCTTATCGCCTGAGTCTGCTTCCTGGGCTCTGCTGTTCCGAGGGTAGGTGGCCCCACTCAGTGTGCATACACCCAGGCATGGGGGGGGGGGCTTCTTAAAGAGAGAGAGAAGGAGAAGGAGATTAGAAATGCAGGCCAGACTGTCCGCACTCAAAAGCTGGAGGCTCCGTCTATGTGGGAGGAAGCCAGTGAAGGAAAAGAAGGTAGACTCTGTACTGCTGGTGAAGCTAGAAGTTCACTCTCAGGGAACTGCCACATTTTCTGTGTGACTTTGAGAAATCATACTACGTATTTGTCAAGGATAGAACACATGAAACAGTTTGTTAGTGGGGTGCCTGGGTGGCTCAGTCGGTGAACTGTCTGCCTTCGGCTCAGGTCATGTTCCCAGGGTCCTGGGATGGAGACCCGCATCGGGCTCCCTGCTAGCAGGGGAGTCTGCTTCTCCCTCTCCCTCTGCCCCTGCTCGTGGGCTCTCTCTCTCGTGCTCACTCTAGCCCTCAAATAAATAAACAAAATCTTTAAAAAAAATAGTTTGTTAGCTTGATTCATAATTTTAAATACTGAAACATACAGTGTATAAGCCTCTTTCGCCTCCTTTCCCCAAGTCCCAACAAATGTTACAAGGAAGCCAATGGTCTTTGTATTGGTTCTATTGTCCTTAGTCACCTGTATAAGGTAACACTGGTAGTCCCCAAGCAAGACTGATGGAAAAGCTTTTCTGTCTGGCTTCAGAATGTTGTATTTAAAATTCCATGTGTCGTGATGTTTGATTAAGTTATTCAAGGATATAGTATGCATGATACATATAGTATATAAATTGTGTATGCGTGAGCATATATGTGTGTATAAAAGGAAAAATTCTCCAGTTTTCCTCTGTTCTCTACTCCCAGAACCCTCACAGCACTTCTGGTCACCAAATAAGTCAGTTTTTTCCCCCACCAACTAGTTCTCTGACACTAGCTGGGTATCCTACAATTCAATTCAGTTCTAACACTAGCGACCTGGAGTTAACACAGACCCACAGATTAAGGGCTCAGTCCCACAAGACTGGCCCCCCTTCAGATGACAATCACAAGTCCCAGGCTGTACTTCCAACCAAAGAGCTATACATAATGGATACCCACGACCCCCTCACTGGGTTTGGTAATTTGTTAGAACGTCTCACAGAACTCAGGAAAACACATTATTATAAAGGATCTGATAAAGACTACAGACGGACAACCAGATGGAGAGGTACATAGGGTAAAGTCCGGAAGGTCCTGAGCTCACAGGCTTTCCTCTCCATGAAGTTGGGGTGTATCACCCCCCCTGGTATGAAAGTGTTCACCACCCAGAAGTTCTCCAAACTCTGTAGCTCAGGGGTTTTTGTGGAGGCTTTGTTACATAGGCCTGATCATTAACTCAATCTCCAGCCCCTCTCCTTCCCAGAGGACACTGGGTGGGGTTGAACTTTCCAAGCCTCCAATCATTATATTGTCTGCTGACCAGCCTCCATCCTGAAGTTATCCAGGACCTCAAGAGTCACCTCATTAGAACAAAAATTCTTCTATCACCCAAGAAATTCCAAGGAATTTAGGAGCTCAGTGCTAGAAACCAAAGTCAAAGAACAAATATCAGAAGAAAAGATGCTCCTGGTACCTTTATTGCATAGGAAATTTCAAAGGTGTTAAGAGCTCTGCCCAAGAGTTGCGGATGAACACTGAAGTATATATTTCTTATTATGCCACAAGATCACAATGGGTAAATACTTAAGTAGTCTTTGAAAACCCATCTTCGTTCCAAATTGTTTGCTTCAGAAAGCGATTACCTTGTGAGTTAGGGGTGTTACAGCTCAGGAGAAGCAGACACTACCCATCACCAGCAAAATGCTCAATGTGGAGATGAGTAGCATTGGCTCCAATGATTATGTATATTTCGGTTTTATGAAACACCTTGTAGAATGGAATGGTATGTGTAGGATGCTATCAATAATGTATGGAACCACCTGCGGATAAACAGGAAACTTCACTCCAGAGGTGCCTGGAAGGAACAATGCATTGCCTTTTAAGCTTCAGAGTCATGCCTCACACAGGGTTCAGTTCCTGTACTCAAAATCTCCTGGAGTTGTCCCCATTCACCCTCTTCCTTGAAACAAGGATGGGTGGTGGAGAATGGATGGCACAGGGATCAAAAACTACAGGAAACCTTGAACTAACCAAGGGCTTTGAGGAAATAGTGCATTCTACTGCTCTGGCTCTGTAGGAAATGGGGGGGGGAGTATTTCATTTCAAGGCTGTGTTTGAACATGAAAAATGACCCATATTCTTTATCCATTAAACTATTAGTATATCCCAGCATTGTGAGCCTTAATAACATTTCCTTAAATAATTGTGAAAGCCTATTGGTTTTATTTCTTCCAGAAAAAAAAAATTGAAAAGAGCAAGATATAACATATTGGACTCAGGGATCAAGCTAATTAAAACTGTAAATGCCAATAATGATATCTGACATTTCTTTTCAACAATAACCAATTATTGTAAGCACTCCCCCAATAGCTATTAAATCTATTGCTACAAACCTCATGTTTTCACATTTGGAATATCTAACACAGATCATTTGTCCTCGCCTCTTCCATTAGTCTATGTATAAATATATATTCAGGGAGTGGTATGGCTTATGTTTTGTCTAATTTGGGTATCACATTCCATGCTGAAAGCAATATTAAGTTACATTTAGGAAAACAGGAATATTATATGTTAAAAACCAGAATAAAGCCACACATCTGGTATATTTTAGTTGTGGGATATGTAATATCTCTATCCTTCCCAAATTCTGTCTACTGGAAACCAAAATGAACAACTTTAGGAAGTGTTTCCTTTCTGTTGTAACTTGAGACCTAAACAGAGAAGTTGGTGAACAGATTGAAAATAGATGTGACTATCATTAGCTATTAGAACAAGAAGATTAGAGATTAGAGCCTAGGGAAGAAATGATTCCACTTCTAAAGGGTCAGGGAGAACGTCTTGGGATACGTGGGCCCTGGAGGGAGTTTCCTGAAAACATCCCAGAAGAGCCAGCAGTGAGCGCAGGACATTAGAAGATGAACAGACCCAAAGATGTGGCCAGAACGTAGGCTGCAGCAGCTCCACCTCAGAAGTGGGGGGCCGAGGGGAGCAGGCTTCTTTCTGGTCCTCACTGTTTATTCCAGACTCTCACAGTCTTGTTGAGTGAGACATATATACAGTCATCAAGTAGAGGACAGTTTCTCTGGTTGAAGAAAATATGCCACTGTCTACTGGATTGTGTGAAAACCCCCAAAATAAATTAGGAGAGGGTCATTCCACAGAATGGGACTATTTCAATATTTGTCACCGAGTGGTACTCAGGGAGCAGAAGGAGATAAGGGAAAAACATTTTATGAGTCTAGATTTATCTCTAATCTTGAGATATCTCATTTATTCATGAAGAAAACCTTGTGAGAAAATGAACAGATCGGTTTCATCTTGGAGATAAGGGAATTGAGGCTTAGAGAAGTCTACGAAATCTTCCCAAGAAAATATAATTAGTAAATGGCAGAGATGGTTTTGATTCAGGTCCCTGTCTACCCTGAGACTCATTTCCTACCATCCTCCCCCTTGATGACAATTCTGCAGTCCCACACTCCTTTCTGTGCCTTAACTGTGCCAAGGACCTTCCTTCTGCAGACGCTTTTCACCTGATGTTCCCTCTGCCTGGAGAGATAGCTCCTTTTCATGGGTCTGCTTCCATAGCAGAGTCCTTTTCTGTCCATCCTTGTTCAAGAAATCTCCCTACACGCTCTGCCCAGAGCCCAGCCACTCTGCACCACCTTCCTGGTCTACCTCCCTTCTCAGCGCTTCTCTTTCTCAATTCTCTTCTTTATGCTGGTGCTCACTGGTGAATTTTCCATCAAGTTGACCAGAATGTCAGCTCTTTGAGCACATGTCAGTACCCCCAAGGCCTGGCCCGGTGCCTGGTACACAACAGGTACTCATTCAATATCTACTGAATAAATTAGTGAATGAATGAATGAGAGGGGTTTCCAATTCAGGGTTATCTAAATCTGAAACCCAACTTTCATCTAGCCCACAAGGCTGGCTCTTTTGACAAAGCACAGATGCCTTGAAGTAAGTGGTATACTTGGAACAATGACTTTGACAGTTTTCTGGAAGGTTGATGGGGGGGGGTTAATACTTTTTCCTTGCCCAGAATTTCTGTGAGGGCCAAGTGATAAAAGAATCCACTCTGAAACTCACAGGAAACTGAGATTATGAAAAAAATGTCACTTAGAGTCAAAAATCCTTCAGGAAAGGAGGAAAGGGAAATTTAAAAAAGGAGTAAGAGCACAAGAAAGCCTCCCTTTGTCTCCATTTATTTCAGCCAAATAATAGCAAATAGTATTTGTTTCCATTTATTGGACAGCTGTGATGAGCCAGGCATAATCCTAAACCCTTTGTGTGTGCATTATCTCATTTACATGATCATCACAACACCACAATGAAATTGCTGTTATTAGAAACTGAAGCTCAAAGACATCAAGCAACTTGTCCAAGGTCACATAGTTTCTGAGTAGCTTGCAAAGACTCTAATACAGGTATGTGTCTCTGGTGCCTATGACAGCCTAAAGTATGGGAAATACCTCAAATCCATTCTGGTGAGGAGAAGGAGTAGAAGTAGGGGGAGATACTCCAAGGAGGAGACTATCATGGACAACGTTCAGGGCTAAGATCCTTACAGCACAAGTATGGCTGCCCCCAGGCAAACTTCTTAGGCATACCCCAAACCCATAGTGTAGAAGTTGTTTACACAGTCCAAAATGAGGAAAGAAGAAACAGGTAAATGTATCTGCCTAGCTCATTCTTAACTTACTGCTTCTCAAACAGAGGATCCCAACGAAGCTTTGCCTAAATCTTTGGCCATGAACCAGTAATTTTGGTTTGGGCCGTTAAAACTAATTCCTCAATGACTCCTAAAAAAAGAAGAGGCAGTCCCCAAATTTAATGAATCTCCAGATTTCTAGGCTCTCTGAATGGGGACACAATCAAATCTGTGTTTACTGTCTTTCCATAGCTTAGTTGGCTGCAGATGATTTTCCCAGAAGCCCAAGGTCCATGGTGCTATGGCCAATCCTTGTGTAATCCCTGTGCCTTCTAGCTGTCCCCCCAAAAAATGCATATTCATCTCATTCATCCTCCACTTCATACCCCTGTGGCCCTACCAGGTGCAGGAACATAACTCATAAGAAATATTAACATTAGCTGTTTATCATGGAGCTTGCAAAACAGAAAAGCAATAAAAGTGCAGGCACGCTCACTCAATTACCATTGAAATAGATATCACAAAAATTATTCAGTGTCAGAAATCTAATTTTGTATGATATTTCTATATATTTCCACTGCTAATTTTTCTTCCCTCCAGTATTAGTGAATTAATATGCTTCAAATGCCCCTCTAGCTACCCTGGAAAAAAAAATACTTATTTAGTTGAGCTCCCCAAATCCATTAGACAAATTTCCTTTACAGCAAAGCATTGATGAATGAAATGTCTCATGCTAATGTAAGAATAATCAATTTAGAATGCTTATGACAATTAACAAAGCTGAAGATACGCCTTGAAGGCTCCATGCTTTGTCAGCCCTGATTTGGATTAAACTTGCGCTAATGGGATCATTTTTCTTCCAAAAGGTATTCTTTTTAGGCAGACCTATCAATTAATATGAATTATGCATGTATAAAAGTACTAATGTCATTAATTAGACAAATTAATTTTTATGATGCAGTGGATAGACTAACACTAGATTATATGTGATAACTTCCCCACGGCGCCCGCCGATTTGAAATAAATGAATAGTTTATATTTGTGTGCTTTCCAAAGACTCAATCGGGATTAATCAGGCTGGTCTGTGGGCGGGAGATGGTTGAGATGCCACATATTCTTGATGGTCTTCTTAGCCAGAGGGGTCACTTCTGAGACAGCAGAGCCCAGATTTTAATAGTGAGAAACTTTAGAATAATGCTACACGGGGTCATTTGGAAATTAGTAAACTGTAACCATTTATTCTGGCAAGCTTTTATTGATTCTCTCCCCCAAATTTACATGCTGCTGCCCAAGTGGGCTAAGAAACAAATAAAGCTCAGGAGATAAAGAGTGGAGAAAAGGGCATTTTCCTATTGTTGAATTGGCAGACATAGCCCATTAATGTTGGTCGAATTTGACTGGTACAATATTTACCTTCTAACTGCGACTCTAAGTTATAGCTCCTTAATTAGTATTAGCTTCGTTCATTCTCAAATCCATGAAAACCTTGATATTCTATATTATCTAAAGTGTATGATGATGAGGACCATGGGAGGTCCAATATTTGTGAGATTAACCATCACCTTCCTCATCTGCCTTGCAATAAAGCTTATGATTACAATGAAGTGACCACCACTAGGAAAGTAAATCCAAAAATTATTTTACTCATTTTAAGCCCTTTTATTCTTTTAGTTCATTTTGCAGGAACTTGAAACATGAATTTTTTTTAAGTTTTGTAACTAGGATAATTGACGACGATGATGTATCCTTAAGTCACACTGGTACATCCCATCATGCAAGGCTGGCAGGAATTAAAGCAAGCTGATGTGACTGGAGCAATGTCTCAAAGTTCGGTGCAAGAGGTCAAAAGTGATCTCTCCTTCCCGGTTCACAGAGTTATTGTCTAGACCATGGTAAATGCTTAATAAATTCAGGTTGAAAAAAATAAGTAAACGTATTCCTTTAGCTAAGGTCTTTTTTTTTGGGGGGGGAGGCATAAAGGGGGCTAGAGAGATAATCTTAAGCAGGCTTCACACCCAGTGCAGAGCCTGATGCAGGGCTCAATCTCACAACCCTGAGATCATGACCTGAGCCAAAATCAAGAGTCGGATGCCTAACCGACTGAGCCACCAGGCTTCCCTTAGCTAAGATCTTAACATGCGTTCTAAAAACAAGGGGCCATCACAGAAATGCAAAGGACATTTTCTCTGTATTCCCTATTTCTTTGTTACACCAATGATAGTATGGCATGTCCATTAAAAGCAAGCTCTTTGAAGAACAAGAGTCTTCAAATCATGGATCTGCCATATCTTGGCTGAGCAATGCTAGGGGTTTGATGCTGTCTCACTGCATGGTTGTAAAGCTTTGATGATGTGTAATCGGTGATTACACGTGGTACCTTCCCCAGGTGAGCCTTCCATGAAGAGGAATTGGTGTCTTTACTACTCAGAGCAAGGCATAAAATGTAATGGCAAGTCTTAGAGAAATGTTGCCACTCTCCATAACTAAATACTTCCTTGGGCAAATACACCATTGAGTAGTAGAATGGACTCAAGCTCCACTAAAAAGATATGGGATGGCATCCTATCCTCTCATTCAATTCTGATCACAGGTCCATCTTCTGGTAAGAAGTGGATGAGAGAGGAAAAAAATGATTAAGATAACAGAACCTGGGTCAGACTGCCTGCGTTCAAATCCCACTCCCACCATGTACCAGCAGTGTAATCCTGGGCAACTTGCTAAACTTCTCAACATTTCCTTTCATTGTCTATAAAATAATAATGGTAGGGTTAATTTTAAAAAATAGGATTAAATGAATTAAAATGTCCAAAGTACTTAAAACAAGGACTGGCACATGTATGCAAGTAACCCGTAAGTAAAGGAAAACTATTTGGCATCTATTGTGTTCTAGATGCCTTATATGCATTGTCTAATTTAAACTTCACTACATCCTCGAGAGGTAAGTATAAATAATCTCATTTTACAGATGAGGAGATTGAGGCCCAGAGTGTTTATCTTGGTCAGTGTCAACCAACTAGTAAGTAGAAGAGGAAAGATTCGACCTGAGGGTTATCTGAGAAGTTATTCAATGGGAGAGAGAAGTGCTGGGAGAGTAAAGTCTAGGATTTAGGAGGGAAAAAGCTCTTCCTACTGCAAATCCTACAGCTCATGGAAAAGGAGGAGCATCCTGGTCATGAAGGTAAATATTGGGTAGACAGGATAATAGTGATAGCTACCCTGGTCATGAGGGAGGCACATCCCTGTGGGATAGATATTATTAAAATATCTTCATTTTATAGATGTGTTAAGTAATTTACATTAGATCATATCCCTGACACAAATACTGATCCATCTATTATTAACCCCTACACCATAAGACCTAATGATTTATAAGTAAATAATGACATACTGATTGGGGACTGCAGATATTGAGCCCCTACCTTCCAGCCATGTGTCTTATCCCCCTACTCTTCTCTTATTGTTGGCCACTGGGACTCTATGCTCACCCCACCACCACCACCACACTAGTTTCTGGAGGAGGAGGAGAACCAGCAGTTTATAGAAGTCAAGCCTACACCTATGGAAGAATGGAAGGAAATAACCCGGCCTAGATCAGCAAAATAATGGTAGCCTGTGACCACCAAGACTCTCACTTTATAAAATTGAATGAAAAGATTAGCTTCCAGAGGTGAAATGCAATAATAAATCATATTTGCAAATTTCTCCACGGTCTGTGATGTCAGATACATTTTTTAGGAGGTTAAGTTCCTAGAGTAGGTGCTTTTATTTTTCTGTCTAGCCTTGTTTTCAGTTTAGGGATGTTCATGGTCCTCAAGGCAAGCCAATGATACTAAATTCCTGGACTTTGGCTGGAATGGGAGCCAGAGGGATGATGCATGCTTGATGCTATTGGAGGTCACCACTTTGAGAGGGCCTACCAGAGAGTGAAGCACACAGGAAAGCAGAACCTAAAGCTGGGGCAAGACAGAAGGAATCCTCATGACATCATCTAAACACTGGAATGTATTCTCATCTGAGCCACATGACCCTAGACTTTCCAGTTATGTGAACAACTGAATTACCATTTTTGTTTATTCTAGCTTAAGTCAGGTTTCTGTCACTTGCCTCTGAAAGGAATCCAAATAATACAGAAATAATACAGAATAATAAGCAGAAACATTAACAGTTTCTAAGAGCAGATTTTGAGATTCACTTGAAATCACCAATTCCCTAAAACATTCCTAGAGGCTCATTCTCTAAGTGAAGCTACTTTAGAGAATTTGTTGTTGCAGTTCATTCTTGGCTATGAAGTCACTTTAGACATAATAACATAAGGAGTGTTTTAGTAAGATTTGTTGGTGTCTCTTTTGGTTGTTTTTGCAAAGGAGGACACATAATTTCTTTTTTTTTCTTTTTTTTTTTTTTAAAGATTTTATTTATTTGTTCGACAGAGATAGAGACAGCCAGCGAGAGAGGGAACACAAGCAGGGGGAGTGGGAGAGGAAGAAGCAGGCTCATAGCAGAGGAGCCTGATGTGGGGCTCGATCCCATAACGCCGGGATCACGCCCTGAGCCGAAGGCAGTCGCTTAACCGCTGTGCCACCCAGGCACCCCGGAGGACACGTAATTTCTTTGGCCAAATGTAGGGGAGGGTTTCCTGGGAGAGTGAAATCGCCATCGATCTAGATGGCTTGGTCACCAGGGACTAAATATTCAAGGGAAATGGCTACTTAGAAACCAGAGTCCACTTGTGTCTACATTTCTTCCTCCCTCAATATGTATAAGTCAGTGATCAATTCAATTTCACAATAGTCTTCATTTTATAATTAGTCTGAATATTATAATTAGTATGAATATAATTAGTCTGAATATAGTCTGAAACTATAATTTGTCTGAATATGAAAAGTTTCCTGTGATTCTGAAAAGTGAGCAGATGAACACGTTCCATTGACTACTTAAGGGAATCATCAATAACATCAACAAAACTCCCTTCAGTCATTCATTTCATCCTGTGAACAACTATTGAGTGATACTCTGGTTTCCTTCCTGCCTCTCCACAACAGCCTGACGGCATCATCCCTTGGCTTTAAAACAAGGGGACAGCTCTAAAAGCCATAGAAGGTTTGGGTCAGCAAGGCCCTTTGGGTGCAATGTCCACCCAGACTCCTTCCATTCTCTGACCAGTTTCATTTTCTTAAAACTTCAAAATAGGGTCATGGTGTAGATTGTGGTCTTCGGAGCCTAATGACCTGAACAATATCCTTGCTTGATCACTTCTTAGATGCAGGCAAGTTACTTAATCCCCATGTTATCTGTGCAGTAGAGATAGTGATGAGAGCCAACAAGCTCATTTGACCAGCTTATGGAGCACGAACTATCTACTAACAAATAAGGCAGTCTCGAGGGGCCTTGAGACACAAGGCACGAAACAGACAAAATTCCTGGCTCTCATGAAATTGATATTGTAGTCCATCTTGGCACCATCTTGGGATTCAGGGAGCTGATGCTTGTAAAATGATTAGCACTGTGCCTGACACATACTGCGTGCTCAAGAAATACCAGCTTTTGTCAATGCTATTATTGATAGCTATGGCTATAGTTGGTTATGTTCTCCTAACTGCTGTTGTGAGGTTGTATTTCTCCCATCTGGCCCCACCTACTGCTAAGAACTCAAATTCCCAAATCCCAGACTGCATCTTTGCAGAAGAGGCTCCAAACCTGAATGTTAGTTATTTTTGTCCATTACTCCAAATCTTCATCAACATGTAGTATTTTTAAGCTTTTTAATTTTAGTCATTCTTATGTATGTGGATATATGCCATTGTGATTTTAATTTGCATTTCTCTAATGGCGGAAGGTTCATACTTTTTATGTGTTTAGTAACCATTTGAACTTCCTCTTTTGTCAGGTGCCTGTTCAAACTTTTTTGCATGTTATGCTATTGGGTTGTCCAACCTGTTACTGATTTGTAGGATTTGATTGTATATTCTGAATACCAGCCCTGAATCGGATATATGGATTGCAACATCTTCTCTCACACTTCCTTTTTACTCTTTATTTCTAAAATTCCAATTTATAAATTTTTCCCATAAGGTTAGAGCTTTTTTGTGCACATTAAGAGATATTTGTGTGCCTCTATATCACCAAAAAAAATTCTCCTCTATCACCTCTAGAAAACTATTTTTACCTTTTACATTTAAATCTGTGATCAACCTGGAACTCATTCTTGACTTTGGTGGGAAATAGAAGCCAAGATTCACTTCTTTTTCTTCATGGATATCCAATTGGCCTGGTACCATTTATCAAAAAGGCTACTCTTTCTCTATTGCACTAAAGTATTACATTTGTCCATCTGGTGGACCTGTGGTTTGGGGGCCCTTCTATTTTCTTTCATTATTTGTATGTCTACTATCGGGAAAAAAATCATACTCTTCATTACCATCGCTTTGTAATATCTGTGATATTGTGATACCTGGAAGTGTAAATTCTTTAATCTTACTTTTCTTCAAACTGGTTTCACTCTACTGACCCTCAAGAGGAATGGCTTTAGGTTTGTCTCTTAACTCTGGGAAACAAATGGAGGGCTGCTGGAGGGGAGGTGCGGGGATGGGGTAAGTGGGTGATGGGCATTAAGGGCACATGATGTGATCAGCACTGGGTATTATATGCAACTGATGAATTATTAAACACCATCTGAAACTAATGATGTACTATATGTTGGCCAATTGAATTTAAATCAAAAAAGAGGAGTTGTTTTCCCTTGTAAATAGTTTTTTGATTACGCATATTGTTTCTTTAGTAGACATACAGCTAGTCATATATTCTACTTTATTTTTAATTCATTTTAGTTGTGTTTTGTACAGTTTGCTGATTCTGCCCAAGTTTTTTAATGTATTAGTTTAAATGTATTATAATTTAAATTGTCAAAATAATTTCTTACTATCCCTTTATTCCTAATATCAGTAATTTGTGACCTGTGTGTATGTGTGTGCTGTTGTTGTTGTTGTGGGTCCCCAAGACCACCCTCAGTCTCTGTGATTTGCTAGTAGGACTCACAGGACTCAGTAAAGTTGTTATATTCATAGTTGCAATTTATTATAGTGGAAGGATACAGATCAAAATCAGCAAAAGGAAAAGGTACATGGGGAAACGTCCAAGAGAAACCAGGTTCAAGCTTCCCAGTGTTCTTGCCCAGTGGAGTCACACAGATGCATTTGGTTCTCTCAGTAATAATGTGTGACAATACATCCAAAGTGTTATCAACTAGAGATGCTCTTGTGAGCCTTGGGGTCCAGGGTTTTTATTGGGCATCAGTCATGTAGGCATGTAGCACTTGTGAGACTAACTTCAGCTACTTTGTCATACTCCTGCTCCCGGTCCGAAAAGCGGGTGCTCACCATAAATTACACTGGCAGTGTAAACGATCTGATCAAACTGATACTGCATGGTCAAAGGCCTCAGACCTGTAACACTCTTATCAGGCAGAATATTCTAGAATATTCTTCTTAGAGCTCATCTCCCAGGAGCTGGCCAAGAGCTTGTCCTAAATGCAGGCCTTTCTTATGAATGTGCAGGGTATGGGCAACCCAAGTCAGCTGGTTCATCTTTTCCTGCACACTTTCTTTTCTTGATCATCGCCATTCTTACCAAGTTTTACCCATTATATGGATCTTTCTAAAGAAATTCCTTTTTGGGGGATGTGTTGATTCTTTTTATTTTTTTTTCATTAATGTCTGCCATTTGTTATTTCTATCATTCTTATTTTGAGTATAATTTGCTTTTTTGTTTTTTTCTAACTTCTCGACATGGATACATTTATTTTCAATCTATCTTTTTTAACAAGTGCCTGTAAGGTCATCAATCTCACACTAAGCATGAATGTAGCTGCATCCCAAAATGTTTACTATATTGTACTTTTCTTAAGCTCAAAATATTTTCTTATTTCCATTCTGATGTTCTCTTTGATGCCCGTTATTTATAAATGCACTCCTTAATAGCCAAATGTTTGAGGATTTTCTAATAATTGAAAAAATTAGTATCTAGATTAATTTCACTGTAGTCAAAGAACATACCATAGAGAATATCAATCTTTCAAAATTCATTGATATTTGCCTCATGGCCCCAGATAGGTAAATATTCCATGTCTACTTAAGAAAGATTATCTCTGCAGTGTTACAGTTGTGGGTGCAATATTCTGTAATGTCATGTAGTTCAGATCACTTACCTTATAATTTTTTAACTATTCATTTTTCAGTGACTGAGAAAGGTACATTAATATCTCCAACTATGCTTATGTGTTTTACAATTTCTTCTTTTTAATTCTGTCAATATTTGCTTTGTGTATTCTAAGGTTACGTTTTAGGTACATACAAATTTAAAATTATTCTATTTTCCTGATGTATTATGTCATTTAATATTATGAAATATCCCTCTTTATTACTTACTTTTGCATAAAATCTACTTTTCTGATATCAGCCTAGCTACACCAGCTTTCTTTTGGTGAATGTTTGAATAGTACGTCTTTAATGGTATATAGTTTCACCCTATCTATACCCTTACATTCAAGTTTTGTCTTGTAAGCTGCATATAATTAGGTTTTGAAGTTTTATTCAGTCTAACAATCTTTGTCTTTTAACTGGGACATTTAGTCTGAATAAATTAGATGTAATTACTGACATGTGTGTTTATATCTACCATCTCAGTTTTTTTGTTTTCTATTTGTTCCACAGGTTTTATGTTCCTCTTTATCTTCTTTCTTGTTTCTTTTTGGATAAATAAAACAGTTTAGACTATTCCGTTTTTCACTCTATTAATTGTTGGTTATATATAATTTCATTGTTCCTTCGGTAGTTAAACTGGCTATATTGACAATATGGATTCTTGATTTGATAGAGACAATAAAACTCAGTATTTTTACCAACTTTGTGTTGAACACAAAGATCTTAGAAAACTTTAATTGCATCTCCCATCTCATAACTCTTGTATGATCACTAGGCATTTTTAGTTCTACTTATATTTATAGCCCACAAAACACTGATATTTAGATTAGCCACATATTTATATCCTTGCTGTTCTTCATGCCTCCATTCATCTCTACATTTCTTTCTCAAACCACCACCTTATCATTTCTTTTATTACAAGTCTGCTGCTAGCTAATTATTTTAGATTTTGTTTGTCTGGAAATGTCTTTATTCTGCCTTCTTTTTTGGAGGGTATTTTTACTTGATATAGAATTCTAAGTTGACGGTCTTTCCTTTCAGAACTTTAAAAATGTCTTCCTTTGTGTTCTGACTTCCATTATTTTGTTGAAAAACTGCTGTCAGTCTTGTTCCTTTGCCACCAAAGTGTTTTTTTTCTCACACTCCCAATGACCCCTCCCAAATGGCCACCTTTCCATTTGTTTTTGGTTTGGGTTTTTAGTGGTTTTGCTACTGTGCACCTAGGTATGTGTTGTTTTTATTTTTCATTTAATGTTCATCCTGGTTGAGTTCACAGAGTTTAAATCATCTGTAGCATGGTGCTCTCTTCAGTTTGGGAAAATTTTTGGTTATTATCTTCTCAAATATTGATTTTACTCCATTTTTTTTATTCTACTAAAGCTCCAATTCCACGTGTGTTAGATTTTTGTATGCATTACCCATTCTCCTTGCACTCCATGCTTCACTCTGAATATATTCTGACTTGTCTTTCATTTCACTAATTCTTTTGGCAGCTTATTTTATCTGCCATTCAACCTATACACTGAATTCTTAATTAAAATTACTTTTCAGTAACATAATTTTCATTTGATTCTTTTTGTAGATTCTACTTTTCTGATGATATTATTTATCTCCTTGTCTACTTTAATGAACATACTGGTCACCATCATTTGAAATCTTTATCTTAATACACCATTATCTGAATTACCTATGGATTTGTTTGACAGTTTTCTTTTTTTTTTTTTTTTGGCTTTTGGTTATTTAGTCCTATGTCCTTGTAGTCTGCCATTTTATTGAGAGCCACTCATTGCATATGAAATCTACAGAGGCTCCAAATGATGTTATCTACATCAGGCAGTTAGAGGAGGGATATTCTGGAATGAAGCACATTTGAAACTGAGACTACATCTAAGTTGTCTTTATCCCCGGGATGGGACATTCAGTGGTGCCCGCTGAAAGGCAGGGATGTTTGCCAAAAGCCCTTCTCTCTTCCTGGAAAGTTCCAAACTCCAATTCTGTCTCCCTAGCACCATGAGATTGTCAAAAGTCTGCCCAGTGTCCTGGCCTCTGGGCTGCTGCTTACAAATTGCCAAATTTCTCGACTGAAAAAGTCATGTGAGATACTGAGTGGATTTCTTGGCACTTTTTGCTCTAGAATGTTGCCCTCTCATAACCTGGTTACTCTGGAAACTCTAAATTCCAGTCTTTATCTTTCTAAGCAAAAACGTTTGCTCAGATTCTTCTTGTAGGTAATATTTTCTACTTAAGATATAAATTCTGTGACCTCTCATTGCTTATGTATCAGCAGGTGTCACAGGCAGAAAAGTGCTGCAGAAGTTTAATTCAGCACATTTCCCTTTTCCCCAGCACCATGATTCTTTAAATTCTGGTTGCCTCACTAGCGCTCCAGTGCCTCAGATGAATTTCTCAAACATTTATCCAGTTTTCCTAATTGTTCTCTGCGAGTGGATTAGTGTGATACAAGCTAGTAGGAAGTTGGTTATAATAATAATCATATATCATAGAAACCTGTAATCTTAGTGGAAGAATTACAAACTCCAATTTCTACAGAGGTTAGGCAGGTAAAATAAATGGGGGAAGAGTGCCAGGTATGAGAGCGCAAACGGCATACCCTCTCTAAACAGGGAATTGTGGTACATTATCCATCTTTGGACCTAACAGCTGAAGCCAGAAATGTAGAGATTTATGTGAAATTGTCTTCGTTTTAAATATTGTCAATTTTAGAAAGTTTTTTCAACCTGGGCTTGGAAATGTACCTCCAGACTATGTTCAACTATAACCTAGTATTTGTTAATCTCTCTTAATTTTTCTTTTAAAATCTGTTATTTACTAGACCACATGCCCATTTTAATTTATTCAAAGACTATTTTTTTTTAAGATTTTACTTATTTATTTGAGAGAGAGAGAGTGAGAAAGAGCATGAGAGCGGGAGTGGGATGAGGGGCAGAGGGAGAAGCAGACTCCCTGCTGAGCAGGGAGCCCAATGCAGGGCTCTGTCCTGGGACTCTGGGATCATGACCTGAGCCAGAGGCAGACGCTTAACCGGCCGAGCCACCCAGGTGCCCGTCAAAGACGATTTTTAAATACTTACTATTCAAGGTGCCCGGGTGGCATAGTCCGTTAAGCATCCGACTCTTGGTTTCAGCTCAGGTCGTGATCTCAGGGTCATGAGAGTGAGCTCCACGTCAGGCTTTGCACTCAGTGTGAAGTCTGCGTAAGACTCTCTCCCTCTCCCTCCATCCATCCCCCTATATGCGCATGCTCTCTCTCTTTCTCTTAAATAAATAAATAAATCTTTAAAAAAAATACTTAGTATTCATAGAAATCTGTGCTAGCTTTAACAGGAGACATTCGATCACAATTTTTGACTAGGAATTCACCAAGAAGTAATGACTTAAACAAATAAACATAATTCAAGAAAGAGATAGCCAAGCAGTCAATATGTATTGCAGGTAGGAAATTCAATGGAAATTTGGAGAAAAGGAAGGAAGATCTCTTTTAGCTGGGTGAACCGGGAAGACAGTAAAACTGAAAACATTTTAACAGAAAATGAAAAAGAAGGAGCTGGGCAAAAGTACCGCCAGGAGATAGCAGGTTTGGGGGAATGAGGAATAAAGAAAGTAAAGAGGCACTTCTCTACTTCAGGAAGGTAACAAACAAATCTGGGTTTGTGCTCTACGGTAAATCAGCCAAAGTTTAATCCCCCCCCTAAAAAAAAAAAGAAAGAAAAAAGAGAAAAAAAACCCCACTACCAGTATCTTTATCAGAGTAAGCAAGAGAACCACCAACCAAAGCACTGCTGTTGGGTCAGTTTCTCGGGCTCGTAAACAAGCTCCCGTGTATGTAATTATAACTAATATATGGGAGGAATGGACAGGGATGAACAGATGTTGGAACCAAATGAGGATACAAAGAACACAACACTGTGGTATAAAAACCTGAGTTTATATGGTGCAGCTGCCTGCATTGCATGCTTTTTTAAAAAAATTTATTTACAAGGTGTGGCATCTGGCCTTCTACTGTCAAACCTCGATTTTTCTTGCAGCTAATTTTCTTCTGATACAAAGGGGTACCAGCGATGCTGGGGAGAGACTTAACTAAAACTGCTTTCTGAAAAGGAGACCCCAGGAATTAGAAAGAAGGGCAACCCACAGTTCCCACCAGAGCTAAACGAGCTGAGTTGCATTTGTCTACATTTCAAATCTGGGCTCTTTGAGTCTCCTAGAGCTCTTAAAGAAAGCCAAGGTCTATTTTGCCTGTGTCGACATGATGCCAGTCGAGCAAGTTAATGGATTTCCCCCACTGCGGTGCCCACTGAAGAGGTGTGCTACATAGAGCTAAGCAGGAAGTCACAAGATGGAAGAAAATATATGCCATTAGCAAGAGTGAGACCTGACCTAAATATACCCTCAACTAATTCTAAATGGGCCCCTTGGAACTTCCTCGATCGGGAGGTTTCAAACCACTGTGCTGGATCCAGGCGCTATAGAACACGACGTCGTAGGATCCCAGGGCTTCTACGTCCCGACGGCAGCTTTGTGGAGGCAGTCACCGAGGGTCACACACTTCCCAGTCTCCAGTGCTAATTTGTTTTTATGTTACCGAGGTTTTACAACTTTTTCAGCTGGGGAAACCCATGAAACTCCTTTGATCTTCAGCCTCAGATGTTCTGGCGGTCAGCTTGAGCGGCAGGATGGTATTTGGGGTAAGGCATAAGGCTCCACTTCTCTGTGGCTTTGGTGCAGATTTTCCACCAAGCTATGTGGAGTAGGAGAGTTGTTTAACCTCGCTAGGCATAGTTTTTCCCTCAACACCAGGGACTAATACTATCTAATTGAAACAATACATGGGAAGCACTTGGCACAGTGTCTGGCATATCATAAATATTTATGAAATCATATCTATGTTTCATCCCGTCTCCTTCTAAGCATCAACTATGATAGACTTGATGCTGTAGACTGGCTCCCACAGCTTATTTATTAAGTCCACTGATTTATGAATACATTTTTTCTCTTAGCAAATCCCTACTCCTGTCTCCAAAGTCAAAGTGCTGCCCTCTCTGAGAAACTGTCCTTGAAGTCCCCCACCCTCCTGAGTCCATCACTTCCTGTGGGTCACCACGACAGAGAACGCACATGATGCGTAAGTACTCCTTCATCCCAACACTCTGCAAGGGGAGCTTACCACCATCTTGTAATTATTAACATATATGCACGTCTTCCCTCCTCGACCCTCAGCTCACACGGCCATCCACCCCGTGCTTCTGAACATTCTGCTTGCTGAGCTGCTGCCAAGGCAAAGTCAAGGTCTAGAAATGCCGTGACATAGGCATGGATGGGAACAGTAAGCCCTGACTCAAGTGGAAAGGCCACTTGCTGCTCCAGATGCTAACACCCCAGGCAGAGTTTCAGCTTCTCATGGCCCACTTACAACAACATAAGCCCACTCTTAGCTGTGTCTCCTACATTGCCTTCAAAATCCAGGACATGGACTGGGGCAAGCTGGTTCCCCATTTCCTTTCCCCCACCCCACTGCTCCATGGCGTCTGGGGGCCTCTGCAGCTGCCCCCAACATTAAGGAGCTGGGCCTCCTGACTGAGAATATTACTTCTCCATAAACAAAATAACTTTTCAAATCAATTAGAGGCTTCTGTGACCTACAGCAATTTAGGAAATTAGTGAACGCTCCTTATTCCTCCAACAGACTATATTTTATTATTGGATTAATGTGCAAAAACCCCCTATTTTGTAGCGCCAAATATTTACTTTGGAGAAGTTCTCTGGTTTTATCATGGATTAGCCTTGTACTGTCAACAAATTAATGCAAGTTTGGATAATGAACTATGGAAGTAAAGAAAACATACACAGGGCAAGGCTAGCTTGAAAGCACATTTTTTGGTTTTAGGGAGGGGATCGGCAAAGAGTTGACATCCAGTCCCCCACTGACTATATTTTGTGACCCTATCTCATTAGTCATGCAGAAATTTTCATTTTTATTTTAAACATCTGGTCTGCTCTAAGAGTACGGGCCAGATGTCTTTACCCAGGGTTTAATTTTAGGGCTTAGTTCTATATCATAAAGAACAATTACAACTCCGCCACTAAGCCAGGTAAAACACAGTCAAATGACATCAGTGGTGGGGCCATGAAGTGTCTGGATAATGGTCAGGAGGCTCCTGTGTCTTTATCAGGAGCTAAATAAACAATGCAATAAATTCTACACTAAAGAAGAAATATTTAGAGGACTAAAGTACTATAGGCACTCGGTTCTCTTTTTTGATATATCTGGGAGGGTACGGACAAAAAGCAATCTTCACTAATAGCTGGCTACTTGACTCTTTCATACCCGCTGTTATCCCACCTGTTTCCACCCTTGAAATGGGAATCAATATAAAAACTGTCCATTTGCCCACCCAACATGGTAGCTGATACAAACGATACAGTGGCTGGTAGAGAGGCATTCTGTGTATCATGTCCTTGGGATTCCTGTTGCATGTAGAGCAAGGTTTTCGAGAAGTCTGTTGAATAACTCTGCCACCACATCTCACTCTAAGCTCAGGTTTTATTCAGACAATGCAGTTGTCCTGGTCCTGAGATCAGCTTGCAGCCTTTGGCCTTCCATTTTCTACACTGACTTCAGAGCTCCTGTTTTGAAATGCAAATCTAGTTTTCCTACTCTTCAGATTAAAAAAGTAATCCTTAACCCCGCCTACCAGATCCTGCATGCCAACCACGCTGTTCTCCCTTTGTCCATTCACCCAAGTCCTCTTCCAGACACCAGAATGCCACCTTTGTCTTCCTGCTATGGAGCTTTTGCCCATGCTGTGTCCTTGGCCTTCAGTGCCCTTCCTATCTACACCACTGGACCTCATTAACAATTACTCCTCATCAGATGAGGGCAAAGTGCCCTTCCTAGTCCTTTACTGCAGTTGGAAATTGACATTCGTGTTGTCATTATTTCCATAGTGTGTGCCTTTCCTAACACAGTAAGAACTCTGTAAGAACAAGGACTTCGTATTTTCTCTTCCTTTTTATCCTTGCAGTAACAGGGCAGAACGTATGTCTGCCACATAGTAAGTGCTTAATACATGTGCTTTGGAACGAATGTCTGATCCTTCAAATGTGAAGCTATGAGATCAAAACAGATCACCTTAACTCAAAAACAGCTTGTATATGGAAGAAAAACAAAGAACCATGGTTTTTTATATTAATATTTTCCCAAGGTGATTCTACCAAAGAGTAATGGATTCTGGCCAGGGCACAGCCCATTGCCTTAGACAGATCTGAGTTGGAGGCTTGATAGAAAAAATAAGCAGACAGGCCCTGATCTCTAGTACCTTCCAGGATGACAATCACACTGGCAAGGGCTTAGGACCAATGGCAGCAGAACTCATAAAAGGTACACCCATTGGCCGCACCTGGAAGAGGCTTGGCTGAGCATGGCAGGGAATCCCTGGAAGACACACGGCACTCACACTGGCCACTGAGGGTGTCATTAGGACTTTCCACAAACATCCTAGTTCTCTCCTCCTGGGCATATGAAATTAGATGTGACCACGTAACTTCCTTTGGCTAATAAAATGTAACCTGATGATATGCTTGTCGTGTCCAGTGGAAGCTTAAAGGGCCAGAGCATGATTCTTACTTTGCCTGTCATGGAAATATATATCCAATGGAGCCCCTGTCAGCCTAAATCCCTGAGTCCCCATGATGAGCAGAGTCCTTCTGCCAACGTGTGGTGGACTTGTACTGAAAAGAAAAAACAAAGCAAAAAGGCTTCATTGTGCTAGGCCACTGAGATCCGGCGACTTAAAATATGTAAGTGACACTCCCCATCAGTCCTGCTAACATTACTGCTCAAATTGGAAGGCCATGTTTAGGGAGGAAGTGGAAGAATGAGAATGTGAGAAGGAGCATAATCGTAGGAACATGAAAACCGGCTGCAAGAAGACTTGCAGAATGGATTTGGGAAGTAGTTCTCACTCATACAGAGTAATATGGGTTAGCTCTAGAATTCAGCTCGCCATAGAGGCTGTAAAGTAGCACCAGGGCACGCCAGACCAGAGGTTTATTGATGGCTAGAAAATGAAAGACAGAAGAACCACCAACACACACACACACACACACACACACACACACACACACCACAGTTTGTTTCTATCCTCTACTTCCTTTACATTGGCCACAGCAACCATACAAATACCTACCCCAATCCTTGTCCCCACCAAGTGTGAATCCGAAAATACTTCTCTAACCTCAAACCCTTAATGCCTTTCCTCCCCGCTTCTGCCATTTCATTCCACATCCTTAGTTAGGAAATACACAGATTTTGAAAGAAATAAACTAATTTATTAAGAGTTATGGTGTTTCAATAAGTCTCTCATTTATAACTTTCTACATTTTCCAGATTTTCTGATTAACACTTGCGTAATCCCAAACCAAAAACAAACAACCACCACCATTTAAAAAAAACAGACAAGCAGACTTGTCAATATTCAGTTGCCAAGGCCAACCTTAGGATAGAAAACCAACTACAGCAACAACGAACAACAAACCACATCATGGGGAGGAAGAGCCAAACTCTTGTTCATAATACTCCCACTTGGCTCTAAGATCATATCACCAACAGGAAACCAGAGAACAAGTTTACAGTGTTTTTTAACAGTGTTGAGCTACCATCAACATCCTGTTAATTTCCCTCACTCTGTCCAGCATGTTCATTTAATGGAGGGTGTTTCCACTGGGGAAGATTAAAGGCTGAAAATACTAGACCAGTCCGACGCCATCTATAGAACAAATTATTTTTACCTATTTCTTCAGGTGACAAGGCTTGGCATTAAACTGATAAAACAATAGTTGCCTGGAGGATCTTTCATATTCTGTGAATTCTATAGGACACACTGGATCCAGCTGTATATTTGGAAGAATACCATCCCTTAGTTGGAAACCAAGCAGTCAGCATCTGGGTCTGAGGACACTGGTAAGAGATGTTTCATATTAGTAGAGTGCTTTCTATGATCTGTTGCTTTTTTTCCCCTTAAGTGCCTTCCCATCCATCGTCTTACTTGCTCCTTGCACCAGGACCCTCTCTTGAGGGAGGCAGGTCTGATTTCCAGGTGAGGAGCCTGAGGCCTAGAGGGATCAAATGGTTCATCTAAATGAGAATTAACAAGTCAACAGCAAAAGAGGCTCAAGAACTCAGGTGGCTGATCCCACTAATTTTACAATAATCGTGGCTAGTCCTATTGGCCCTTACTACATGCCAGACACTTGACCTCCGTTAACTCCTTCAATGCCCATGAGAACCACACGAGAGGAATTTTATTATCGCCACATAAACATAGGAAAACTGAGGCTGAATTGGCCTGAATTTGAAATGTAGCCATAGCCCCTCAGCAAATGAATCTCAAACCCAGACTGTCTACTTTCAAAGTCCATATTCTTTACCCAGTCCAGCTCCCACAGGAGAGCATTCTCATTGATTTTGGAAGCTGACATTGTGAAGATGAGCAATAGATATTTCCACACAGTCCATATCAGTCCTGCAAATTACACCGCAAGGACCGAAGAAGAAATGCATCTATAAAGGTGACACAGAAAAAAAAAGGCATAGAACTTCTACTTATCCAGCATGATTATGCCTTGATTTATTTAATTTGTTTATTTCAAGGCCACCTCCAGGTTTTGTGAAATAGAAGGGGCTAGAGGAGAGGAACTTTGGATCAATTTGGAAGATAAAAAAATAAATGGATGTGGGAGAGCTGATGTGGTGTTTGTTGGTTGGTTTGTGCCCCGAAGGTTTGGGATAGAGAGAGAAAGCTGATGTGAAAACTTGGAAACTTGGAGATTATATTCCTGCGGGGAAGGGGAGAGGAGAGAGTCCAAGTGAGGGAAAAGGACTACCCAACTGAAGCCGGTGCTTGGCAAAATTTGATACCCCTTGTGATGGTGTGGGGGACGGCCCACGGGCACACAGGCCTGAAGCTGTGTGTGCTGGGGTGGGGGAAGCTGTTGTGATGAAGACTGTTGGAAGTCCCATCCAATGTGTCTTCTCCTCCGTTCCTAGGCACAGAATTGCAGTAGGGCTTCCATTGATCCACTGGACCACATTTTCCAGACCCCCTTGTAGTTGCCTGGCCAGGGGACAAAGTTCTACCTGGGGAATGTGCTGGGAAGTCATGTGCCTGGCTATTGAAACACTGGGTATCCTTCTTCTATACTTTGTTCTTCCCACTGCCTGGAACCTGAATATTATGACAACCCAGCTTTCACCCTGAGATGATGACAGTGCAGTGGGTATAAAAGAGCAATCATTTGGCAGGAAGCTGGATCCGTGGAGCAGGGCTCACCTGCATCAGCAGACCGCTCACATGGGGCCTGATACATGAGAGAGAAATTAACTCCTTTGTTCTTTATGCCTCTTGGATTGTGAGGTCTCTTTGTTACAGCAGCAAAACCTTACCCTAATCAATACAGCAAACTGATGCAGGGCACTGAAAGCTTTGCTCATCTTTAGCATCCAGGTTACTCTCCAGAAATGGACCAGAGAGTCATAAACCATACTCTAAACCACAGACTTTGTTCAAAGAGAAAATTACTCTCATGAATCAAATCGCACAAACCTAAAATCATTTCTTGATCAAAAATTCTATTCTACTTTTGAGACCCAACAAATATGCAATAGGTAATAAGTCCACTTTGTTTAAAAATTTGCTTTGTTCTCACCGTCTCCTCTATGACCACTGTTGTCACGCTACATTGATTTAAAGGGCCATTCCGTAACACAGAAGACAGGCTGATTTGAGAGTTTCATCAGCTGGCATTTGTGTGTGTGTGAAAATAGTGGTCTGAACCACAAATTGAACCTAAGTTTTACTTATCCTAATGCTACTGCATTGTGCCAATTTCCTGAAAAACTATGTATTAAAAATAAAAGCATAAAATCAATTTCTTAAAAAATGTATGAAGACATATAGTCATAAAATGCCTAGAAGTCAAAATTACATACCTATTTTCATATCTGTATCCATAGTTCTGTGTTCTATCACAGACATGTTCCCCACCCCTCCACCCCCTCTCTCTCCTGAGCTTTTCACCATCTTTGTAAGGTTCATCTTTGTAAGGTTCTGAAAGGAGGGGGACAAGCGTGTTTAAAGTCCCTGGGATAGAAAGTGATTGCAATAGTACGCATTTAAAATTCACATTGGCAAGGTGAACATCTGGAATGCATTCAAAAGAGGGGAAAATTATGAAACGAGAACATTATTAATAGCTAACATACTGGAAGACATGAATCAATGGTCATCCTGTTTCCTAGATTCTTTGAGGGGGGGCAAAAAAATATTTGAAAGGAAAATGCTCAAGACTGCCGAATATACTACTACCCTGGAAGGAAATATGATTTACAACATCACCTTTCAGAAGTAAACTTTTTCATTTATTTAAAATGCTGATAATGCCTGTGCTCTCTTCTTTCCTCCTACTTTACATGTTGCTGAGGGAAGATCTTTGTAGTTAACGAGGAGTTTTTTCTTCACTAGCAAAGTGGGATTTTCACACTTGTGCTTTGCGGTAGCAAGTCTCAGCCCTGCAGTTTATTTTTGTAATAATTAATAAAATATCACACTTTCTGGCTTTCTTGCCCCTGCCCAGAGACTGGTTTGCTGCCACCTTTCTGGGTGCTGTTTTAGGAAGCAAAGTGATTACATGAGGATCCAGGTTGGGGAAGAAAGCATAAGAAAGTCCTTGTGTTCCAACTGAGTGCTTTCCCAGTGATAGCTTCATCCAATGGATCCCCAGATGTGTAGTGTGGTGGAGAAGACTGGTATTTATAGGGCCTGGTGTTGATACACTCAAACAAACTATTTTATTAAGAGAAAAATAGTCCTCTATCACTCTTATTTTGGGTGTAAGGAAAAGGAACTCAGTTGCAATGAATCTGGCAAATGTGTCTCCAACTAAACAGAAAAAGCCAAGGAATCACTTTGGGGAGTATTAGAGTCATTTATACATTTAACAAATATTGAAGGCCAACTAGACACCAGGCACTATTCTTGACACTGGTGACATGGCAGTAAAACAGAGAGATAAGCCCTATCGAGAGAAAGAAAGAAAGAAAGAAAGAAAGAAAGAAAGAAAGAAAGAAAGGAAGGAAGGAAGGAAGGAAGGAAGGAAGGAAGGAAGGAAGGAAGGAAGGAAGGAAGGAAGGAAGAAAGAAAGAAAGAAAGAAAGAAAGAAAGAAAGAAAGAAAGAAAGAAAGAAAGAAAGAAGGAAAGAAAGAAAGACAAAAAAGGCAGAGTTTGGGGAAAGAGATCTTTAATCATCCAGGCAGGAGTCACCATGAGGACCCAATCACATCGTTAACACCCAAAGAAATCTAAGAGCAGTGTTCAGAACTTTTCACATCCTATCTTGCAGGCAGCCAAACCTACCCGCCACTAATTCTGCATCATTGCCATCACCATCACCTTTACCATTACCAACATCACCACCATCACCATAACTACAATCACCATCACCATTGCCATCAACATCATTGCCATCACCATCGCCACCACCATCATCATTGCCATCATCATTACCACTATCATCATCGTCATTGCCACCACCACCATCGCCATCACCATCACCACCATCACCATCATCATCGCCATTGCCACCTTCACCATCATCACCATCATCACCACCACTATCACTATCACCACCACCATCACCATCACCAACATCATCATCATCTTCAGCAATGAACACGATAGTGAGTTTTTCTGAATGCTCACTACATGCCAGACATTATACTCAGTGCCGCATGTGCTTTACGTCTTTAATCTTCTCGACAATCCCATGAATTAGGTTGTATTATTAGCCTTACTTTACCAATGAGGAAACTTAGGCAGAGATGTGCTAACAATAATTTTGCCCAAAGCCACACAACCTATAAATGAGAGGCCCAAGATGAGAACACAGGCCATCAGGCTTCTGAGCCCATTGTCATAACCACTATATCTCTTTTCTTCCTCTTCAGTGCCCTCAGTTCTTCAGCCCCCAGTGAATCATGAATTTTCATGTCCCTGCATGCGTTCTCTTTTGCCAAGCCCTGGAAAACTTTTCCTATGGAAACAATAAAGTCTCCCACTAGAACCAAGATCAAAGAAAGTATCTGGGACCGAGGACCCACACAGGTCCTCTGGTTATCCTACTTTCTGAGACAACACAAACCTCAGAAGGAATCCATGCATTATGCAGTATGTAGACTAATGAACGAACAAAACCTGAGTCTGAAGGTGTTCGTTCATGAGAGAAGGCTCTGCCCCAAACTTGAAAGAAGAAAATGAAATATGTACTTTTCACGTGATTAATTAAATTAAAGTAATACTTTGTTCAGTCCGTGCTACTTGGGAACCCACAGTACAGGTCTTCAAGTAGCTTTTAATTTTAAAGAGAGAAGACATACTACAGTAAAAACAGGACCTGTGCCGTCTGGCATTTAATATGCCCCTTCTTAATGTTTTAATCATCTGAAATTCAAACACCTTGGGATGTAGGAAGGACAGCAATTATTATTCTCACTTGACACGCGGGTAGGGAAACCAAGAAAGGAGAGAATGTGAATCACGAAAGACAAGTTCGAAGTTAGGTTCCTGACTTCTATTTCTTCGGCACCCTTGCTCAGTAATGAACTCTCCTAAGGGGACGGGTCCCTTTATCAGCCAGATGTCACAGGCACTCGGCACCTCGGCTTCACTCATGCTGGAGCAAAGTTGCCCACAAACAGCCCTTCTTTTGCACCATCATCTGTATGGCTCTAAAGCCCAAAAGAAAGCAAATCCCAGCAAGAGTGACTCTGTGACATGCCATCACACTGCAGAGCTGTGTGAAGACACTGCACGAGTTCGGGCTGCTCAGGCAGCTAGACTTTCATCATTTGTTCACATTAATGTACTTGGCAATCACACAGAAGAGCTTTTAAATCTAATGGCTCAGACAATAACAAAGCAGTATTACATGAGCATTTTCAAAATGATGGGGCTATGACCCTTTTAGGTATGTCAGGCTGCCTTAGCCCAGGAACATGCTGGAGTTGCATTACGGACTTCGAGTCTGGCCCCCTTGCCGAAGTTCCACACGAGGGGTTCATCAGTGGAGAAGATGTGCAGCATGAGGTTTTTGCAAAGGAGCATGTAAGTTTGCATGGGTGTGTGTGTACATGTGTGTGTGCACACACAAATTTCTCTGGTCAAAATTGAGATAGGCTGCCTGGAACAGAGCTTTTCAGGTTTAATAACACTCCACTTCAGGCTGTGGATCACAATAGAGGGGCCTTCTAGGGGCTTGGTTTGTGTTCTGTTGTCTTCTCGAAGGTTCTAAAACATCTCTCACCCTCCATGGGTAGTGATCAAGAAGTTTTATTTAGATTTTAGATTTTTTTATTTAGTACTTAGATTTTCGGCAACTAAGTTTGCGAAGTAAATCTAGACTTTCTTTCATCAAGTTTGAATGTTAGAAAAATTGTTTTTTTTTAAGAGAAGTATAGAATGTCTATCACATGAAGAATTAATGAAATACTTTCAGGGTTCTCCATATTTATTGAGGCTTTTTTTTTTTTTAATTACCCACATACTCCATTTCCAGGTGATACCATCATTGGTCCTCTTATCAGTGTCAATAATTCCATTTGGCAGGCAGCAGCTAATTCTTTTCATGTGCTAATGATTAATCAGACAAGCCTATTTACTAATGTATCAGAATGCATTAGAAACATAAGGTAATGGTGGACAGAACATCAATTCAGATATAAATGAACTACATTTACATTGGATACCTATTGACTTATGTCACCGAATGAAGTAGAAAATGCAATTTGCTTGTAAACCATTAAAATGAATGAAAATAGAATTTCAAACTCCATCTTCAAACATAACTTTATTGACTTGGCTGTGAGCCTTCAGGGAGTGTCTAAGTAAGTTTAAAATATATAAATAACCCACTAATTCATTTTGCCATAAAAGAGTTAGTGTCTCACCAACTAAACACCATGGAATTTACTTACGTTGGAACGAGGACAAGATAGAGGTCATAGGGCATAGTGCGAGGACATCAGGGTTCTCAGGTAGGGGCTTCTGATTTAACTCTCCTCTGATCTGTTTTTGTCCCCAAATTCTGCATCTGCACATGTCCCCAGGGCACTGGTCCATATCCCAGGAAGCAAAAATTTGAGATTAAACCCCTTTTGAGAGAGAGAGAGCTAGAGTGAGAGTGAGAGCACGAGGGAGGGAGGGACGGAGAGGGGGAGAGAAAGGTGGGCTGTGGGGAGTTAGGTCAGATAAAGTGATACGAGTACCCATAACGGAGACTAAAACCCTGAGAACCAAGCCTCAGGTGCCTACGTTGGCTGACAGGAGAGATCATATGATACTCAAAGACTAGAAGCAGCTTGATGATTGCCAGAAAGTAGGTGGATCTGAACCACTTCGTATGAAAAGCAGCTCCACCTCTGAGATGATTTTTGTTTTTTGTTTTTTTAATCCAGATGGTGAGCACAAAATAGACAGGACTTCCTGACTCAGAGCTTCTCAAATATATGGGCACAGAAGAGTCATGAGGAAACTGGAGCCGCTCAAAGAAATATCAGGAAATGCCCCGCTACTGTTTGTATCCATGACAGCTCAGATCAGTCAAATGACCAATTACTGCCTTTGAATTGGAGGTGTAGGCAATTGTTGCAGGGTCTGGAAAACCAGGCGTGGGAGGGGGTTGGCTCAAAGAAGCTGTGGGAGAGTACTTATTTATTATTATTTTTTAAAGATTTTATTTATTTATTGAGACAGAGATAGCGAGAGAGAGCATGAGCATGGAGGAGAGGGAGAAGCAGACTCCTCGCTGAGCAGGGAGCCCGATGTGGGACTCAATCCCAGGACCTGGGATCATGACCTGAGCCGAAGGCAGATGCTTAATGGACTGAGCCACCCAAGTGCCCATGGGAGAGTATTTAAAGGGAAACCCTAACCCACTTGACTTCCCTTTCTTTTGGAGCTCTCCTTCTCAGACTAAACTGTGAGGTGCTAATGAAATGTGCTGTGCACCTGGAACACCATTCTCCAAAAGCACATTCCCAAAAAGCCAGCTGAGAGCGAGAGGTTTGTTGATAAAGAATTTCAGGATCCAATAGACTTGGGAAATTCACATTAGCTTCTCTCCCCAGCCCCTTGGAGATTCTCAGGACACCTTACCAGATTTAAAGCTCTGAAAGGTCCTGTGGTGAAGTAGCCTTTGACAATTTCAGCCTTTCTCAAGCTTAATTAAGGTTCTCATAACATGGATTTAGTGTTCCAGAGAGCACAGGTTTGGAAATATTAACAATGAATAGTAATATATATATATATATATATATATATATATATATATATATATATATATAGAGAGAGAGAGAGAGAGAGAGAGAGAGAGAGAGAGAGAGAGAATTAAATAACATATGTTAAGCTAAGTAAATCTATTTCTTTCCTGAAGGAAAATGGAAAGCATCTCAATGCTCTTATTTTTTAGGAAAGAACAGCGCTATAGGATTTCACTACTCCCTTCAGCATCAGGAAAGGAAGTTCTGCACACATCTGAATCCAACGCTCCCTTTTCTGGTGCTTGAGTCCTGTCTCTTTACAATCACCAGACACGCCTGGCATTGAGGGGCACGTGCCAGAACGGGCCCAGGACTAGGTGCCCCCAACCAAGAAAAAACAACCTTCAACACGCATGAACCGTCTCCGTGGGACCTTTTGCAGGCGTTACTGCAGTTACCAAGGAAAGAATTCGTACAGCTTTGTTTGTGTCCAAAGAAGAATATAAAAGCCCCTCCAGTTTATTCCCAACATTGAATCCATCAAGAAATTGTCCGAAAGATAAACTGGAGCTAAGCTGACTTTTGTTCATAATGTAACGGTTTTGAAAGTGCAGCTTTAATCAAGGGGAAAATTTTCCAGAATTTGACAACCTTGTCCATTCCCTCTGGTATAGACTCCATTTTTTTTTTCAAAACTGTCTAATGCTGTTTCTTAGGTGGTGTTCAATAGAAACCAGTCTATAATGCAATGCACTCTCTTTATGTGATGTTTAGATATGAGATTGATCTCAGTGGACACCCTGGAGTTCTGAAAGTAGGATTATTGGATTTTGTGGCTTTCTCAGATGTCGAAGATCTTTAAACAGTGTCTTGCAAAGTTGCTACATCCCGCCTGTCTGTGAAACACTTATGAACTCATCAAAGAAGGTAGACTCCATGTTAATTAGACATGGTGGGTGAAGGGGGGCTGGAAGCCGACTTCCTCCCACCATCGAGTTAAGTGCTAGGACCACGTGTACTTTCATACCTTGAAAAGAAAAATAAGTTCATCCGTCTCCAGATCAATAGGGCCTTAACAGGAAGATTGCTGACACAGGATGGAATTCAGAGTTCAGAATAGCAGCGGGGGACAAAAGACACGGTGGTAAAAGCAGAAATTTGGCAGCCATGTTATCTCAACATTCTTCGAGAAGATTTTTCATGGCTTTGGATTTCAGCTGAATCAGATTGGGAGCAGCAAAATGAGAGACTGGCCCATGGATTGCGGCTCACATTTAAGAAAAGCAAGGTAATTAGGATACTGTATATTTCCTGTGACTTTAAGAGTGCTACAGGTAACCATTGTGGAAAGGACACTGCTGTGGCCCACATTCACCCTTGCCTTTGTCACCACTCTGAAGCCCCGGTGTCAGGCATCAGGACTGTCTGCAAGCAAACTGGATATTACTCCAGAGGAAAAGAGGAGGGCTTCTTAGAATCACCTGGAAACTGATGCCCCAGAAGCCAAGCCAAGGATCTTATTACTGTTATCAAATCCTGGCTCTACTTTTCAGATTTGCGGCCAATGGACAGTATAGCAACCAAGCCATAAATGCATGCATGAGAAAGAACTGATAGATTTTCTCACTTCAAGTTTTTCTCCCATAATTACTTTTAAATTATCAGCACCTGTATTCACATGCCTATATTCAAATACAGTATAAAATCATATCACATGTGGCGCAAGATTGCATGGCCTCATTTCCCAGGGATATACATGGAACACATGGTGGCCACCATCTTGGCTTTGAAGAAAGAAGAGATCTCTGAAATGGCTCAGGTGGTCCCACTCAAGTACTGAGGCTGAGGGTTTTCATTCTAACACCACTCCACAACAGTGAGACACTACTACAAACCTATTAGAATGACCCAAATCCAGAAGACTGAGAACACCAAACACTGGCAAGGATGGGAAACAACAGGAACTCTCATTCATAGCTGGCTGGAGTATAAAATGGTACAGCCACTTTGGAAGACAGTTGGGAGATTTCTTATAGAACTAAACATAGTCTTGCTATATACAATCCAGGAATCTTGCTTCTTGGTATTTACTCAAAGCAGTTGAGAACTGATGTCCATACTATGACCTGTACATGATAGTTATAGCAGCTAGATTCATGATTGCCAAAACTTGGAAGCAACCAAGATATCCTTTAGTAGCGGAATGAATAAATGAGTTGCAGTGCGTCCACACAATGGGATATTTTTCAGCACCAAAAGGAAATGAATTATCAAGCCATGAAAAGACAGGAAGGAACCTTAAGTCTATATTGTTAAGTGAAAGAAACCAATCTGGAAGGGCTAGGTACTATGTGATTCTAACTATTTGACATTCTGGAAAAGACAAAACTATGGAGAGAGTAAAAGATCAGTTGTTGTCAGGGGTTGGGGTGAGGATAGATGAAGAGGCAGAACACAGAGGATTTTTAGGGCAGTGAAATTACTCTGTATGACACTAAAATGGTGGATATATTTGTCCAAACCCACAGAATGCCCCACAGCACGAGTGAACTCCACTGCAAACTGGGGCCTCTGGGTGATAATGATGTGTCAGTGCAGTTTCATCAACTGTAACAAATGTCCCACCAGGGCAATGTTGCTGAGAAAGCTATGCATGTGGGGCGGGGGTCATATATGGGAAATCTCTGCACCTTTTTCTCAATTTTGCTGTGAACCTAAAACAGTTCTTAAAAAATGAACTGTTAAAAAAAATTCAAAACATAAAACAAAACCCACCACAACACCCCGTGGATGTCCAGGATGCATGACTTCTGCCTCTGATGTGTGCAAGTGTCCCGTGGTAGTTGGGGGTTGGTCACATGGGATAGGTCGGATGGGGTCTGAGTTCAGTCTTGGGGCCAGTCACCCCACAGCATCCTGACTGGGTCCAAGGGGCTCATGCAATGGAAAGGGCAGCCACTATAGATCCCTAGGGCAGGCTCTGTGTTACGCTCAGCTGAGTAGTGGCTGGGCTCCTGGAGATACAGAAGAGATCCCCATTCATCTCCCAAGAGGAAGCCACAAACAAGACCTGTCTGGAGGATGCTTCGTCAAAGGCCGAGGAACCTCTGGATGCTGGCTCTGCCCTGCCCCATACGCTCCCTCCATTCAGAACCTACGCCACAAACCCACAAGCTCTTCCCCTCTTTATTTCCCTGCCATCCTTTCCCTTCCCAAAGTCTAGGGCTTTCCTTGATTCCTTGACTACTAAGCTTTCCCCAAATCTATGCTCAAATGATGCTTGTAGGTCTTCCCCTCACCCTCCAGCCCAGGTTTTGGGGATGCAAAAGCCAAGACAGGAGTCCTCCTTTCTCTCCCCACGTGGCTGGGCCATCCTTTCCTTGAGCAGCAACCACAGAAATGCCTTAGATGACTGAACGGAAGGGCCAAAGCAGAGAAGGACATGCCCCACGTGTCCTCGAACACATAATCCTTTCGACTTCTAAAGTGTCATGATGTTCCACAAAACGCCCCATGACTTCTGGAGACAACGGCTACTGAGCATGCTTCAAATGACAGGAATGGTCTCAAGACAGTGTTCTTTTAGCTGAATATGGAAAACTTAGTGGTTTCACTGAGGTTGGGGTGAGTGGGATAACCCCGGGAGCGCCCAGAAGATGCAGGGCAAAGGGATGAGGAGCCACGTAACAGGGGGCTCTGCACCTCCCCCCAACACATGCACAAATGGACACACTGACACAGACACATGTATGCTTCATCTCAAACTATGATTGTCTGTACATGATTGTGCATACACCACAATCATTTGTTTCTTTTTTTTTTTTTTAAGATTTTTTAAAATTTATTTGTCAGAGAGAGAGAGAGCACAAGCAGGGGGAGCAGCAGGCAGAGGGAGAAGCAGACTCCCCGCTGAGCAGGAAGCCTGATGCGGGACTCCATCCCAGGACCCTGGATCATGACCTAAGCCGAAGGCAGACGCTTAACGGACTGAGCCGCCCAGGCTTCCCCACAGCCATTTGTTTCTAAGCAAGGGAACAGACCAAAGCCTCAACATCACAGTGACAAACGTGGTAGTAGATTTAAGATTAAAACTCCTGGAATCAAGACTTGTTTATCCCTTAAGAACTGTGTGACCTCAGGAAATCCTCTTCTATTTCTGAACCTCAGTATTCTCATCTGTTAAATGGGGATAAAAATCTCTCTTTACTGCTAGTCTCACGGGATTGGAAATTTTCCAGGAGATCATGAGCACATAGATGTTTTATAAACTCCCTCCCCAAGGGTGGGGAGAGACAGAGGGGTGGAGAGGAAGAGCATACCCAAGGGTGTGTGAATAGAAAGGACTCACTGTAGTGCAATCTGCCCCCCTCCCTCATGTCCAGATGGGACCTCATCTCCCAGCCTTGCTCCACACTCACAGGAATCTAGCTCTGAGTGAGGGAGGAAGGAAAGGATGATGCTTCCAGCAAAGCCACTCCACCCAGAGGCCCCTTCCTAGAAAGAAGTATAAAAATAAGTTTAAATCTGCCCTCTGGATGTTTTTTTGGCGCTATCTTATTCTAGTGGGTAACATTAAGGCTGAGCTACCTGGGTGTTTCGTAAATGCCTCAATTTTCCATACATGCCATAGACTAGTGCTTTCCAAATGTGATTCACAGACCACCACCATCAGAAGCATCAAGGAGATTGTTAAAATGCAGACTCCTAGGCTCTACCCCAGGTTGTGGAATCAGACTGCGGGGTCTGTGGCCCAGAAATCGGCATCGTAAGTGATTATGTCCACTAGAATGGGGAGACATGGAATTTGAGGCTGGGGATAATAACGATGATAATCCCAGCCAGACGAGTTCAAATGGATTAAAGTTCCCTTTACAGGCCTGACACCATCGTGAGGGCCTTGCATGCATTCGTGCACTCATGCCCTCAATCACGCTACGAAGCAAGTACTATGATTATCTCCGATTGACGGAGGACAAAACGGAGCTCACAGACACGAGTGACTTCCCAAAGGTCACACAGAATAGGTACCAAGGCTGAGGCTTCCATCCAGGTCCCGGGCTCTCTGCACACATACATGCGGCCACACCTACGGGCAACATACAACGGAAAGGACATGAATGCACGGTGTCCCTGACCACGGGCGGCACATACCCCGTCCCCCGGTGCTGTTGGGGCAAATCCAGCAACTTCCAGAGTGAAGATCCCTCTCAGCGCCCACAATCCCCAGAGCCAGCCAACCCCTCTCTCTTACTCCCATTATGTTTTGCTGCTCGAGATGCATTTGTGATGTTTAATTTATATCCCCTGATCATAAAGTGATTGCATCACTAAAAAGGCTGTGAGGTTGATTTATACGATAGTTGCCTGTGTCTGTTAATTAGAGAAATATCATTTGGCTTCCTACAGAAGAAAAACAATAAATTATAGAGGAGGAGGGAGGGGTAGTCATCCCCCAAACCTATGCCAGTTACTCCCCTTGAATCTTATTTATGACCCTAACCAATTTTCTGTTCACACCAACAACCTTTGGAAAAGAACTATAACTTGGGTTGAGAAGGAAGGAACGGTAGAAAGAGGTGGACAAATAAATATAGAAGTAGACCGTACATATATGGGTGCACGTGAGGACTCGGACACAAAACCATGGTACAGACAGGTCAGCTCACTTGGCTTCTCCTTCCTCCGACACCCTCCTCGCCCACCCCCAGCATGAACATCACTGTCTCTGGGGCGGGACGCTCTCCAGCAAAACCAACAAATAACTTGCAGGAGGAAGGGACTGCCTTGTAGGATCAGTGGCCCAGTATTTTCTACGTAGTGGACTGTGTGCCCGGACGGGACACTGTTATTGATCTTGCTTATGCCTGAAGGGGAGTACAAAGAAAGATTTTTTTTTTTCATTCATTCAGTCGTTCACTCATTCAACAAACATTAACAGGTACTTGCTACATTGCAGGCCTTGTGTTCAGGCTGGGCATACAGACCCTCAGAAACGGTCCCAGGGCCAGAACTCACAGAGCTTAGTCTCTACTGGGGGAGATGACATGAAGCAGGTATCAAACAGATCTATACAGCATTGCAGCATGCCACAGGTTACAAAAGAAAAATGCAAGGGATCATGAGAGGCCTTCTTAAAGAAATAATACATTTGAGTTAAATATTAAGGATGAGTTAATTTGGTGAAGATGGAGGGGAAAGGACTCCAAAAAGAAGGAACAGCATGTGCAAAAGCTGGTGGGAGCAGGATGAAGCCAAAGGACTGAAAGGTGCCCAGTGTGACCCAGTGTGGTGGTAACAGGAAATGGGGCTGGAGAGGCCGGAGCCAGACCACACAATGTTCTTAAGCCATGCACAGTACAGAAGTGGCTTTTATGCCAAGCCACTGGACGGTTTTAAACGAGGGCAGGGGGGTGGTAGGACCAGATTTGCATTTTGAAAAGGTCACTGTTTCATACCTTGAAAAGACTTGGAGTTTCATGAGATTAAAAGGACTGCACACTTAGGCTTGTGTAAGCAGTCCCCAGGTGGGGTGACCTGTTCTGTAATGTCACGGCACATGGCTAGGCTGGGGCTTCAACACCGCTAGTAGGAATGAGCCTGTCTTCATCCCAGCCCCTCATCCCCAGCCCACCTATTGTACCCATCAACGTTCACTCACGGAAGTGCCTGTCTTGGAACTGGCGGAAGGTGGAAGTGGAATAGGGAGGAAGACAGGATGATGGAGGGGAGGCCACAGCATCTGTTCCCATCCCACCCCGACCCTGGATGAGAGCCAAGCCCAAAGCCTTCCTCTGACCACTCAAGTTAAGGCAGTCCTCAACGGGTCTCCCCTTTTCCATGGTGAGATGACTAGATGGAGTTATTCACTACTTTGTTAGTTGCGCCTAGACTAGAATGAGGGCAGACGTCTCCCCTCTGTTCCTCCCTTTATCAATACAGCATAGCACGGTCCCTGCCACATAGGAGGTGCTCAGAAAGCACTGATGCGATGAATGGATGGTGGATGACTTATGACTTCAGCAGCATCCGAGGACATTAGCTTTCCAGAACCCATGCAAACAGGCTAAAGAAAAACAGGAAGAAGTTAGGGTAAGAAAGACAATCAGTGAAAGCTGTTTTCATTGCAGGGTAGCCAGGGAAGCCCTTTCTGATATTTGAGTAGATACTTGAAGGAAGTGAGGGATGGAACAGCAAAGATTTGGGGAAGAAACATCCCAGGCAAAAGAAGGGGCAAGGACAAAAATGACAAAAAAAATTGCTGTAATTTATGAGTGAGCTGGCTCCCATTTTTCTTGCCCAAGGGTTTGGAAGGATGGGATTGTCAGTCCCCAAGCTTAAGACCTTCTGCACAGACATGCATGGGACTTCCTCAGGCTTGATGAGTCAGGACACCTTCAAGCAACCTCACGGTTAAGATTTCTGGAAAGGGGAGCCAGAGACAGAGATAAAAATTGGAAGATGTCAAGTGGAGCTGTTGCTGTCAGACTGGGTGTTATCAGAGGACAGGGGAGGCGACCCCCATTGCAGCACTGGGAGAGGCTCCTGAAAATGTGTGAGTAGGAAGTTGGGGTACAGCCATGGTAGTCAAGGAACACATATTTTTTTGTAACCACCTGCTAGGAGGTTCCCTTATCACGGGGGCTGGGGGTTAAGGAGAAAAGCTGAGTTCTGAGACATGCAGGTGCCACTCATTCACCTGAACCCTTAGAAATTTCCAACATAGGGTGGTAGTTATGAAAAACAATACAGTAAAAGAAAACATGCAGCCCACCTGGAAAGCCCTCCAAGACAGACAGGGAAGATTCTGTGATTCTACCCATCCCCAGATGACACACTCTTAAAGCCCCAGACCACATCTCCCAGTACACACCTTTCACCATCTGCTGTGGTCCCACTGGGCAACTTTTCAGCCTTGGAATTCACCCTGCTCCCTCCCAACTTTTGCACATGCTGTTCCTTCTTTCTGGAATGCTTTTCCCCCTGTCTTAACCAAGTTAGGGCATCTTTAACATTATACCACATCTTCCAATGCTTCTGTTTTTGTTCAATTTAAAAAACAATATAATGCAATTATGTAAAATGACCTGATATAAAAAGCTCTATAAAGAGTCAGAGAAAACTCTTCCAGCTTCAGGCTGGAGTGTTTAGGTGTTTCAGCAGTGATTCCCCAATAAGTATTAATCACCTACAGTATGCAAAGCACTAGGCTAGAGTTCAGGGTTCTCACGTGGTTGATTTAAACCCTGACTGCACTGACTATAGGATTTGGGATATTGGGGTCTACAGCCCAGTGCAGTGTCCAGGCTTCTCAGAGAAGGTTCTTCTGTCTGAAGCCCGAGGGCTGTGTTCTTATTTTAATTAAGGCACTGCTTCTGACCCAAGCAAGGAGAAACAGAAATATCAGAAAGGGCCCTCCAATGTGTGTGCATGTGTATATACAAGCAGCAACACTTACTGAAACTCTCAGTTTTCCTCTTAATTATGTAACCTAGCCTTTTGGTCCCATTTCGCCACAGAAAGATGGCCTCGGAAAGGAAGAAACAGGTAACTTTGTAATACATCTGGGATATTATATCTATTTTTACTTTTCAACCAAATTATTATGCATTTGGACAACAGAAATCATTCTGTCAGAAAGAGGGACCATCCCAGAAATAATTTGCTACTGGTTGAATTGTATTCCTCAGAAATGCTGAACACTCAGCTGTTGAAGTCCTAACCCCCAGTGCCTCAGAATGTGACAGTATCTGGAGACAGGGCCTTCAAAGAAGTGGTTAAGATGACGGTGTTATGATGGCCCCTGATCCAATCTGACTGGTGGTGTCCTTGTAAGAGGAGGAAATTAGGACATGGCACAAGAGTCGCTAGGGAAGACCGTGTAAGGACACAGGGAGAGGACAGCATCTACAAGCCAGGGAGAAGCCAACCCTGTCGTGGGCTTCCAGCCTCTGGAACTGTGAGAAAATGAACTTCTGTCACTTATGCTACCAAGCGTGTGGGGCTGCATTATGATGGCCCTGGCAAACCATCGTAGCCATCTTCCCTCCCTGTGCGGACGTCATAACCCAAGCCCTCGCTACTGAGACCAAACATATGAAACTCACCTCACTGCCACCTCCCACCCCCAAGATGCCTGAGGGTGAAGCAATCTCACAAGCTTTGTCTGCCAATGGGACACGATACTGTGAAAATCTTAGCATCCTCTGAACTCTCAGCAGGGGCCGAACAAAGCCCAGCCCACCTGGAAGGACCTCTTCTTTCAGAAACACCCTTGATCTCATTACTCTTCTTTCTCCGTCTCCATGAACACCCATGAGACACACCCTGCTAGGGTTCTCCACTAGAAACGCACAGAAAAATGATCTTGTTAAATTATAATCAAACATGCCTATGTTGGTTCTACTTCCAATCTCCTCAATTAGGATCTCAGGAACCCTAAATGGAGAAACACACACACACACACAGAAGACAGGATATAACTGGAGAGACAATGGATAAGCAAGTAGCCCACATGGCGTGTATCTTGTAACACACAACTAGGTCTTAATATGGCACACTTTTATATGGTTCATTCTTCCATTCCAGAAATTCTCTGTGAATTTCTCAAGTTTCAAGCCACTTGGGAAGCTTTTACTCCTCTCCTCAGCACGTGGTGCTTTGCATACAACAGGTGGTGAATACTTGCATGGTCACTGCTAAAACACCGACAATATGACAGCTTATTATGTATGAAGTTGAAGTTTTTTTCTGATTTTTTATAGAGCTTTTTGTATCAGGTCTTTTTACAAAAATGTATTATATTGTCTTAAAATTAAACGAAATGGAAACCTTGAAAGTTGTGGTAGAGCGTCACTTGGGTGGTTCCCATTGCGCCCCTCCTCCCAGCGTTCACACCTTTGCGGAGCTGCTTCCCAGGATGAGTCTGGCTTGGCCATGTGACCAGCTTTACAACACAAGCAGAGTTCAGGGTAAGCTCAGGGACCAGCACAATAGAAATATAATGTGAGCCACAGATGTGATTTCCAATTTTATAGCAGTCACATTAAAAAAAAGCGAAAGAAACTGATGAAGTTAATTTTAATAGTGTTCTCTTGTTTAGGCCAATATATCTAAAATATTCCTCAAAAATGTGATCAATATCGAAAAAAAGGCACTAGCGGCATTTTTCCTCTTATTTTTTTGGACTGAGTTTTCCAAACTTGGTGAGTATTTTGCACTTAAAGCACATCTTGATTCAGACTAAACATCCTTCAAGAGCTCTGTGGGCACATGTGGCTAGTGGCTGCTGTCCTGGGCAGTGCAGGCTTGGACACTGGGACTCGTCTCTCAGAACATGTGCTGTTAGGATGCTCCCCCTGGGAACCTATCCACTGTGCTGGGAGAAGTCCAGCCCAGCTGGGAAGAGGGCCAGGGAGGGAGAAGCAAGACGGGGCGGTAGGCCCCCCTGAGCTCCTTGCTGACTGCCAGCAGTCTCAACTTGCCATCCACGGGAGTAAGCCATGTGTAAAGTGGACCCTCCAGCCACAGAGGAGCCATTCCAGCTGAGGTCGCATGAAGCAGAGATGAGCTCTCGCTTTTGAACCCTGCCTAAATTACAGAATCCTGAGCAAGTGCGTAATTGTTGCTGTTTCAAGCCATCAGCTTATGTGGTGATTTGTTAAGTAGCACAAGATGACCAGAACAGAAGTGATCAAACATACCATTTGCTGGAGCAGTGGGGACTTTCTTCTATCCCGTAGGCATGTGGTCACTGGAATTCTGCCTCTCTTGCGGGCTCAGTTGGAGTCAGTGGAAGATGCAGAAGACATAAAAGTCTCGGGCACCATCTGCAAGGACTTTAGAGGCTACCTCAGAAGTCACTGCTCGGTGGTGAAGGCTAGGTTCCCGTCCTGGCTTTGCTACCCTATCGAGCTACTTGAACGGCCATAATAAGATATCACAGACTGGGGAGCTTAAACAACAGAAGCCTATTTTCTCTGAGTTCTGGAGGCCAGAAGTTCAGGATCGAGGCCAGCAAATTTGGTTTCTGGTGAGAAATCTTCCCAGCTTGCAGACAGGGGCCTTCTCGCTGAGTCCTCACATGGCCTACCCTCTGTGCGTGCATAGTGAGAAAGTGAGAGATGCCTGGTGTCTCTGTCTTAAGATGACGCAGGTCCTCTCGGATGGGGGCCCCGTCCTTATGACCTTCTCTAATGTGAATTACCTCCATAAAGGTCCCATCTCCCAGTATAGTCACACTGAGGCTAGGGCTTCAACAAGCCGAGTCCACACTAGCCACTAATTTTCCATGTAGTCTTAACCAATTCAGGTCACTTCTCTGAATGATTTTATTGCTCTACCCTTTCTCCTAAGCATGATATGAGCAGTAAAGGAGATTACAGACATGGAAGAGAGGATGGAGAAATCATCAAAAATACTCAAAAATAACAGAGGCTATCCTGGCCTTCTTTCCATCTTTGTGGATTCTGGGAATCAATACCTGATGCTAAATAAACAGATGACTGAATGAACAAATAGCAAAAAAAAAAAAAAAAAAAAAAGTCAAAACTAATGAATGAATGGGGGAGAACAATTATCCTGGCACAGGAAAGAACATAGGAAATTTTGCCTCGACCCGAGGATTCTGGCGGGGCAGACGTTGGAATCACTTACAGAGATGAGGACAAGATGAGGATGGCCGATGTTCTGGGAGCAGAAGCGCTCCCCAGGTTCGCAGGAATGTGCAAAACTGTCAATCTGTTTTGATACATACATGTGTGTATTATTACGGAAGCAACACAGCAGCCGTCTGGGGTAGGTACTGCCAGGTGAGGTCTAGAGACAGGGATCAAAAGCTGACTGAGACATTTCAAGTCCATCGGAAGGGAAGCCAGAAGTAGGAAAGGTAAATATGGAGACCACCTTGAGGCTCCATTCGGTATCTGGGTGAAAAGGTTGCAGCAAAGGGAACGATGGAGCCAGGAAGCAGCGGAAGGGTTTCTTGTGTAATGCCTAGAGGAGGAAGAGGAAGATGGGGGGAAGAGGAGGAAGTAGTTGGGGGGGGGGCTGGCACCAGCAGATGTGGCAGCAGCAGTAGCCGCAGGGCCAGCCTCCTGGGCGGCCCGCTTAGAGGGGGGCTCCGGGCTCGGTTCAGGCTTCACTGTCACCACCTTGAAATTCTTCATTTGCGATCAAGGAGTCCCACGTCTTCATTTTGCACTGGACCCCACAAATGATTATGTAGGATCCTGGCACTGTGGTACGAAAGCTCTCGGGCACTGAGCTTTCACTCTGAAGTGCCGTGGGGATCACTGTGCACACGGGACCTCACTTCCATGAGGCTAGGAGGGAGTGTGTGCGCCGTGAGCACAGGCAGTGAGGACCCAGCAGGACACGTGGAGAACGCCAGTAGGCCCCAGGGACTAACAGGCTGTGGGACACAGAAGAATAGTCAGCAGAGCCTGGGAACACAACCCGCCAGAGGTCCTCCCGTCTCCAGGGAGCTGCTCAGTGGTCACAAAGAGAAAGGTGCGTCCCTGCCTGCCTACAGGTTAGAGTGGCATCCTCAGTAGCCAGAAGCTGGCATCCCAATGGTCACACGTCGCAAACGACAGAGTTCTGTATTCCTAGATTTTGCATGGGCTCCTGCTTAAGCCTCTTCCCTCACGTACAGAAAATCCAAAGGCAGCATTCAGTCATCCATTTGTTCACTCATCCAGCATTTCACGAACTCCTGGAGAACGGCAGGTACCAGGCTGGTCTTAAGAAAGAAGCAAAAATAAGTAAGCTCAGCCCTTCCTTCAGGAAGCTCCCAGTTAATGATCTCACGCTTGTGACATGTGTCCAAAGTAGAATGCAAGCAACAAAGTGTTAAGTGCTAGGATCTCAGAGTTAGCCTACAGACAAGGAGGCCCTCTGAACTGGCCCTGAGTGGCAAGGGAAATGGTGAAAAACTGGGACCTGACTTCTTCTTTTTTTAAGATTTTTTTTTTTTTTTTTTTTTGTCTCAGAGACACAGCACAAGCTGAGGGAGCAGCAGGCAGAGGGAGAAGCAGACTCCCCACTGAGCAAGGAGCCTGACATGGGGCTCGATCCCAGGACCCTGGCATCATGACCTGAGCTGAAGGCGGACGCTTCACCAACTGAGCCACCCAGGCATGGGGCCTGCCTTTGAGTCCGAGTCTCTTCATTTACCCTGCAGAGGTCTCTGCTTCTGCTTTTGAGATGGGGGGCATCTCGAAAACAGTCTCCCCCATAGCCAGCATGAGGCCTCCTGTCCCCTGCCGCCCGCCAGTGCTGAATCCGGACGACACGGACTCTTCCCCCGGCCTCTCGAAGCACTGGCTTGGAAGCCCAGCTGAGCAAACACACACACACACACACTCTCCGGTTGAGTGGCTGTGGGGAGAGGACATGGCGTGAAATGGGAACCAAGTGTAAACTCCCACATGCTTGGAAGCAATACCGCAGCCTAAAACCCCGGAGCAACCCAATCCCTGCGCTAGCTCTCCCCCTCCCCGGTCTAGAAGGTACTGAACCGGGAACAAGGTAAGCCCCTTGTTGCCCAAGAAAAAAAAAAAAAAGACCAGTCAAAACAAAACAAAACATCTCGCCCTAACAGCCGCATTCCTAGAAGTGGGGGTAAGAGGCTTCATAAAAGGGGAAAGGGCTGGCCACACCGTCGTCGTCTACCTCCCTACTCCCCGAGCTTTCGTAAACACTTGCCATTTCATAAAAGTTACAGTTTTACACATGATTTCTAAGCTGCCAAAAATGTACAGTGCGCCGGCCCCGCCTGTTTCAACATGTTTTATAAACATAACAAGCTGTAGCCGCCACCCCAGATGTTTGCCCAACTTTCTTTTTTTCATAATTTAAAATCTGTTCGACCTGATGTGTTTTGCCGCGCGCACATTTCAACTGTAAAAAAGGAAACTGAAATATTATTCACGTGGCGCTATGCTGCTACACCTAATTTCTTCTCAAGTTCACACTAAACTGAAATGTCTCTAGGAACCTTAAAAAAGGCAGCAGCCGAGAAAGTGAGGAAATATGTCAAGGACTTGTAAATAAACAGCTGGCTCCCAACATATGGATTTTCTTCTATATTTTTCAGGTGCCACAATCTCCCATCCGTATCTGCCAGCCCTGCAGCACACGGCATAATTCAACTGTAATTGATAATGGGAGGGCAGATGGAGAGGACTGTCAGCTCCTCCCTCGGATCTCTGGGGACGCTGCAGGAATCAAAGCAGATGGCCCAACTGCATCTTCTTTATGCGCTGCTCCAGCTCCTCTGTCTGCAGGATAATGGATCATTACGGCCTGCTGTGTACAAACACCAATATGCTTTTAAATCTGGTTCTCAAGCTTATGAAAAAGCACTATATTTCATATTAATTTGTGAAGCTGCACTTAACAAGGTCCACTGTTGTTAATTTACGATTTGGAAGCCGGGCAGGGGTGGGGGGAGAAGTTCACATGGAGAGCTCTGCCCCCACCCCATCCCGGTCTCCTTCCCTCCCCCATTCTGGCTCCCTCTGAGCCCTCCCCTTAGCCCTGCCTCCCAGCCAGCCCGCAGTGGTCAGCGGAAGGGAACATAATATCCAGATCTGCTGCTCTGATCTTTAATTGATGAATTGGATTCCAGCAGTCGAAGGTTTGCCGAACATGCCATTGTGGAAGAGGCTGGGTTTTCATTTCCCATCGACGACATGGATAATGTGAAGGAGAACAGTCTCCGAACTGTTCTTTCCACACTATCTCTTGCCTCTTTCTTCTTGCCTGTCCAATGAGGAAAAAAAGAAAACCCAAACAAACAAGGACGGGGGAACTCAGCACCCCTGCTTTATCACGGTGTTCTGTGGGGAAGGGTCTACGGCACAATTACACAATCAGAACAGTGTTCCATGGTACACATGCAGCCATTCTGAAGACATCCTTCCTCTTCGTCACTTCTTAATTGGCAAATAGTTTTGACCGCCTGCTGTGTGCCAGAAAATATCCTGGGTCCAGAGGAGACTGAGGAAAATACAAACCACCCGTAGCTCTAGCAGCTCATGGTTTTAGATCTCTTCATTGAGAACAGGAGGAGAATATGATCAAGGTGTTGAGTTAGTCCCAGACTCAGACAGGAACAGGGAAGTGGAACAAAGAAATACTGCTCGCGGACCTAAAAGTTGTGGCCCAAGAAATAAGTAAGACTTGACCAGGTGTGGGGCGCCTTGGTGGCTCAGCCGTTAAGTGTCCGACTCTTGGTTTCAGCACCAGTCATGATCCCAGGGTTGTGAGATCGAGCCCCAGGTCAGGCTCTGTGCTCAGTGTGGAGTCTGCTTGAGATTCTCTCCTTTTACCCTTTGCCCCAAATCCCACTAGCACATGCACGCACATACTCTCTCTTTCTAAAGAGTAAACTTAGGGAAAGGGAAAAAAAAAAAGACCTGACCAAGTGACAGAATGTGCAGATGTGGGGTCTTGTAGGTTTTTATACAGTGCGGTGGAGAACCTTTGAGGAATTTTGAACTGGAAAGTAGAAGAATTACATTTCTGTGTTCTGGCTCAGGGCCTACCTTGTTCTCTGTCCCATTCCAAAGGAGTCTTAAAGCCAGCTGCACACGTGTTCTTTTCCTGAGATGCTAATAACTAATGGCTGAAGGCGGGGGTTACAACTCAAATGCCCACAAGGATCCAGCAGGTAGCAAAACTGTGGGCAGCTGGCCAGCTGTGTGGCACAGGGGATGAGTGGAGGGTTAGGGCATGGAGACGCATCCTGTGGAGACCAAAAGAAATGCTTCTGCTGGCTAGGGGTAGCGGGGGCCTCAGGTTTGTATCCTCACCTTCAGATATTAAAACCAGTACGTCACATTCATTGCTCCTTTATTTGTCATGCATCACCCCAGAGTCCCTCAAAGACCACACAACAGTGTGGAATTTCTATGGAAGAGCCGTGGCCTTGGCTCCCATGGCTCTCCATGGATCGGCAATGGTGAACAAGAGACAAGAGGCCACTCTGTGATCCTTGTCTCTGCCGATGCCGACCTTCCCTGAGACGTCAGACACCAGCTGATACTCGTGCCCTGTTTGAATCTCACAGTTTAAAACAATACTTTCAATAATATCAACAGCTGACAGGAATTTAAAGTTGGGAGATGTCACCTGTACGACCAGTTTCCTAGCCTCTTCTAAAAATTTTATGGAGATCTGACGAGCCTGGGCTGCGTCATCACTGAGAGGTGAGTACCCCCAAGGCCCAGTCCACTCCCTGTGGCTCCGGTCTCCACGGACACAGTCCAAATCCATCAGGGAGGGAAGCTTGTCCACTCGCAATGAACGATCCTCACGCTCACCTTCTTTCCAGGTGGTGCACAAGGCGCCTTGAAGCTCAGAAGGCAAAGCCTTTCTTGTCGGCCTTCAGATGGTAAATAATACACCATTACTCTCACAGACAAGTAAATGAAAAATGAAAGAAAACAAAGCCACATATGGCAGCCTCTAAATGTGTTTTTTCTTACTCACATGAATTAATTACGTAGTGATCCTAAGTGAGACACGCTGTTCATGTTCATTACCTCATTTGCTAACTTTTTTTTTTTTTGGTGAAAATATAAAATAGTTCATGGTTTATCACGAAACAAACTTGAGCTGGGATTGTATTCCATTATCTGGAGCCAAGGGACTGTGTCACAGCTCCCAGACTCACAGCACTAAAAAAAGACATGAGGGGAGCCGGTCTCCCCAGATAAACAGGACAACAGCACAGATGGTACGTTTTAATAGTTGAGAATCCCAAACCCTCCTCTCGAATCCTCTTTTCAAAGCTTTAACATTCTTTCTCTTCCTCTCTTTCTTTCTTCCGCTCTCCCTCAGTCTCTTTCTTTTTAAGCAGATGATGAGAGGGGACAATGTTGTCTCAGTCCTAATCTTAGTGGAAAGCTTCGTGTGTCTCACCACGAAGTATGTTATTAGCTGTAGGTTTCGGGAAATATTCTTTATCAAGTTGAGGAAATTCCCTTCTGTTATGGCTTTTAGCTTCATGTCTTTGTTTTCATTTTTTAAAAGATTTTATATTTTAAGGCAGTTTTATGTCCACAGCAAAACTGAGAGGAGGGTACAGAGCTATCTCTTACACCTCCCACCCCACGCACACACAGCCTCCCCCACTATGAACAGAGTGGGACATTTGTTACCATTGATGAACCCACACTGATGACTTTGGCATCATAATCAGCCAAAGTCCACAGCTGACATTAGGGTTCATTGTTGGTGTTGGACATTCTACGTGTTTGGACAAATGTATCAGGACGTGTATCCACCATGACAGCATCACAGAATAGTTTCATTGCCCTATAAATCCTCTGTGCTCTGCTTATTCATCAAGTCCTCCCTCTCCCACCCCAGCAACCACAGATCCTTTTACTATTTCCATAGTTTTGCCTTTTTCCAGAATAGCATACAGTTGGAATCATATAGTATATAGACTTTTTAGATTGGCTTCTTTCACTTAGTAATATGTATTTAAGGATCATCTATGTCTTTTCATGGCTCGATCACTCCTTTCTTTTTAGCACTGAATAATATTGCAATGTTTGGACGTACCACTGTTTATCCACTCACCTAGTGCTTCCGAGTTTTGGCAATTATGACTCCAGCAGCTATCAACATCTGTGTGCAGGTTTTTGTGTGGACATACGTTTTTAATTCCTCTGGATAAATACCAAGGAGCAAAACTGCTGGATCACATGGTAAGAGTATGGTTAGTATGGTTTGTAAGAAACCACCCAACTGTCTCCCAAGTCATTGTACCATTTTACACTCCAACCAGCTATGAATGAGAGTTCCTGTTGCTCCACGTCCTTGCCAGCATTTGGTGTTGTCAGTCTTCTGGATTTGGGGCATTTTAATAGCTATGTAGTGATTAAAATTTCTCTTTTCTTATAAATGGCCTTTTGTAATAAGCAAAAGTGCAATTTCTTGTGTACATGTTGGGACAACCCATTCCTTGCTCCTTGACAAATGGTGATGTTGATCGACAGCAACTCTTTTTACCTCATTTCCCACATTTCTGCAAAAAGGTAGAGCTAGAGTTGATTTCTCAGCCCATTTTATGCCAAAGGTACTTTATTAACCTCTTTAGGTCTCAAAATTTATTCACTCACTTACTAATTCACTCAACTCACAGTTATCGAATGGCCACTATGAGCCAGATGCCTTCCTACTCAACAACTTTTTAAATGATGAACTGAATTTATCTGGATTTAATGCATGTTCATTGCTAGGCAGACATTTCACTCTCTTCTCTTTTTGTCTCCATTCTAGCTTTGCAAGATAAGAGATCACATGTACATCGACCTCAAGCAAATGAGGAAGAGAAGCAGGTCTAAATGAGGCTTGGGAAGACCCTTGGAAGCATATTCTGAAAGCAGATTTGGCAACCTCCCTGTGGTGTCTACTCACAGAATTATGTGGGGAGACTCAATCGGTAGTCAAACCACCACATCACAAAAATTAGCTTGCTTGCCTGTCTTGCACACTGATCCTATATGTTCTTTAAGGGTCATGTGGCAATATATAATGAGCATGGCCTTTGGGGTCAGAAGAACCTGAGTTTAAATCTTGGGTCTGTACTTACTTGCTATGTGACCTTGGGTTGCTTATTCAGTCTCTCTGGATCTCGAAGAGAGTTGCAGAGTTGTTTAGGAAAAAACAAATAAGGCTAAAAACACACATATCACATACCTGACACATAGCAAGTGCCATTTGTGATCATTCCCAAGTCTCCAGGAACCAAACCTCATTTGTCTGTGGCCCCTGATATGCACAGTGCTCAGAGAATATGTTTGCACTAAAAGGATTTTTGCCTTGCCTAACCCTGGGAATTAAAGATGTCAGTGCTTACTTTTATATTCTCTAAGTGTCTCTAATGCCTCTCCCCAAACATCAGAATCATGGCCAACATTTGCTCCTGAAATGCAAGGATTTTCAAGCTAGAAAATCCAAACAAAGCCACAAGAGATCTGGGCTTTGTTGGGGGGGGGGGGGCTCAATTTAGGATAAAAGACAAACCTAAATTACAGCATTGTTTGGCAAATAATGGGATGACTTCAAGGTTCTTTAGCTGGAGATTTTCTGGGGGGGGGGGGGTGACGGTTGAGACAGAAGACAGGTTTTTACCCTGAGCTGTCATGAAGTCTTTGCAACTATCCCCCTGGAGGTATCCTCTGTATCATGTGGGCCTGAAGGCTCACATTGATACTGCACAGACAACTCAAAATGTTTTGTGAAAATCAGTGCACGTTTATTAGGGGCTTGGAAGGACCTTGTCAAGATTCTAGTAGCTTCTGGCCCAAAAGAATATATGCATGGGTAAGAAGATCTCACTTCCTTCCAGAACTGTCCCTCACTCTCCCTATCCATCAAATAGGAAGTCACTGTCCCATCCCATCCCTAGAATGTTTTGAAGAGAAACCGAAACCCATAAATGAGAAAGAGTTCTACATCATACACATGAAATAGTTCCATTATTATAGGTGAGGCGATAGGGCAGTGTTTCAAAGAACATGGGCCCTAGGGTGGAGAGAATTAGGTCTGAAGCCATTTGTGAGCCTCAAGTTCTTCTCCGGAAAATGTAGACCTTCTAGGGGAATTGCTAGGACAAAGCGAGATGTGCTGGCAAAGTGCTTAGCATCACGTCTGGCAAGTAATACTGACACGGTGAGTAAGAATAATAGAATAGAAATAGCATTAACATATATCAAACATTTTTCATGCTCCAGATATGGCATCAGATATTTGCATGCCTTATCCCATTTATTCCTCATACCTACCCTGAGATTTGCATTGTTATTACCTCCACTTCATAGAGTAGGACACTGAAGCCTAGAAAAATGAAATAACTTGCCCAGATTCAAACCAAGTGGGCTGAGCACAGCACGGAGCTCAGAAGAAAGACGCTACCATGAGAGACACCATTTCCCACCATCACTGTTAGAGCCCAGCCCCATGTCTACACATATTCCCTTTGCGAATCTGCAATGGAGCCAAATCCTCCCAAGCCTGCTCCGATGGTCCTGATGACTGGAGCCTCACTACTGAAGACTGCCCATCCAGCAGCAAAGCTCGATAGCCCCAACATTCTTTAAGTGACGCCGGGGGTATCGTGCCCTTCAAGACGGTCGGGAACAAGGAAAGACCCAGGACTAGTCACAGATCAGAGGAGACTAAGGAAAAGTAACAATTATATGCAATGATTGGATCCTGGAAGAGGAAAAGGAACACTGGGGAAAGGTTATTGAGATTCACATAAGGCCTGCCACTGAGTTAATAGCACTGGCCTCGAGTTAATTTCCTGGTTTTGATATTTTGCGGTGATTGTGTAAGATGTTAACGTTAAGGGAAGCTGGGCGAGGGGTAGATGGAAACTCTCTACTTTTACAACTTTTCTATAAATCTAAAATTAGCTCAAAGTAAAAAGTTAAAAAGAAAATATCCAGAAAACAAAGCAAATTTGAGCAAATACTGAAAAAAAGAAGACAGATTTTTCTCTAGAAGGAGAGGGGACGCACATTAGGGATCCCCTGGGATTTGCTCTCCGCAGAACTCACATCAGAAGGTAGCAGACAGCATCAGCAAGCCAGCCTGCGGGCGCCCTCCTGGCCTGGAGATGCAAATGTTCCAACATTGGAAGTTTCTCTGCTTGTGGCCAGGCCCTCTACCTGCACTCGGCCCAGGCTCAGCTTCCCAACCCATGACTCCACCACCTCCAGCCTCAGGAAACCCGAGAAGCATGAAGAACACAGAGCTGGTTACAGAGCCCTCCTCACCACAGGAAAGTTCAGACTGCGTTCAGGAGCTAACATAACCCCAAAAGAACCGACGGCTGTAGCCACCCGGAGAGCAGGGCCGTATCTTCGTCATCCTGGGGTTCAGCACAATACCACACAGCTCACGGCACACCATAAAACTCCACGAGTGAATATATGGGGGGATGGTTACTACCTACCTTTAGCTAGTCCTCTGGACCTAACAAAGGCAATGTCTAAGATGAAGTTTGAAAATAGTTGAAAATAGGGGCACCTGGGTGGCTCAGTCGGTTACGCGTCTGCCTTTGGCTCAGGTCATGATCCCAGGGTCCTGGGATCAAGCCCTGCTCAGCGGGGAGCCTACTGCTCCCTCTCCCTCTGCCTGTCACTCTGCCCATTTGTGCTCTCTCTCTCTGTGTGTCAAATAAATAAAATCTCTAAGAAGAAAAGAAAAAGAAAACAGCTTCAGAATAAAGTTACATAAATGACATGCATCAGAAGCACTTTATACTGAGTATAAAATAAGATCTGAAATTTGCTATGAAATTGGCATGCATGTGGAATTTTAGGAATTAAACCCTTTTGCAAAATGTCTTACCTATACATTGTGATGCATTGAAAAAGACAGCATTAACAAGAGTTTCTGAGTCATCCCCTTCAAATAAAACTAGAAAGCAACTATTTGGTTATTCTTCAACTTTCCCCTCTATGTGCCCTCCTTTTGAAACTCAGATCAGATGCTATCACTCCCCTGCTTAAATCTCCCCCTTCCCATATTATATATTTATTTGCTATTGTCTAGCTCTACCCTACTGCAAATTCCCTGAGAGTGGGGTCACGTGGCTTTCTTTGTTCAGTGTCAGACCCCAAGAATCCAGGATAGGTTTTAGCACCAAGTAGGTGCTTAATAAACATTGATAGGAACATTTTTCATTTACAGGCAGCTACTATAGTTTTTTTTTTAAAGATTTTTTTAAATTTATTTCAGGGAGAGCAAGCAAGAGAGAGACAGAGAGAGAGAGAGAGCGAGCGAGCACAAGCAGGGGGAAGGGGCAGAGGGAGAGGGTAAAGCAGACTCCTTGATGAGCAAGGAACCTGATGTGGGACTCAATCCCAGGACCCTGGGATCATGACCTGAACCAAAAACAGATGCTTAACCGACTGAGCCACACAGGCACCCAGCTACTAACAGTTAATAAGGTCCTATCACAAATTTGACCCGTGCCCCCAGCAGCCCAGGGAGGTGGCTAGACACTGAGACACTGAGAAATTAGGTCAAAGTCACACAGCCAACAAGGAGGAGCCTTCACTCCAACTCAGAGCGTCGGACCCCCCACTGCTGCTGGCTCCCCTCAAACAGCACCACATAAGGCCACCACAACCAAGTGCCACTCATCTTCCAGCACCCCCTGCCAGGAACCTAGTTAGGGGGCTGCTAATCACGGCTGGACTCCAGGTCCCCTCCTTCCTCTTTACTGTGAGCCAAAACGTGTCTTCGAGGTACAACAAGCTGAGCTGGATTTTCCTTTTCCCCACCACATAGAAAAGCTTCTTGCCTCCTTTTCACATGCTTTCCGGCATCAGCGTCATTTCAGCGAGTGCATTGTGACAATCCCGGGACACTGCATGTCATATTGTCTCGTCTCCCCGGAGAAGAATGCCCTCTATTCTTAACTTGGCCTCATTCTCATCGTTCCCGGGCTCAATGGCATTTATTAAGGCAATTTATCACAGATGAATAGGTATCTAAGCAATGAGTCTAATAGGCAGGGACTCACTTTTTTTAAGTCAACAGATTCAGTGGTCATATCCTTAATGGGTACTGACCCAGCCCTTTCTGAATAGTAGGTCAGGGCACTCCTTGAAGACTTCATAGATTAGAAGAAAAGTCAGAAGCACCCCTGACTAAAAGAAAAATTCCAGGATTAGAGGGATAGGTCCATCATACCCCCGCCACCTCTGACCCATAGCCTCTGATGACAGGGCAATGCAGAGCTTAGGGGAACGAGAATGTATCGATGGGTCTTCTTGACCAGCTGTCACTGGGGGAAGCACTAGACATTAGTAGTCCAATTAGCCACCAGTCTTAGTATTTAAATTAGCACCCCAACCTGGAAACTTCTATCATTGCAGAGCTGCACACCCAATCCCCATGCATTGTTTCTATGTCTTTGCTTAAAGTTCCCATCCAGACACCACTGTCTTCCATTCATAGGTGAGGAAACAGAGATATGGAGAGAGAAAATGGCTTGCCCAAGTATGAAGGAGAGGGACCAAGAAGAAAGCCCTGGGTGTGTATGTCCTTCTGTGAGTTTCTTAGTCCATCTGGGCTCCTATAACAAAACACTACAGATGGAGTAGCTTATAAATAACAGAAATGTATTTCTTCCAGTTCTGGAGGCTGAATGTCTGAGATGTAAGTGTCTGCATGCACCAGCATGATTGCATTCTGGTGAGGGTCCTCTTTCTGTTCATAAACAGTACCTTCTCACTGGGGGGCCAGGGAGCTCCATGGGATCTCTTTTATAAGGGCGCTAACTCCACTCGTGAAGGCTCCACTCCCATGACCTAATCACCTCGCAAAGGCCCCGCCTACTAACACCATCACCTTCGGGGGTTGGGATTTCAACATACAAATTTTAGGGGGACACAAACATTCAAATTACAGCGAAGAGCATGAGCTCTGGAATCAGACCTCTAGCACTGGTATCCTAGGTGCTAGCCTCCTGAGCTGAGTGGCCAGTTCTGGTATCTAACACCTCCATACCTCAGTTTCATCATCAGTGAAATGGGGAGAGTCATAGTACCTAGCTCAAATAAAACAGCACACACAAGGGGCTCAGTACAGAACCGGATCACGGAAGCAGTCAGCTACTGTTGGCTTTCACTCCCGTGGTTGTCAGTGCTACTCCATCTGGGTAACTGGCCCTGAGTAAATGGGATTGTAGACTTAAGGGTCTCCATGAGTCTGTACGAGATGGTCACTTGCTGTCAGCCAATCAAGCGTATGTTTATCCTTAACCTATTTAGGATAAAATGAGGCTAGGGTTTTGCTCTGTGGTGGTTTCTCCCTAACTTCTGTGGGACAACTTTGTAGGTGAGCTCCTCTTCTGACAAGGCTTATGTGATCGTTGACAAACTAAACTGATCTCTAAATCGGAAAACACAACTTCTTTTCATGGAACTTCTTTTACAGAAAAGCAAAATAATTCCGTTACGACAGTGAGGAGCGGAATCAAGCATGCATTGAATATCTAAATCCAACTATGTGTGGCCTCTCTTTAGATAATTCAAATACAATTCCATACAATTACATCTGGCACATTGCTCTATTATATTCTACAGGTTACGTGCAGTTTGCATACATTCTGCGGCAACACGTCCATATTATACACATTCAGATTTATAGCATAACGCCTAGATTTCTGTGCTTTCTCCCTGGGCAATTATAACAGTTGCAAGGATAAATGACCATTCAAATTTGTCTTTTGCACCCACCTAACCTCAACGTAAGACACAACGCTGCTATATTCCACTGCTTGTGAAGTGCCTTTCTGTTCCAGAGCTCAAAAGCCATTGCCTCTGAAGGCCAAAATGATGTAGGGTGATTGAGAGCCAGTCATCTTATTTCACAGATGGAGTAACAGGCCCAGAGAAAAGTCCCTCTCTCTTCCATCCGTGATGTTGTGGTGAGTTCATATAAAACCAAGGGAATGCCTAGGTGAGCCGACATGGGAGAACAGCCACGGCTCCAACGCTAACAAATGGGATACGCTGGCTGTTCATTTTCTAATGTAAATTCTAGAAGGGAACCAGGGAAGGAAGGGGCTGAGAGAGAACAAATGGGGTGGAATCAGAATCAGATTCAAGATAAACTGTTAATGGTTAATAGGGTCAGCCACCCACATGGCAGCCAGACCTGGCATTTTCTACCCTCACTCCTTGCCCGGCCTTCGCTAGGGACCCCATGTGCCTTAGTCCACAGTTCAAGGAACCGGTTCCTGGTGCTGCTGAGAGGCAGAAGTAACAGGAGTCACTTTCCATGCTACAAACTGTGTGCCTTCCAATGGAATACTCCAGAGCCAGGGCGAGACTCAGCTTCGAGAGAGATGATAACAGCAACAATAAACAATCGTATCCATCTGCACCCCCCACCATCAACATTGCCAACGGGTACTGAGGGTTTATGTCAGTCCCACGTAAGGATTTTGAAAATTACATCTCATTAAACATGCATGGCTGTCTCTGAGATAAACATGGGAGTTAGCCTGATGGCAGAGATGAGGAACCTGAGAACCCAACGGGCCGAGATCCTGACCGAAATCACCGACCTAACAGGAGCAAGAGCTGGGCTTGCAGAGCATTAGCTCCAAAGCACCATCATACCCCATGCCAACACTTCTTCAGAATGTTTAAGACTATTTTTAAATTCAATTGGATTTTTATCTCTTTCGCATGTGTCTCCGAAGCTACAGATCTCTTTCAGGGATGTGCCTTCCCGTGTCAGAGACAGGACAAACATAAAGAAGGCTCAGATCAGTATGCAGAAGAACAGGTCCAAAGGAGTACGGTGAAAGAGGAGAGAGCACATGGACTTGGCCCTGAGTCCCACGCGATGCCCTCCCCAAAACACGCCCACCTAGAGAGGCAGGAAGGAAAGCGTTGGGGTGTAAAGATATTACAGCCTGGGATTCTTCGGGGTAATGTCCGTCTGATATGGAGTGACTTCACCCCTAGGCGGGACAAAAGACAGAGAGGGGGGAAGGAGAGGAAAAGATCAGTAGGAAGGTGGGCCTGGTCCCAGATTCTCTGCCCAGGCCCAGCACCCAACAAGCACCCCCACGGCCACAGAACTCCCCGCCTGGACAGCCTCAAGACAGCGCGTCCGCACATTCTCTGACTCCACCGCCTGCCCCAAAGTTAATATGAAACCAGCACGCTTGGACATATCGTACTTCTCCATGGAAATGAGGGATTCTGCTGAATACAGTCACGGCTGCAAAAGCTCTCTCTTTTTTAAAAGCTCCATTGACTATCAGGATATTCAAGCCCTGGGGTTGCAATGGAATCCTTGTGGGGAAAACTCAATTAAACCCGCGACAGAATGCACACAGAGCAAGAAGGAGGGAAAAGAACAGAGGGGGAGGGAAGAGGTGGGAGGAAGGACATTTCTTTTGAATAATAAAGCTCCAGATTTAAAATTAGACTGTACAATAACAGCCCTAATTCCTGGAAACCCAGATGGGGAACCAAATACATAATATATTGAGAGGAATTTATTTTCACAGACTTCGAGGATGTAATAGGGCTTTTGGCACTTCACAGAGCCTTGGCCAGTATTTCTGACGAGGGGAAGAGGCTGTTAAGCACCTTTTCATGGAAAACATACCTCCATCTCGGGTCAGAGGTTAAGTTATTCTCTGGCCAAAAGAAGCAATCCATCACGCTTCATTATGGGGCAGAGCTCACAATGAATAGCATCTGGCAGAGATGGATAAGTTCATATGACTCCATTCAGCAGTGCTGTAAACGGATGTCATCTCCGAGACTGGTAGAGGTGGTCGGACACCACTTGAGGGCCCAGGCAGAATTCCGGCGGCCGTGGGGGAGGGGTGTGGCTGCTGAGTTCACACCTGAATCATAGCCACAGCACGAATAACTGACGAGCGTTTATTGAAACATCTACTCAGTGTCAGACCGCCACGTACGAAGCCTGGCTCTACCGCTTATAAAGTCTGGGATCGTGGGAGGGTTACAACCCCTGGCTCAGTGTCTTTATCTATTAAATGGGGGTAATGACACCTGCCGTCGAGGGCCGTAAGGCACGTGAAGCTCTCGAGATAGTGGAAGGCATACAGTAAATGCTGCCCAAGGCTCAGTGGTTATTATCTTCACCATCTCACCACCGCCCAGACTACGATGAGGCCGAGGAGACTTCTCGGGGGCAACGTCTCGGGGGCACTCAGTTTCAGGACCATGCATAAGTGCTTCCGGAAACATTGTACCTTGGCTGTGCCTCTTGCCCCCCCCAGCCCCTAGATCCCAGATTCGCAGATGCACAAACGAAGCTCATGAAAGTGAAGGAACTTGCTGGACTCCACCCGGTACGGTCCCTGCACACGTGGGTTCCCCATCCATCTACCCCACGATGTCATGTTCCCCCACATCGCACTACCTGAGGAGCACTGTGCAGGGGACCTGCCCACGTCCACATTCCGGCCAGTGTCACGAGCAGAAAGCAAAATCCAGAAACCAAAACCAAACGTTGAGATCGGACAGCGGTGCCGGCCTGAACAGACGGGTTAGTTTGCTGGAACGGAGTGGACAGAGAACAGCCCCACAGGAGGAGGCCTCTGCCGAGTCCCCTTCAAGGCCCAGTGTCCGTGCTAAATAATGCAATACCGCTTACCCTTGAAAAGCGGCTGGAGTAATGCGAACCGCATCTCGCTGGTCGAAGGGAAAAAAAAAGAAGCGATACATGATTCTCTAGCAAAACCTTCCTTATCAGCTCTGTTGGGGGAAGGAAAAAAAGAAAACAAGGCAAATAAATGACAAAAGCAGAGGCAGCATCAATCACACTGTTGTTGGTCTGCCAGGCCAGGCTGCAGGCGTGCGAGTCACAGGCCGCCCTCTGGCTCCGGCGGGGCTGCAGGCAGGCTGCACGGCAGAACCGCAGACCCTCCTTGCGGCTCTTCCCTGTGACTTTGGCGAAGTGGCGGACGTCCTCTGTGTTTCCTCGTCTCTGGTGCTTCACACACAGAGCTTCAGGATCCAGCTCCAATCCCCGCAGGCACTGAAAGACTGAGCAAAACGAATGTTCCGAAGGGGACTCTCTCACGTGAACCCTCCATCATCTGGAACGTGTTCTAGATCCTTCGTTTCTGATGTCTTGCCCCTCTGATTTTTGGGGGCGGATCAGTAAAATACATAGATTCTGCATAGATGCAGTGAAGTGAGAAATTTCATGCTTTCAACATAATTTTCTGAATGCTTTCGCTGATAGGGGCCAGGCTTGCTTACCCACGTAGGACATTCCCACGCTAAAGCTTCGTCACACGTGTCATGTCTCTGTTCCGACAATTTGCACTGAGCAAATGAAGACTAGAGGTTAGAATGATTGTAGTGGGTTCGTTTGTACAGCGATCCATCCAGCCATCCAGCCATCCAGCCCATGCTATTGTGGCTCTTTAAGCCATCACACTCTGTGCAAGGGTCCAGAAATTCAGAGATAGATGAAACAGAAGCAGTGCAGTGAGGTCATCGAGCATATACATTGTGGTGGAACTCAGTCCAGATCTTGTTTTAGCTACACATAAGCTCTCTGACCTTGGATAGTTTATTTTAACATCCCTGAAAGTCAAGTCACATTTCTATAAAATGGGGGAAATATCATGTACCACTTGGACAGCAAGTGAGGATTAGATGATCTAATAATGTAAAGCATTTAGCACACGATCTGGGACGCCAGCAACATAAAGAGCCACTTTTATTAAGAGCTTCAAGAACATTCTGAGTTGATGGCTGGGCCAAGCATGGAGAATGGTTATTTTTGTTTGATCATCGTTTTGGTTTGCAGAGGGCAGATCTCCCATGTACTGATGCATCTTGTGGTAGCCACGAGATGGAGGGCAGACCACCTGCACGATCTCTATGGAGTGCAACGTTGGGGAACAGTGCAGACCAGCCTCCAGTTCCAGGCTTGGCAATGCAACCCAAATAACTTCAGCAACTCCCACACTTGACTCAGACACCACCCCCCAATAGGCCCTCTTTCTGTCCCTCCTAGTGCTAAGCCCCAGGGTTTGCCCAACCTGACCGGGGATCCCCAGGCCCAGCCCGTGAAAAGCTGCTCAGCCCCAGCGAGCCAGACCTTGAGGTGGATCAGGGCACCAGCCTGGGACAATCTGAAAAAGTCATCGTCAAGGAAATTCCAGACACGAGGCGCCCTGTCACCGTAGTGAGGGGGACACTCACCAGAAGGGACTGCATCAATCCCCTCCCGCAGTCTGAGCACTGTCGGCCTGCAGCTCGGCACAGAAGGTTTTGTCATTTGGACTGTAATAAACCCCACTTCCTGAACTCCGTGCCCCTCTGGGTTCGACATCAACCACGCCGTCCGTCCCTGCGTGTACCCCTGCCCTGTCAGAGACCCGCGCACCTGCACCACCATTCGGAGGCCTCAGGTGCTGATCACGTGTGCTAATGAAAAGCGCTCCCCGGCCACCCTGCAGGACAGGGGCAATGTGCGCCAGCTAAGGCAGTGGGTCTCGACCTCGGCTGCACTGAAGAATCCCCTGGGAGCTTTCACAATCCTGATGACCAGGCTGCAGACCAGACCAATCAAACTATAGTCTCTGGGGGTGGGACCCAGGCATCAGTATTTTTTTTTAAGTTGGCTAAATGATTCCAGTGTGCAGCCAAGTTTAAGAACTAGTGTCTACGCTGGGCTGGAACTCCAGAGGGCGCCCTTCCCTTTCTTTCTCAGGCCCTCCCTCCCTTTCTCCTTCCTCCCGAGCACCCTCATTCCCTCCGTCCTTTACTATTGACTGAAGCAGCGTATTTTGTGCTTAAAGCCCAGGGTTTACAGACAGACCATTCTCACTTTGAATTCTGGCTTGGCTCCCACTAGCTGTGTGATTCAAGGTCAGTTACCTCACCTCTCCGAAGTTCAGCTTTCTTATGAAGTGGGGAAAATAAAAGGACTTACCCCAGAGAATCCTGGTGAGGATTAAATATCACAGATATATCGCTTAACATAGCACCTAGAAATTAGTACGTGCTCAATAAATGTGCACTCTTTTTCTTCTAGTTATTGTTATTTTCCAAGAGCTATGCCAGATGTGGGGAATACAAAAGAAGTAACACAGGCATAATGTTTATTCTCATTCAACTGACTGTCTTCCCATTCAATCCCTAGCTAGGGAATGGCCTTACGTTGTCAGGCAGGGCAGGGTGGACAGATTTCTCTTAATAGGAGTAGCTATTATACATGGAATACACCCAGCGTGCCAGGCATAGTTCAATCACATCTCAAACATATAGGGACACACGCCAGAGAAGTACAGTACTGAACATGACTCCATCACTGGCTCTCCACTAACCAAGAGGAGATGATGCTATTGATATTTACATTTTGCAGATCAAGAATCTGAGGCTCGGAGAAATTAAATATTTCACCCAAGGTCACACAAGTAGATACAAACTCAAGCTTCGGAACACCGCACGTCTCTGCTTCCTGTGTGGATCTGGGGTATGCCTACAAGTGAATTCTGAGGGCTGGCCAGAACAAGGAGGATAAAGCGGACCCTCCAAGTTGGAGGGCTTTAGGGGAAGGACTTAACCAAACTGGGGTGAAGTCAGGGTATGAGGGACCAGGAGCAGAGGAAGAGAATACGGCAAATGCGGGTGAAGAGGGAGGGGCCTGGATGGGTTCAGGAGTGGGGGAATAGTGATGAGTGGGTAGTGAGTCAATTCAAAGGATCCAGGGCAGAATGGAATGTTCCCAGTTCATAAAATTGGGCCTAGTTCAATGACCTTGGTGTTATGTCAAGCTATATCACCACTATAGGTCACAGAAAATTAAATAGCAAAATACAAGTGGTGAGTACACACCTTCAAACACACTTTCAATGGTTGTATCTGTCAAACAGGACTTCACTTTGACACAGGCTGAACAGCAATCCATCTGGGGAGAGGTGGGGACAGAAATCCTTAGGAGGCATCACTGACGCTCCAACCAAGACTGGCTCCCTTAGGAATGCTGGGTAACCTAGTTGTCAGCACGCAGACTCTTAGGTTTAATTTAAGTTTCGGCTTAAAGCAAGGCTCTGCTACTTATGATGGTGTCATTTCTCTGGGCCTCAACTTCCCCATCTGTAAAATGTTGCTAACAGTGCAGCCCTCTCTCGGTGGGTCACTGTGAGGGTGCCATACTGCCGATCCTCTTAAAAACTTAGAATGGCCCTTCACACATACTCGGTGCTTGAATCGGGGCTCTGGGTTGGCTATCCTGGTTGTCGAGTTGGCCATCTGGTACCCAGGAATCGCTCCCCCTCAGCCCAGGCCCCGCTGCTCTTAGATTCCCTGCTATAGCCAAGTTCACTCGGCTCCTCTGCCAGTGCTAGTTGCGTGTGATTTGTTTTGCAGGGTATTTGTTTTCCAATATTTTTACTAAGTAGGACAGCTATATCAATGAGGTCTGCTGCTTTATTGGTTGCTAATTGCTGGGGCATAATTGTTGCAACATTACTTGGTGTTCCTATAATTCTCTGCAGCCAATCAAGGTGGCCAATTCTCTAATTACAACACAGTGAATTCCCAGGCACCAGCATCCAAATGCTTAGAGCACTCAGTTTACAAGAACTCCCTCCAGCACTTTTACAAGAAATGGCTTAACTGACAGAGGCAAGAAAGTCATGTCAGCAAATAATTCTGGAAGATAATTTTGGAAGTATACATATAAAATAATAAACATTTTATAATTATAGCAGCACATATATTTTTTGAAAGTAGTTTCTAAGATCTGTCTCAAGATCTTTGCACATTCAACTCCACCTCTAGCTGGACGACCAGAGTCAGTGTTTGTAACGATCACAATTCCGAGACCCGGACAGATCTCAAGGGGTCTTTGCACACATCCGACATTAACTACACTCAGCCTTGTTCTAGCACTAACACTGCAAGCACTTTGTTGTTTTCAAATGTTGTCTAGAACTTGTAACCCATCTATGTCCTCTCCATACATCAGGGGATCAAAATATTCAAACCACTACAATCAGGAAGACAATGGCGGCCATGGAAGTACTCTGTTTGCTACAGCATGGAACGGGAATTATTACCAGTAGTCAATCCATGAGCTGTATCGGGCAACATCACTTCTTTGTTTCCATCTTCCTTAGAGTAAAATCCATGCCTTTACTTTGGCTTCCAAGGCCCTGCATATTCTGGTCCTCCTGGCCTCCAGCTTAATCACCTCCCGCCTTGCCCCACTCCCTTACCCTGCCCCAGCCCACTGGCCTTCTCTCTCTGTTCCTCAAACAGACATGCTGGTCCCCTGCTCGTGGCCCTGGCTCTCGCTGTTCTCTTTGCCTACTGTTCTACCTTCAGCCCTTCCAGGGGCTGATTCCTTCTCAACTGTGCATCTCGCCTCCAGTGCTGTCCCGAAGGCGAACCCTTCTTGAACCCCTAAATGCCATCCTCACACTAAATTTCATACTATGTTGCTTTCATCTTAAATAGCCATTATCACAAGCTGGTATTATCTTGTTAATTAATTCACTTGTCTCTGTCCCTCCAGCATGTAACTTCTGTGGGGACAAAGTCTTGTTCACCATGGCATCCCCAACACCTGTAACAAAGATGGCCCATAAGAGGTACCCAATCAACAGTTGTTTAACAAAGAACATGAATGAATGAATGAATGAATGAATGAATGAATGAATGAATTTTTTCTGCTCCTTTGTTTTAATCTCTTCCAATTGACTTTTGCTTTACCCAAGATACGTAATTATATTTATTGGTGGCTGCCATATTTTGGATCATCAGAATATTCTCAGCACTAGTACTCAGTCCACTGCATTTATGGAACATTCACAGGGGACAGCCTTGCACCAAATGCCATGGAGGAAGACGAAGATCAAAAGCCATCACCACCTCTGCCAGAAAGCCTTCCTTCTAATTGGCAATAAGAATACGCAGATTTGGCCAACACACAGGCAGGGACAGAGCACTGTGGGAGACATTCTTAGTTCCTCCCTCTTGTGGCCTGAATTGTGTCCCCCAAAATTCATATGCTGCAGTCTTAATCTCCAGTACCTCAGAACATGACTATTTGGAAATAGGGCCCTCCAAGTGGCAATGAGGTCATATGGGTGGGTCCTAATCCAATACGACCGGCATCCTCAGAAGAAGAAGAGGTCAGGACACAGAGGAAGGACCATGTGAAGACACAGGGAGAACAGGAACATCTACAAGCCAAGAAGAGAGGTCTCAGAAAATTATCAACTCTCCTAACAACTTGGCTTTGGACTTCTATCTAGCCCCCAGAAGTGAGAGAAAATCAATTTTTGTTGTTTAAACTGCCCAGTCTTTGGTACTTTGTTACGGCAGCCTGAGCAAACTCATACACTCTCCAATATTCATGTTCGCTTACTTGCATAAGTAATGGAAAATGCCGAGGACCTGGCCACCCAGCTAGGGGCTGCGTTTCCTGGCCTCCCCTGCAGATGGCTATGGCCATGTGATTAATGAGCTGTAAGCACAGGTGCCATGTGACCTTGGCTCTACCCCAACACCCTCACCCTTCAGACTCCAATCCTAACTCAAGTTCAGGGAGGCTGTTGGTCGAGAGCGCAGAAAGGGAAGGAGACACCAAGGGGTAGGAGTGAGGTCAAACCCTCCTAGATGGCAGGCTACACAAAGGCCTCTCTTCCACAATTCCCACCTAAATTGTGTTGCGTTGCAAAGCTAGTTCACCCAGAAATTCACCAAATAGAAGCCTCAAAAAAAAAAAAAAAAAAATCCCGTAACTATCTGTGGCAGGGCCAAGAGACATCAGCCACTTAAGCTTAGTACTTCTAAGTCCTACAGGAGGCAGATGCCCTGAGGAAATGGGGGCTTTGTGGTGGGGCAGGCAGGTGGGGTTGAGGTCCTCTAGTGAGAGTTTCTGACAATGAGTGTGTCCTCCAAGGTGGGAGAAGAGCCCAGTAAGGAAGGGAGGAAAAAAAAAAAAGTAAACTTAAGTTATTTAAAAGTTCCATTAGGGGTTAGTCTTACACTAGAATGGAGAGCAAAGACTCCCTCCTGCCCGGTCTCTGCTCCCAGATGGACAGCTCATACTTAAACACCTGATGTTACCTCTGGCTACGTCGTCACTGCCTTATAACTGGCTTTCAGGGCCCTCCACAAAATTTTACCCACTATTTTTCATATGATACTTATGGATCAATATATATATATATATATATATATATATATATATTTACATATATATATTTACATATATATATTTACATATATATATTTACATATATATATTTACATATATATATATATTTACATATATATATATGCATTCTGAATCCCCAAGAATCAAACAAGCTTTTGGAATAACTTACATGAAAATGCAGGCTCCTCAGCCACTGTGCCAACCAAACAGCAGAGAATGAGCCCAAACCCCAAAAGAATACAGAGCAGCGAGAGTGAAATTTACTGAAAAAAAAAAAAAAAACCAAATTATACTTATCTCCCAGACTTGGACCTCCAGAAATCCTCTGTGGCACCAGACACACCCCATGGTGTGTCCTGTTTTCATGCTGCAAAGGCTGGCATTTTCCAAAGTGGACCCCTTCACAGACTCCTGTGAGCCTCCCCCAATCACATGTCTGGGACTCGTGGGCCGCAGTGGAGTTTGGCGAAAGCTTCAGGGGGAGATTTTGTCAAAGACAAATGGCCAGGCCCAGCGAGTGGCACTGAGCTGGAAGGAAACCCGGGATGTGGCGCCATGAATCAGTGAGTTCCCTCAGGAGGAGAGGCGGTCTGCTTATTAGACTCACCTTGTCATCGATCGAAACCATACAGACATCAGGCCTCGCCCCGCAGGCAGCCAGAGCAGCAGTTTCCAATTTATCTGCAGCACACTGAATCCTGGAAACTCCAAAGGACAAGCAGGTCCACTCAAAGTACAGGAGCCACTAACCACCCTTCCCCATAGCACCGCGGGTGGGAGGCGGGAGGCTCCGGAGTGTCTGTGTGATTCCTGACTCCAACAGCCAACAAGGGGGGGGAGCCACACTGAAGGGGGTCTCTCCTCACCACTGCATTCTCAGGGCCCAGCCAGCCCCCCGTAAATGTCTGCCCAGCAAATAAATACATTTTTACAAAAGCAAACAACTGGAATATCATGTAGGGATTTAAATCATTTTGGAGATTCTGTAATAATATGGGCAAACAGCTGACTCTGCATTGTTCAGTGAAAGAAATATAACATCATAATGTATATTCTGGATAATCCTAATTTGATGATATTTATATATAACTTTGATAGTACATATGCCAACATGTTAATAAAAGTTACTTCTTTTTTGGCCATTATATACTTCTTCTATGTGTTTTTATCTTTTAATGTTTCTGTGTTATACACTCATCACTTGTTATAACAAGTAAAAACTTAAAGCTAAAAATGAAACACAGTCCTTTCTTCTACTGTGTCTCCATGGTGCATGGCTGACTTACTGTAAAGAGTCCCCAAGATCTGTCTGTATAACGCCTTTGACAGGCAATCCTCCCAAGGGTGAGGGCCACTCACAGGAGAAGCCAGTAACCCAAATGTCAGCACGATGTCACCACTACTGATCTGGAATGCTTCCTTTTTCATATAAGCAAAATGTGGTACTATAAGGTCTACAGTTTAGCTCATGGCATTTTGTCCTCCCACTTCCCATAATGAGGTGGAAGTCTCAGTTGCTCTAGATACCACCACGCTCCATTTTGCAAAACCTGTTCCTCTTTTCCACCTCTGCATAGGGCATCCCTGCTGGCCCTCCAGTTTGGAACCCGAAGTTGGCTTCTCTAGCCAGATCTTCCCCTGAAAGGAATCTTGGTCTACACATTGGGCCAGATAAGATTCCAAGCTACAAGTACTGACTCTTGCTCTGGCTGGGGTGATGCTTGGTGGGGTCAGTTCAGCTCAGAAGGGTTTTCCTCGCTGTCTGTAGGTAAATATGACAGCACTATGGAGCACCCTGCTTTTGTACCTAGGGTAGGCTTACTGTGTATTTTAGGTATCCAAGCCGAGTAACACATGCATGGACTGCAGTATCACGAATGAAGGTTAGCACCATAGCCAAAGCGGATCTACACCCAGGGCACACGAGCACCGCATGTAGAAAATAATAATCTTTCCCTAATGCTTGCATCATTAGCATTTCTTCCCCTTTCAAAACAGAAATATAATTACATGCTGAGGAGTATGGGAGAATGAAGGTGGAAAATCTCAGCAAGGCAGCCAACCATGAATCCTAACCATCACATCCGAGCTGGAGCATGTGATGGCAAAAGAGAGAAACAGCCATAGGAGAACTTGTCAGTAATGAGAGAGAGGCCTTCAGGCCCCATTCAGCCTGAATCTTTCACCGAAAATCAGTGAGGATTCCACAAATCCCACCCTCTACACCAGTGCAGATCACAGCATGTTTTGTCGTTTCTTGAAAAGACATTGCTAGATTCCCATGCATACCGGTGGGGAGCCAGAATCCCAGTACTTCCAGGCTTTCAAGGATTCATAAAACAGCAGATAAGCCACAGAAGGGAAGTGAAGGAGCACTGAGATGAGTGGATCTGCAACTCGGATCATCACATCCCAATCACTCGGACTCAACTTCCAGAGCTTCTAATTCAGAGGAGGTGGTGAGGCCTCACCCCTGTTCTGCTTGGCTCTCTAAGGTGGGGCCAAGGGAGGTAGAAGAAGACATTTCTTAAGCAGGAAGGAACACCAGACCAATTCCACCCCATCCGCTGTGGAAGAGCAGTCTCTCCCAGAGCAGAACAAACCATCCTAGAAAGACCACACCACGGGGAAGAGTAGCCAGCAAGCTCACTTCTTCTCCCAAGAGGGCACCATGCTGTAGGACTGCATCAGGCAGGAAAGGTGAGGGTAGATCAGCATGGCACCAAAATCTCTGCTCCTTAACATGACAGAGTCTATTTTTCACTCAAGGCAAGTTTGTTGCTGGTTGAGTTATGCTCCTGGACTCGGTTATCCTCCATGCAAAGGGGCTTTGGTCTCATGAACCTCCATGTGAATCTTTACCTCCATGATATCTGTGACAGGGGCACCAGGAACCTGGTGAAGGCTTCTGCTCCCATGTCACTGGCCAAAGCAAGGCATCAGGCTGTGCCTAACTTCACGAGGGAGGGGCAGTGTAACCTTCCATGGAGAAGAACAAGATTCATTGGTTAATACTCACTGTGTCTACCATGGTGATTCAATGGCCTATTTCTTCTTGATCACATTTCATCGTCTCCTGGAGAGTCAAGAGGGTGCTCGAAGCCTCAAGCATTCATAATATGGGAGTACACACCCGCCCCAATGATAGAATGGTTGTAAAGACAGAATAAAGGACACAACATATTTTGTTATTTTATTATTCCAATCATTTAAAAGTTAGAAAGAATACTGTGATTGTTGCTACTATTTAATGATTGAAAGCAAAGCAAGTAATCTGTACACGGGATCACATTTTACAGAATAATCCACACACACAAACGCAAGCACACGAGTGCTTGTAAAAACTGGTAACACTCACTAAAGCCAGTATTCCAGGTACTAGTATTGTACCAACATCAATTTCAGGTTGTGATAATGCATTATAGTTACGTAAGATGTTAACATTGGGGGAAGCTAGGGGCATGGTACATGGGAATATTCTGTACTATTTTTGCAACTTCCTGTAGGTCTATAATCTTTCAGAATAAAAAGTTAAAATAAAAATCTCAAGGGAAGACTCTCCATCCAGGTCCTCTGCCTCACGTCTTCTCTACAAATATCCCACCTGTGAGCTGCGAGAGAACTTGTCTCAGGAAAGTGATTTTTTTGCTAGAAAAGCGGGAAATCTGATTAATGTGCCAGGGAGATGTCTGCAGACATTCACCTGCCTTCTCTGCACCTTCAGTCTCTGCAGAAATATAGATGAAATCTCTCCTTTGAAAGTTAAAATAAAGGCCAGTCAATCCCCATGTGTGCCCCCTTTACTGCAGGTAATAAGTGGGAGCCCAGGTGAATTGCTATGTATTTCCCTTTAAATTCTTGGGATTTCAGTGACAGACCAAGGCTCTCATCTGTCAGCAAACTGTTCCAGGCAGACCCATTACTTTAGCACTACAATAAAACGAAGGACATCAGGATAATCCGTCAAACAAAAGCAGCTGGGAGCGTCATCATGTACCAGAGTCTGTATTCATTTGCCCAGAACATTTAAAAATCTATGCCCCAGCTCTTCTCCCCAAAGTCCTTATTTCACCCAATAAAATAAATTTAAAGTGCATAAATGTATATTAAAAATATCTGAGCAAACACTTGCAGCTAAATAATGTTCACCCAGATGCGCCTACATTTTTTTTATCGTTAGACATGTTTCCTGTTCTCCCAAGTAAATATTTCACTGAAAATGCTCCCCAAGTAGTTGTTATCTCGATATTTTCACAATAGAATATTCTCTGCTCTACACATATAAATACTGTGAATAACCAGACATTTTCCCGAAGAGACCGCTGATTTCCTTGCATTTTGCAAAATGATTCTCTCCCCACTGCTAGCTCTGAGAGCAGACACCATGCTTAGCAGGGTGTGAACTCCAAAATCCAAGGCACCAGCTCCCAGTAATTCCTTGGAGCCTGAAACAAGGTGAGTCCCTACAGAATTTATAAGTATGTTTCATCCAAAGTTTCCAGGGGACAGGGGAAGGAACTCAAGCATTGAGGTCACACTGACTCCATATGTGAAGGCTGTTTCTTCCACTTTGTGACTTCGGCCAATTTTTTTATTGTCCCATCTGTAAAATGGGCAAGAGCAGAAGTACCTGCTGCTTATGTGTGTGGAGTGGCCAGCCCCCCCACCCCAACAGTATCTGGTCTTCCTGTTGTGCTTAACCAGAGCTCCTTATGGAGCAAGCCAGCTAGGTGGCAGCCCAGTGCACCCACTGTGGTGCTTAACTACCCCTGCAGAAAATTCCCCACATTCATAAAGCCTCTGTCATCCACTCTGCTGGGGATTTGACATTCAGTGTCCCACAAGGGTCTCACTGCAGAGGTACAATACAGAAGTGGTTCTCACTCTTGAGTGTGCAGCAGAATCATGGGGTGGGGGGGGGGGAGCTTGTTAAAATACAGATTTCTGGGCCCCACCTCCTGGAGTTTCTGATTCAGTAGATCTGGGTGTAACCTGAGACACTGCATTTCTAACACGTTCCCCGGTGATGGGTGATGTTAATACTGCCTGTCTGGGGCCCACACTTGAGAACCACTGGTCTAGAACCGGGGGATCTTCCAACTTTTTCTGCAAAAGGCTAGATGGTAAATACATTAGTCTTTGCAGGCCGTACAGTTTCTGTGGCAGAGACTCAACTTTCTCATTGTCACATAAAGCAGAGATCACACCCACAACATTCCAATGAAACTTTATTTACCGACACGGAAGTTTGCATTTCATGTAATTTTCTCATGTCATGAAATATTATGCTTTTGTTTGCTTGTTTGTTTTCAACTGCTTGAAAATGCAAGAACCATTCCCACGATCTTGGGCCACAGGAAAACAGGTAAGTGGTTGGATTTGGCCCTCGGGGTGTAGTCTGCCAATCCCGACAACTAGAACACCAGGAAAATGCAATGCTTTCAGCCCCTGCTAAAGAAAAACGCCTCCATTTTTCCTGCCCCATCTGTTTCTGTGTCTGACGAGTCCACTCTCGACAGTGTGCTCCCCACTGGCACTCCCCCGGAGGCCACCTCAGCTGAATCAACATGGCCTTGGCCACCACGAGGCCTCGAGAGTTCTCCCCGCCCCCTCCCCACCCCAGCCTTCTTTCAGCTTCACTTTTGCTCTTTTTATAGCTTTGCACAAATTTGTCTCTGTGGCAAATTTACAGCACGCACTGCTTGTCTGAACTATTTAAAGGCACAATATTCTCGACTGTGCCATAAAGCTTTCCCATTCCACGTGTTTTATTTCTCTGTTTGAGAACCTTTTATGAAATCAGCAGCTAGGCGGAAGGAAATCATTTGCATACTTGGCTCCATACACCTGGAATTCCTTAATTCTCGGGATTAGCAAAATGAGTCTAATAAAAAGTGGAGGCCCTTGTTAATCATCTCTGCAAAGTCCCTTCATTACCTGTGCCTTGCGCCCCATCAGAGTGCCCATTTCAGAAAATTCACACGGCGCTGGTCACTTATGACAATTTTATGAACTGATGCGTCATTTTACGTAACACGGTTTGTGTCTCTAGTGTTCCTCAAAGTTAAAGGGACGGTTCTCTTCTCCCATCCCCCTCCTGAGAGGACACATCTCATGGTTATCAGAGATGGTTCAAAAGTGACAGGTGTGAGAATCACTGTCACACTGTAGTCCTGATTATGGGAACAGAAGCGCAGCATCAATTGTGCTGTTCTTTGAAAGGATCTGGGAGCACACCCTGCTAACATCCCTGCCCGAGTGGAGAACATGCAGATCCTCTTCTGTTCTGTTCTACACTCGCTCCCCAGAGCAATCTGGATGCTTCCACAAGCTTCTAAATCTTACTCAAACCCTTCCCTACAGCATGGAAGAAAAATGCATTAGTTGCCCCTGTTCTTAAGGAGACTCTGATTAAGGTCAGGTCAACAATGCAGTTGCCGTAGCCGGCTTTCTGCAAGGGCTGGAAAACACCACGCATACTGATTGCCAACGTGGTTTCCAGTGAATTCAAGGTTCCACATGCGACTCCTTACAGAACTGACGAAACACAAATTGGTCTCACAAAAGTAGACGGTTCCCGTAGTTGGGGATTAAAACAAAATAAAACAAAACGAGCAAAAATCATCTCTGAAAATACCACTTTCCCCCCCCCAAAATACAACTACTACGTCACCAAGCCCAAGAGCAGAGAAAGCCATAGCTGCCTGGAGTCAGCAGTTGCAATGAGGATAATTCCAAAACTGAATAATGCATGCTGGAATGCTGTTTACAGGAAATGAGCAATTTATTTTATTATCCAAATTTTAAACCCTTTTAATATGCCTCCCAAGAAGACGTCTGATTTAGAAAATTGCAAAAGAGAACTTAAGAGAGGACAAGGGATACTAAAAAATTTCACCACCATAAAGGCTAGATAAAGAAACTTTACAGGCAGCTTGAACAAAAACTTCGTAAGTACACCCGCATAAATTACTTTACGTTGGTGGCTGTAAGTGACCAACATTATACTGTTTTGCGGAACAAAAAGAAAAACTGTGAAATGAAAAGTTGAAATACAAGATTATATTCAGTGGAAGTAAAAATTTGTTAAATTCCTTTCCCGCAATTAATGTGTGTGTGTGTGTGTGTGTGTGTGTGTGTGTGTGTGTGCACGAGCGCACACATGTGTACTGGCAAATACATAAAATGTTTCCAGAAGATTCGGAACAAACTCCTAGCAGTAAAAAGGGCCTGGGGAAGGCATTTCCCTTTCCATCATGTTCCTTTCTGACCTGTTTACATTTGCTAACTGTAACTACTTTTTGGATCATCAGAATTTATGTGGGTAGTGAAATTGTGAACAATTTTTTATGTTTTTCTTCATGCTTATCTGTATTTCTAATGAACAAATACCTTAAAGAAATATCATTTTTAGGACCTAAATAGGTCCCTCATCGGAACATGAAGGCCGAGGTATATGAATATTACACTTGTAATTAATTGTTTTTTTAATTTTGTAATAAGTCAAGTTCTGACACATGCACTGTATATACAAGTCTGTCAGGAACATGTTTAAAGAGGTACCAAACTATCAGCTTTCCGAAGACACTCATGTTTCTTAGTCCCACATTGCCCTTCAGGACTGACTTTGCAATTCAGACAATTTCTGTCTTCACCCATCAAACTGAACTAGCTTCCCCCCATGAATATAGATAAAATCGTCAAATACATAAGTAGGAGGCTAACCAAGGCCCACTTCCACCTCTAGGAAGGACAGACACATGGTCTCATGGCCTCTCTTGCTGCCCACAGTAGCCATCTTTGCTCTCATGAAGAGCACAGACTAAGGACCAAAAGGCCCCGTGGAGATGATTCAGTCCACCTCTTTTCTGGTAGACAGGGAGCTGGTACTGAGAGACGTCTTGTCTCAGATAACTCAGCTGGTTAGAGAGAACTCACACTCAGGTTAGCCTCTCACCACCACTAACTAGTTTAGGGAGCCTAGTTGGCTAGCTCACCCTGGCTACGTTTAGTTCATCCAACTAACCCATCACATGTAGAAGAGAAGACAGGGTCTTAAGAAAAAGAGAGCAGGGAAGATTGGTATTGATGGAAGCCAAACCATCCTGTTGGTGCCCCCAACCAAAGCCAGGGCATTAGGGAAGAATCATAATGAAAAGTGCAACACAGGAGGAAGCTGGAGGTTAAACAGATATTTTCTGAATAAGGAGAAAGGAAGAGGCATGTGTTGGATGCCTACCTGTGCTAGGCACTTTGCATTCATTTCCTCAAATAAGAGATGTATCATCATCCCTATTTGACAAATGGTAGGAAAGAGCATGACGGACATCACATAACTCCTGGATGAGCTAGGTTTTAAACCCAGGCTTGTCTGAGTCCAGAGATCAGACTTGAAGTCTCTACATCCAACAGCCTTCCAGATCAATAGATCAGGCAAACTTTGTTTAGCTGAAACTTTCACTAAGCAAATACATAGATTTTCAAAGTTTGCTGCCCACTGACCATGCTGAATAGGAAAGAAATAGAGGGAAAGACTCTTTGCCTGTTAGAGAAAATACAGGGAAATTTGCACTTACTGAGCATTTAATGTGTATTAAGCAATACTGTGTGTACTTAACATACGCTGTCTCATTGGGTTTAAATGAGGTTGGAGGTCGATAGTGTTTTAGGGAGCAACCAAAGAATGGCCAACGATTCCCACTCCAAAGACACAGGGACTCACAGAGGTACAGAGGGGAGTTTTCCAGATGACTTCATCCGACACAGCTCTGGTTTTGACTTGTGAGGTTCCTGGCTTGGGAGAAATGATAAGCAACTGTATGTCTGAGCTTCTCGGATTGGGCACCAAGCCGAATCTCTGCTTCAGCACCATCTAGAGGTTTTCTCTGGACACTCCAAGCTGATGAACCGTTATTCTTTAATAATAATAATAATTTTGGTTAAATACCCAGAAGTGGGATTGTTGGATCATAGGGTAGCTCTATTTTTAATTTTTTGAGGAGCCCCCATACTGTTTTCCAGAGCGGCTGCACCAGCTTGCATTCCCTCCAACAGCGTGCAAGGGTTCTAATCTCTCCGCAGTCATCAACACTTGTCTTTGTTTTGTTTTTGTTTTTGATAGTAGCTATTCTGACAAGTGTAAGGGGATATTTGACTGTAGTTTTGATTTGCATTCCCTGGATGATTAGGGACATTGGGGATTTTTTCATATGCTTGCTGGCCGTCTGTAGGTCTTCTTTGAAAAAAATGTCTATTCAAGTCCCTAGCTCATTTTTTAACATAGGTATTTGTGTTGTTGTTGTTGTTGTTGTTTTATTTTATTTCTTGCTCTCAAGTAGGAGGAGTTCCTTATATTGTTTTTGGAAATTTACCCTTTGTCAGATAGATGGTTTGCAGGTCTTTTCTCCCATTCTCTAGGTTGCCTTTTTACTCCTTTGACAGTTTCCTTTGCTGTGCAAAAGCCTTTGAATTGCGACCTCACTTCACATTTACCCAAAAGAACTGAAATCAGGATCTACAAGAGATACTAGCATTACCACATTCATTGCAGGATTATTTGCATTAGCCAATATATGGACATAATTTAAACGTCCATCCACAGAGGAGTGAATAAAGGAAATGTGGAATACACAACAATGCAACACAACGAAGCTTTAAAAAAGGAGGACAATGTGCATCTGCAACAGCTTCGGTAGGCATTGAGGATATTATCCTAGTGAAGTAAGCCAGTCACAGAAGGGCAAATATGCATGATTCTAAATGAGGTATCCAAAACACTCAAATTCATAGAATCCGAGAGTGGAATGAGGTTGCCAGGGGCTGGGGGGAGGGAGAAATTGGGAGGTACTAATCAATCCGCAGAGTTTCCAACACCCAGGATGAATAAGCTCTTAAGAGCTGCTGTACCACCCTGTGCCTAGAATCAACAATATCAAGCGCTTAGAAATTAGTTCAGATGGTAGATCTCATGTCGAGTGTTCTTCCCACAATAAAAGAAAATTTAAAAGAAGAAAATGCTAAGTTGACTTTTGGCACCTAAGTGCTTCCCAAACTAAATCAAGTGTTTAATTCATTTCACATCATCATCATCAGCTGATGTCTATCGAATGCTCACTATACTGAGAGCTTTCTATCTTCCATCTCATTCGGTGCCCTTGACATCCCTATGAGGCACTTGCTTTAACAACTCCTTTTCACAAATAAAGGAACTGAGGCTCAGAGTGACTAAGAAATTTGCCCCAAGTCTCTGAACCACTAAGTGGTGGAGCCAGGATTCAGAGCCCAAGGCTGAATTTCTAACCGCTACACCCTCCCCCCCCCCCCCCCGTTTCCAGAACGAAGATCAGCGAAGAACCCTGGCCAACCAAACAGTTGTTGCTTAGATCCTATCTGTAATTTTATGAGATACGGATTGTGGTTTTGAAAGTGAAGAAATTTAAACAATTTTTATTCCTCTCTTCCCCGCATCCTGCTTACCTTAAGTCAAACAGGGAAATTAATATCTGCACCCAGACCCTGCCAGCCTCCCCCACCTTCTCTCCTTCCTCATCAGCTGAGGAAAAGCCACAGGCCTGGTTGCTTATCTATATTCACATCCCATCATCTGAATACCGGAGAAAGACCAGTAGGACTGTAAATCACCATGATGAAAAATGAGGTGCCAACTCGTCCCTCACGACTCCAAGGCAACACCCCAGGGATGAAGCAATGACAGACTATGTGTAGTGTGGATGCCACAGATGCCAACTAGTTCATCACAAAACCCATCTTCTCTCCCTCCTCGGCACATCGCCGGACTGCATTGCCAGCCTCACGTGTAGCTACTGGTGACAGAAGACCGAGTCTGGTCCATGGGAAGCAGGGAGAAGTAACAGGTGCCACTTTCAGGACTGGTACACTCCCTCCCAGGGCCCCACCTCACCCCACAATACTCTCCCTCCTCCCACTCGGCTAGCTGAAGACCACAAACAGGGTGACTTTGAAAGCCATGTGTCGAAGATGGCAGAGCCGCGGAAGGGACAGTACCCCCGCATCACTGTTCATAGAGAAGAGTTCTCCGCTGATCAAGAGCGCCAGTGTGGGACTTGACGCGAGAGAGAAATACATTCCTAACCGAGACATTTTCTTGCTCGAAAATGCACTGACGTTGACAGTTGTCGACAGCAGCTTTTCTTACCCTAATGGATGCAGTTATTGCTTGATGATATCAATTGTCTCGGTTAGGGATGTATTTAGTTCAAATAATGGAACACTCCACCTCAGAGCTACAATGTGGCTCAGGATGGTGGCCCAGGATCTTTCCTTTTCCATCCTCTGCCCTCTCTTGGAAGGCATTTGCCCCTGGGCATATCACCTCAGGGCAGCTATATCCCCGCAGCTCGACCTCAACACTATTCTAGGTAGGAAGAAGAAAAGAGATGCTAGAAGAAGCATATCCCTATCAAGAAAGAATACGCTTTGCACAAACTTCTTGGTTTATGTTTCATTGACCATCACTGAATAACATGCCTGCCTCAGGCGGCTAGCAGTCTGATATAGTGAATAATTATAACGGAGCACACCAAGGGTCTGGAAAAACGCCATGTTCTTGGTAAGGAAGAGGGGGCTGGGATCTAGGAAGGTCTGCATCAGTATGCAGAGCTAGTACACAGGACTGTAGCAAAGAGGGATCCCTAAGAGTGCCCTGACTAGGCATCACCCTGTCAAAAAGCCCCCATACTTCCTCTGTCCCAATGTAGACATTTTGATCAACTACTCTACTTTTCTCCTGCCTGAACACCGTGTCCTTCGCCCTTCGGCACGGACACCCCCGTAACACACACGTACTTCTTTAAGATTTCAGTTCAAACTCACAATGAACTAGATTAGGATGCTACTTCAGTTTTTGAAGAAATGGGCCACGTCTTGGAGTCAGAGAGCATGTCTATGGGATAAAGCCATTTCACAAAGCCACACTTGCCTTGTCCTCTCATGCCCTACTTGCCTCCTGCCTTCCACCAACTCGGCTCCCCTCTCCCTCTCTCTCTGTCATGAGCTCCTGACTGTGCTACTCCATGAACAAAAGGAGAGATTCACATCTCTTAGATGGAGAGTGGTTGTGAAGAGTCAGAAGACTTGGCTAACGAGTCAGCTGGTAAGAACGGCCATGTTGAAGAAGACCCACCTGGCAATGAAAGGACAAACCAGCCAGAGCTGTTCGGTGGGAGTGCGTTCGGGAAGGAAGCCAGGAGTCTCTTCTTACAGATTGTAGGATCTGATTTTGCAGAAGAAAAGTACCTGTGTTTGATTTAGGAACAGATATTCCTAAGAACAGTCACCAGCCTAAACCAATATACCACCACTTCCACTGAGGAGCTAAAATTTTAATCACCATGCTCTTGTGAACAGATTTACCACACAGGCCACTCCAGCGAGATGAATGAACTGCACCCGGCTACAAACGTGGGATGGGTACAAATGTTGCATCTGGTCTGCTGGGGGCTGCCCATTAGGTTGATTGTTCAAAAAGAAGCAAAATAGGGGCGCCGAGCTGGCCCAGTTGGTAGAGCATGCGACTCTTGATCTCAGGGTTGTGAGTTCAAGGCCCCATGTTGGGTGCAGAGTTTACTTAAAAATAAAAAAATAAATAAAATAAAAAGAACCAAAGTAGATGACAGTGGACTTATGGTATGGTGGAGGCCAGTGTCCCGAAACTGATTTTGAATCTTTGAGCCAATATCAAAAGTCATGGGGAAAAAAGGATGCTTTCTTAAGCTCAGATGCTCAGCATCTTGCTTATTTCAATTACGAGTCTAAAACAATCAGATAAAATACTGTGCTGTGTTTCAGCCCAAAGACGTCTTGGTCATTTCAGCCTCATTGGCCCGATCAACTGTATGAAGGTCATTGCTAGTGCTATTGTGTATACGGGGCTAGACACTGTTTGGCTTTCTGGAACTGGCAGTACAAACCTGGGAGATTTCTTCCATTTTCTGTTTTATTGCCCCTAAAATGAGAACAATAACATCTGAGCTAGTTATATACAGGACATAGTACAATGAAGTAATGTAGCAATAAGGATAAGCATTAATTCGAACGTACTATGTGCCTAGCTTGGTGTCACCTGCTTTATTTACAATTGCAATGAATCCACACTAATAACAACTGATTCAAATAGAAGATCGGTTTCTCATTCCTGAAGGTGAGTACACCTGAGACTCAGAGCGTGACTAGCCTGTCACATCCCTGGCATGTGGCTGAACTTGTACTGGGACTTATATGTCTCTGTGTTCACAATGCTTAGGCTATTTCAAAGTCTCGTGCTGACGAAAGACACCAGTGTGATTTTAGAGGTAAACGCAATAAAGGGTTTAGGGTAAAGTGTAGTATTTTGTCTCTTTGTTTACCTTAACCTTTGCCCACCAATGAGGAGACAAATGTATTCAATTCTATGAAAACATAAAGGCAGTTTAGCTCAAAATACAGCTTGGGATGTACACCCTTAAGAAGCAATCATCCAGAAACCAAAGAAACACATCCCTGCCTTCCTAACCTTACCGCCATTCTACTGTGGGGTGAAAAACTTGCTGAGCTCCGTGTCCAGAACTTTTATCCAAAGATTTGGATTTCAGAATCCATTTTGGAGGTTAAGACTTTTTAAAAATTCCTCTTCTTACTGACTGATAACTGATATGGAAATGTAACAACGTAATAGTTAGCCTATGTCTGTCTGGCTCTCTTGAAAGATAATTTGGGAGGAGTTGACTATCTGGAGAAACTACCAGGAGTTGTCAAGAAACACTTCTACTGACTTTGTGTTTGTCCTTCCCCTTCAAGTGTCTGTGCTTCAAGCCGAAGGGCATGGTTATTTATACCGCTCTTGGGTGGAAGAAAGCATTGTCTCTGAAGCTTGCTACTCTTGGCACCATACTGACTTTGACCTGATCTGGTGCACTAATGGAAAACACCTAGATAGACGTAAGGTTGAATAATGCTCTGGTAGAGCTCTTGAAACAAAATGGCACCAGGTTTTTAAATCAGCAGGTCTTCTTGGATTTTAAATGAGTAAGGGCTCCAGTTATATTTGGGACATAGGTAGAAATTACAGAAATTCATGGTTTTCCTGAACAAAGGAAAGACTAGTTGTTTGGTTTCAATACTACAATAATTTAATTAAAGTAAAAATGCTTGTCCTGTTTCCTTCTTCAGCTAGGAAAATCGGGATATGTTCAATAACAGGGGATGAGGCCCACTTAACGAGTCCATAGTCCACTTGCTCCTGAGGGATATGTGTACTGAATTACATTTCCACTTGCACTACTTAATTTAGGAATTGATTGAATGCAGTCAGGTAGAGAGTGTGGCTTTTTTCTTTTCTACACATGAATGTGAGTTATAGAAACATGAACAAAAGGAAAATCCCTATACAGATAATACCTGGCCATAGTATCTGTTAAAAGAACATGTATTTTTTGTAAGACCCAGGGAAAGCCTTAAAACTCTGTAGGCTCTTTGACCTAGTAGTTTCACTTCTGGAGAAAACCACCCTAAGGAAATCATTAGGAATGTGTATAAAGCTCTTGGAACCCTACAACTGCCATGCAAAGACACCTAGGCTGACCTCCTTGAAGAAGGAAGGCCATATGGTCATCCAGGTGTCACAACCATCCCAGCTGTCCTAGCCAGTACCAACCACCAGTCTTATGAGTTAAATCATCTTGGACTTTCCACCCAAAACTGAGCCACTGTGACTGAAATCAACTGAGTGACCCTACACAAGACCAGCAGAAAAATATTTAACTGAGCATAACCCCACTGCAGATCCACAGAATCATTATTACAAACCATCCTACGGAGTCTATTTGTTTTTGGAAGTAACCACAGACTCGGTTGCCTACACAAGGAAAGCCCGTATTAGCAAACGAATGGATATACACTAGGAGTCAGTGGAATGACCCAAAATGTAGTAAATGTCTTGGGGAACCATACCCATTTGCTAGTACCACACATGGAGGGGGGCTAGCCCAACAGAAAGGCATCGTCTCACAGTTCTGGAGGCTGGGAGTCCCACATCAAGGTGTCAGAGAAGTTGATTCCCTCTCAGGACCCTGAGGGAAGGATCTAGGTCTCTCTCCCTGACTTGGAAATGCCCATTTTCTCTCTATGCCTCTTTTCGTTGTGTTCCCTGTGTGCATGTCTGTCTGTGTCCATGTTCCCTCATTTTATAAGGATTCTAGTCACACTGGAGTAGGGCCTACCCAAATGTCCTCATTTTAATTTGATTAGCCTTATAAAGACCCTGACTCCAAAAAGCTGCCAATCTGAGGTTATGGGACTCCAACATACCATTTTGGAGCTCCATGATTCAATCTGTAACAATAACTATAGGGACCCGTGAAGACATTTGTGTGCTGAATACCTTTTAGGCACAAAGGTGTAGCGGCCGAGGGTCCCCAGGAAAAAGACTCTGTCTCTTCTGCTTGATCCTTCATCTCTGTTCCAGAAAAAAACCTGGGTGTCTGGTGCTCATGCATCACAATTTCAGAGGCAGATTTCTCCAGCGGTAAAAGAGTAGCTTTTTAAACCTCCCTCTTATCCCCAGCAGTCACCAGGCTCAAAGAGCAAAGACTTCATGGACCAGTCTCCATCTTGCCAGGAAAGCTGCCCTCCTGGGTCTCCCAATTCTCTCAGCGAGGGAGGGCCCTGATGATGCTGGGGCCAGGATGCAGCTGGTTAGGATGCTTCTAGCCACGTGCACAAAACACCTTCAGGCTGAACGCTGGGTGTGCAGGGCTCCCTGGCAGTCAGCGATGAGGAAACAACTCTGACGAACAAAGGAGTAAAACCCAGGCAGAGTCTGTGTTTTTTCCACAAACCCCCTTAAACTGAGAGAAACACGCCAGGCCAGGGATACATGGGTTTAAAAGAATGATTGGACAATAAAATCATGACCTAAAAAGAAACTTGAATCAATAAGGTACCATCAGTCCTACTCATGATATCCAACAGCTGCCATATCTCTTTCCCAATGAAAGAGAACAGAGGAGTGACGTGGATTTTCTTCGGTTTGTAAACATTCAAGTGTCCCCCATTAATACCGGACTTCTCACCAACCCATCTGCCACCATTCAGCCGCTGAATATGGGTCCCCCAAATGCAAAAAAACTAAAAGGCTGATCACACTTCCCTGTGCGCTTCTTTCTCTAACACTTCTGGCACCGAGGACAAACTTCTAACTGAGACAACTATGTCACCAGGACTGTTTTCTGTCTTAGATCCCCAGACTTGACAAAGACAGTGACAAGGACGCCATGGCATTCCATGCAGTGTCTTCTGAGTGTGAGAACACAAGAGTGCTGTTCTGAGAGCAAAAAACAGGAAGGAGAATGGTAGGATCTAAAGGTCCCACCTAGCGAAAACAAGAAATGTGTGTTCTCCCTTGCTTGTCCACCCTTCCCAGATCTGGAAGTCAGCCGAGGAGACCGGTAGGTTCCAGTGGTCATGGCGGCCCCACCCAGACAGTTCACAAGCGTGAACTGAATGACTACGTTGTGCCAACAAACCCGAGAGGATCCTGCTGTCAAAGAGCTCACGGTCGCCTGAAAAATGGGGCAGCACACGCGCAAAAATATTAAATAATAATTAAGTGCATATGTCCTCCCAGGTCGAGTGGAATCCAGCCTGCCTTACAATAGCTGAGTATTTGTCAAGAGTTTGAATCAATTCTTCCCTTTGTTTTCTCTTACACTTTCTCTCTCCTACATCTTGTCTTGAATTCCTCTCTGTTCTCTGTCGGTCAGCCTCACTCTATCCCCAACAGTACTTGTTGCCTCTTCCAACTGGTACAAAGTTTACACTTAGCATTAAAATATATATATATATATATATATATATATATATATATATATATATATATATACACACACACATATATATATATACACATACGTATATATGTATATATACACATACATACATATGTAAATATTTCCCCCATATCAAAAACTGACAACATAATTCTTCCATTTGCTCAACGCAAAGCCTTGGCATCATCGTTCTGTGCTCTGGGTGTGTTTCTGTCCCACTCACGTCAATGAAAATATACCAGAATCTGATGACTTCTCTCTTCCCTCACCCCGTGTCCATCTCTGGCTAATTGGCCCCCATCCTTCTCCATGTCCCCACTGCCCACACTGCCAGTTCTCTGCACCAACAAGTAGCCAGGGAGAGTCAAAGCCTTCCTGAAGATCTCAGACATTCTATAGGATTTGACTTCCACTACCTACCTGTCTGACTTAAACTGTATGTCTCATGGTGCAAAAGGATTTCATTTGTTCGCGCAAGCAACTGAGTAGCAACTGGAGAGGCAATGGAGGGACTGCATTAACTCCAAGGAGGCCTGCCTGTAGAGGTGTGACCAGTTAGACAAGAGCAGGACTTCCCACTGGTAGACGAGAGGGCAAAGATCAAAGAGAGTGGCATCTAAGCCCCTGGCTCCTCTGCTCCTCCGTATGAAAATTAAATCTTGCAGTAATCATATTCATTGTATCAATTTACATATGCATCATATTTTATGGGATCCCCTGAGTGAGGTAATTAACACGCTCTGTTCAATTGTGTGCCCCCTTCTTCCCTTCCTGCCTTTGATGGAGCAGACAGGATTCCTGTCGTGGCTGGGATCCTGCCCCCACCCTCTCTGAGGTGTGTAATGGTTAAGTTCATAGGGTCCTTGATGGTGTCACCAAGATCTTGCCTGCCACACTCACAGGTGTCCTCCCCCAGCCCTCACCCCCTCTGCTTTAATGGAAAACCCTCCACCATTAGAACTCTCCTGGTTTCCTCAGCCTTCCGAGCAGGAGCAGGTGGATGTCCTTTCAAGAACAGGCAAATAAATTGTCCCAGCCTTTGCTAAATGGATTAAATGAATTGGTTCTCGTCCACACACTTTTCTATAGGGCAAATCATCCCAGCTGGCAGGGTGGGTGAGAACACAAGGGGGTGATGCGGACAGGTGGGAAGTCAGGTTCCTGGGGGAAAATTCAGCTGAGTCCCACAGAACAGCACAAAACAAACACAGAGAACACAGATCCACTAAGAGGAAAGAATTCTTGCCCAGCACTTTGCAGTTTACAGAGAGCACTTCCAGAGACGTGCGCCGGTTTTCTTTCCCCATCCCTGCGAAACAGAGCAACGACCACTCTACCATTTAGGAATCGGGACATTACCAACTTGACTGTGGTTACGCAGGTTTCCAGGTGCTGAGTGGTATTCCAGGACCCGTTTTGAAAGCCTACTTTGCCTTAAATATGTCTATCAAAATTATACACGCTAAATTTCCAAGATTTTAAAATCAGCCTTTGTTTCCTTTTAGCGTTTCTGAAATTGGAACACACCCTACAATCGATGTGTATGTTCAGTCTGGCAGTGTTTCTTCTTCTTTTTTTTTTTTTTTTTCCCCTTGAAAGGCTATTATTGAATCAGTGGTGTGTCTTACAGTCAATGGGGTCTTAGAATCGAGGACGTGGGGTGCGCACAGTTGTGTAAATGTGAGTATGCACGTGTATACTCGCCTCTCTAGGTATATCCATCCAGCAGCTCCTCTCTGCTATTAAATGCAAGCCAGTGCAGCCCCGAAGTCCTGGGAGAGCCTCCTCCAGACTCCACTAGGCTGCCTGCTGTCTTCAAGGAGAGCTACAGGATCAATTACTATTCTTAAGGGAAAAGCCCCAACAAGCTCCAAGCATCGCCAAGAAGTCAAGGAAATGCTCCTACTGCTGTTGTTGCTAGATCGTCAGAGGCACAGAACAGACCCTGGGAGGAGTCCAAGTCTTTGGTGGTCTCTGTCCTTCTCTGACTTGCTGAGCACCTCCCCCACCTTCTTTTGTGCTAAAGTTCCTGCCAGTGACACCAAGGACAGGAACTAAAGACATGCGAGACAGGGCCACACTCTGCAAGTGAAGAAAATGCCTCATGGTTCAGGCAGGATTTCTTTACAAATTCTTTCATTTCACCTCCTGAATTTTACGCTGAATTTTGTCAGTTTATAAATTTGCACTACAGCTTGGCACTGGGAGGGGGTGGGGGAGATCATCAAACCCACGGGCGTTTTACACACAGACACTGAAAAATAAAGACCATTAGCAAAAAGTATAATTAAATTAAAATGCCAACTTGCCAAAGAAGTTCAGTAAATGGGAAATATATCAAATTGTGATAATACAAATGGGCTATTTCTCAAGGTGTGAGAATGTCAAGGGAATAAACTCTGATAATTTGCTGACTTTTTCTGCTGAAGGTAGAGTAATAGTTTAAAAATAAATTGCCACAATAACACACACAACCATGTAGTAAGTGTACAATTGTTTAACCGTGTTAGTACCGCATATCTGGGAGCACCAACGTCTGAGAGACAGAAAAATCACTTAAAACCAACTAGCTCCTTTTGGGTGAGTTGGCCAGACCCCAATCCCAGCAGAAATTTTTATTAGTCACCGGATCTACGTTTCTTTAGGTCCATTCAGCCTCATTTATTTTGAATGCATGTTTGCCAGTTAAGTTTAACATATCCAGTTAACGATAGCCGAATATTCTCTAAAAGCAATCTCATTATGAGGCCGCGGTTCTTTGTAGAATATTGAAAATTACTTTTGGCATGCAAGTTCGTTTTGTTAATTCCTCTTTTAGTGTGCAAATAACCTTTGAAAACCTGCTTCTAGGTGTTTATGTGTCAGGACAGTATCAAAAATTATTCAATTGCCAAGTCACATGTCAACACTTCAATGTACAAAGCCTCAGAGAATCCCGATTCTCACGACTCTGCTGCCCTCTAGTGGACAGCTGGCAAATCCTCGCCTTCATTTCGATTTCTTTTTTTCCCAGCCCAAGCCCTGCAATGCCAGGCATTTCCATTTGCATCACACCACGAAGGTAAGTGGCACTTTAGGAGAGGTAAAATATAAACAAGAAAACAGGGACCCAACTGAAATCCCTTGGGGGAACACTTAACAAAGGTGAGGTTGTCAAACATTTTCTGAGAACCTCTCCATTTACAAGCAGTCACCTGTGGCTACAGCCATGCCTTGGGAACAACAGACAGCAGCTCCCCCATTGCTCAGGGGTGGGCTCAATAGACTACCACAGGAAGTTTGAAAGTGGCCGAGGCTCTCCCTCTGAAAGTCACAGGGCACAGACCAGAATGTCAGAGTGAGAAAGGACCTTTCAAGTTCACCCATCCTGAGAGCTTCTCACACTGCCTGATCTCAAGCAACCTACCAGAAATATTCAGGTTCTTGGTGGAACTAAAGAAAACTCGTTACATGAGTAACAGCACAGCTGGTCTGCAGTTGCTGACAACCACATGTAATTGACAAGCCAGTTCATTCCCATAATCATCCGATGCAAAGGCAGAAGCCCAGAGAGGAGAAGGAACCTGCCAGGAGCCCACAGCTAATGGCTGGCACAGGTCTTGTGATTCAGAGCCCAGGGCTCTCCGCATTACAACATGCATTTTCTTCCCACTATCACAACAGCAGGCCTTGAACACATTTTCATAATCAGTTGCAATGGGCATAATGAGTAACCTGACAAATCAGAGCCAAATTAGGGAAATTTGTGAATTAATTACTTTTTAGAAATAAATTAGAGCGGATCCACATTGATTCCTATAACAAAATCACTCTTACTCGCAATCCGTGAGTGGTAGAGAAAGTGCTGGGGATACAGCTGTGAAGCACTATCCATGTTGGGAATACAAATTTCAGTCCACGTGCACAGATGAGTGAGAGATGTAAGTTTTGGGGTTTTTTTTTTAACTGTTTCGATGTAGATCCTCATTTCACCAAGTGGTATCAACTTGATATCAGTTGAATGGGGGCTGCTCTGCCCTCCCAGCTCATCTGGATGGAGGCAGAAGGGCGGAGGTGGTGGGAAGACTTAGGGAGGAGTGGGACACAGCCCCCATCCTCGATGTTGTCCCTGTATCCAAGATGGTACCCAGTGTGATTTCCTCGTCCCTGTCTAGTGCTCTGTTCATAGTCCCAAGGCCAGTCCCATCAGCTCTCTGGGCTAAACCCAGAGCTCCGTCTGGGAAGCATTCTCCTGCCTTCGGACATGTCCACCCAGACGTTCATGCAGTTATGGCCACTCTGGAAACATCAGCCTCCCCTATTTCTACCTGGCAAGGAGCACCGTTCTCTTTTACTCCCAAATCTTGTAAACTATGTGGGGTTTCCATTACTCCCACCCTCAGCCTACACTTCACTTACCCCACAATCCAATTCATATGTCGGAAAGCAGGGCCTTTGCTCAAAGACCCACCACAGTATCAAATTCACCTCCTTCATTCATTCACTCAGTACCCTTCCCTCCCTCCTCCTCCAGGCCTGCCCTGGCATGGAGGATACCCCAGTAAACAAGGCTGACCAGGTGCCTGCCCAATGGGGCTCACAACCTAGAGACAAAGACACCATTAAGCAAGCAAAATATACACAAAATGATCTCAGGGATGAGTGAGGAGAGGACGGAGGGATGGCAAGGAGGCACATAATTTCACATTGAGTAGTAAGCAAAAGTCTTCACAAGGAAGATTATGTTTGAACAGAACTTTGCATAAATGTCCAAGTCGAGCCATTTCCTAGTCTCAGAGCCTCGAATCTCTGCTAGAACTTACACCATTCTTCCAAATAGCAAAAACCAGAATACCTTTCCTTTGTATGTTAGCTGGCTTGGGAGACAGGAGAATAGGATTCTTCAGTGATAGGACATAGGGGATCATAGGAGGTATAGTAGAAAAACACCAGCTAATACTCCAAAATACCATTACAGGACACACACCCCCTGGGTAGGCTTTGGTAGAGATGTCCCCAGTGAGCAAATCTGCCATCATGGGTGCTGAGGAGGGGGAAGTAAGGCTGAGACCCATGGTTCTGAAGCCTCCCTGGATGCTGCCTCCCAGCCTCTGAAGAGCAGAGATCCCGTGGCAGCCACTGCTGACCCCACCAGTCCACTCACCACAAGGCTGTAAAGGAAGTAGTCACACTACACCAGTGTAGGTAAAACCTGTATATGGCACCTCTGGCTCAGAAAAGGACACTGGTTTTGGCTCAATGATGGCATTAGGGAAGAGAAGTCATTTCCCCCCGCATTAATCCCTAGTCAAGGTATCTAAAATGAAAGTACTTACGGGAGCTTAGGTAACGGAAGGAGGTGAAGTGGGCTTGGGTAAGCACAGTTCTTCACTTTTCCAAAGAAATATACTCTCCCTCCCTCCTACCCTCCCTCCCTCTCTCTCTCTTTAATTATTTATTTTTACTTATCTCTTGTTGCTTCATTATTCTTTGATAGGAACAAAGGAAATAAAAATTTACATTCTTCTTTACTATTAGCCTATAAAAGCATCAGAATAAATGGCAACTAACTCTAAGCTTCAGAGGGAGGAAAGCAATAGGGTGTACAGGGGACAAGAGTGAATTGGAGAAGATATACTTCATCTAAACCGGAAGGAGCTAAAGTCAATTGTCCCCTGGTGGGAGCAGGGACCCAGCACTGCCAGACCTTATACTGTTCAAGAGAAGTTGGAACCTAACTATTCTTATGAAATATCCTGATATTTACATATTTATAATTAATTCATATTATTTTAAAACCCTGTGTAGGAAACAAAAAACATATCTTTGGACCAGATCATGGGCATGAACCAGTAATCTGGAAACTAAATTTTAATCACATGTTCCATCTCTTGGGGTATCAGCCAGACACACTGGGAGAAACCTTGGCCTGTTAGTCCAGAGACGTGGAATGAAGTCTTCTTTCCATCATAACTGCGTAAATGTGGGCAAGTTACCATCCCTCCCAGATCTTCTACTTCCTTCTTAGAACAAGGACAGAAGTAGATGACACCAGATTTATTTTTATATGCAAAATCTTTAGAGTTTAAACAACTATAATGAATAGACCCTAAAATGTATGTGGCTAAAGACAGAAAAAAGTAGAATTTCCTTTTCTCACTTACCCAATAATTCACGGTGGGATAGTTGGCAGCTCTCCCCCATACTGTGATTCAGGACCATCTCTCTGGTTTCTGGGCCATCTCCTATGGCCTTGCCATTATCTGCATCTTGTTGCACTAAGGAGAGAAACAAATAAACAAAAAAAGTATATACTTGCTTCTTAAGAATAATGGCCTAAAATCAGTACATTCAGTGAGAACTAAATATCCAGCCACATCTGGATGCAGGATGAGTTGTGGCTCCATTGTGGGAGGGGAGAACGGATTTTAGTGTACATCTAGCATTCTTTGCCATGCTTCCTCAAGCAAAATGTCCAGAATTACATATGAGTCCGACATACAGAACAGTTAGACATGAAGCTGCATTAGTTAAAGCCAGGGTAGGGAATTCCTAGACTCCATGATGAATATTGAATCACAACTCAAATATCTCCCCCTATTCCTGGAAAAGGAATATACCTCCTTGTTGCACTGATGTCAGGCTTAGCCAGTGACCTGCTTTTGGCCAGTGAGTGCAGGCAGAAGTGACAGGCGCTATTGCCAAGCAGAAGCTTTAAAAGCCATGGTCCACCACTCTCTTCCCTCTGAAATGGGCTCAGCGTGTCCCAAACAAAAGCTTCTCCTACAGCAAATTCCAGAAGGAAGAAACCATGAAACAAAGCCAGAGTTGATCCATGACGGTCATGCCACATGAGTGAGAAATACACCTTTACTGTTGTAAGCCATTAAGATTGGGGGTCACTTGTTACTGCAGCACAACTTGACCTAAGCTGACTAATACACTTGCATTTCCAGTGCCCTCCAGCCTCACTAGCGGCCTAGGAAGAATAACTTCTAGAATTCAGCAACTAGGAATTCATAATCTAGGAAAGCAATGGAATACACCATTACTGAGATCCCTCAAAGTCCCTGCATTTTGTGATTCTAAGTCTCCGGCAGAGCCTCCATTTGAGTGTTGTATTCCTAGAGCCTAATAGTGTGCCAGGTACACAGCAGGTGCTCAGTTAGTTTGGTGAAAGTGTAACAAACTCCTCTGACAACATTTTGTAACATGGAATACTCTAATCAATGCCTCTCCGCATAGGCTATTCCCTCTGCCTTGAATACCCTTCCCTCCCTCCTCCACCTGATGGACTCCATGCTGCAAATCCCAGCTCAGATGTCCCCTTTGCACTTAAGCCACAATAAGCATGTCCCATCTTGGATTCCAACAACTCAGAAGTTTCTATAGGCCCTTTCATGCCATCTATATTCTTTGGGAAGCAATACTTGGTGTAGCAATTCTCATATCCTCAGTTTCTAGAACATCTCCCAACTAGTAATAAATTAGCTCAAAATGTGTCTACTACGTAAATGAATGAATGCAATGTTTCCAAGTCATGACATAAAAACAAAGAAGAATTTGCTGTCAGATGTGCATCTATCGTAAAATAGAACCATCATGTAATCTGAAGACTGTAATACAGGAAAGGTAACATCTTTTGCCTGAGACAAACCACCTTTCTAAATAGCCTACAGCTGTATTGTACTGTCTACTATATATATATATGTGTATATATATATATATGTGTGTGTATATATATATATATATATATACACACACACACACTATATGTAACATTATGAAATTGTAACATTTGCTATGTATTCCCTTAAGCTAAACACCGCCCTTCTCGTCATCTTTAAATAAATGTGTTTAAAGAAACTTCTCTAGGAGGAAAAGTAAGCCAAATCATTAACATTTTAGTATGAATCAGTTAATTACTTCTGATTTTCCATCCCTCACCATATCCATGCACACACCCATATCTGTGTGTGTCATTTATTTAAATCTCCAGATTCTAAAACTCTTGCCTTTTTTAAAATGACACATTCCTGAGAACTTTCTCCTAAGGTTATGTTCAGATTCAGACTGTATGCCATGTACAGCATTATGCTATGGGGTTTCAGTCTGTCTCCACCATCCACTGACAGGGAATGCTGGCCAAGTCAGGCAAACTCCCTGAGCCCCATTTTTTCAGAATGAGATAAAGGATGTTTTATAAATGGTACTTCAATACCCACATATTAGTTATTATTAAGAAGGAGGAGAATGGATCTAGAATTGGGAAGGATGGAAAGTAGAGCATGAAAGTGTTTGAAGCCTTCTTTTTCAGTTACTCTCAGCTGGATGGACTAAAAGAAAGTATCCTCAGAGACAGGTTAGAAACTAAGGTAAAGAAAGCCTCCAGACTCCCACTGATGAACCCAAATCACCCTTTCTCCTACAACTAGAGCCACGACTGACGTCACCTTCACCAGCTTTAATTTGGAGGGTTGGTAAAACTCTCCCAGGGCCTCAGGTTGACCCCTGAAACTCTTGTCTCCCCCCACAATTTAAATGGTAAGGATTGTAATAGCACAACAACAAAACAGCCCGGAACAAAGAAAAACTGGCATTCCAAAATAAACCAACCTTGCATATCGGGAGCAAAAACGTTCTCTTCTCCCTAAGGAGATGGACAAATCCCTTCTCCCCAGAAGGTGGGAATGGAAATGATGACTCCTCCCCCAGTCGTAACAGTTACATGCTCAACTTAAAAGGATAAAACAAAGAAAGAATCTTGTTGTCTCCCCTAAGTTACAAGCATTACGGGACTGACACCTTTCATCTTCTCAACTCACAACAGATGGCTTCTGAGGAATGGCCTCTAGGGGTGACAGGATGGCTGGGGTGTGCTGGGGGCCATTCACTGAGAACAGCTGTTTCTCAGGTTTGCTGGAAGGAAATTTTAATCAGGGTCAGACTGAAATTGGTTTGTGCAGGCTTGAGCCTACCCATGTCCTGTTGGACAACAGACAAACAGAGGAATGAAACAGAATACAGAATAGCGTAACTTAAAACCTTCTTTTGGCACAATTTATATGAAAAATTGAAACTCAGCTGGTGCCAGACTTCTCAATGTATTTACCATTCCCATTATTTCAAAATAGTAGAAAACCAAGCTCTTACCCAAATCTTTATATTCATCATCCTAGGACAAGATTTTTGGTGACACTCAGAAGGAAAAAGCAGTAAAAGTGATTATGAGTCAGGCACCACTGGGGTCATGGGCCATGTCAGGCTCTGGTACCTACATGTGGGCTCTAGCAGGATGCCCGGCCCAGTGCATCATCTGGAGACAGGCCCCGCATCGAGCCAGCGAGGAGGACCGTAACAAGGCCGTCAGCATTAGTATCTGGGGACACATGATTCCAGTCCACCTGCATGCCAAGAAAATTAGCTCATTACTGAGCATCTCTGAGCACCACAGGGACATGTGGTCCAGGCCATGGGAAATCCTCAGCGACAAATTCAACTGCATTTGGCACAAAGCCATAGCGTTATTCACATGCCATTTCTCTGGGCTTCTGCCAAACCCCCGTATGAAATAGGAGTCACTGAACACAAACGGTTGGTCCTGCCCACAAAACTCAGAGGAGGCCCCCACAGAGCAGGTAGGAAAGGAAATGGAGGCACAAGATGGGAAGGAAGATGGGAGGGGAGAGGGAATTCCCAGAATTCTCCCCCACCATCTGTATCATTATCTATTCCCAACAGGAATTCCAAATAATTCCCCCTTATCAACAAGAATTTTCAGTCCTGACTCACTGGTTCCTCTCAGTTGTCCTCATACCCAAAGACAAACTTAGAAGCATTCAACTTTCAGCACCAGGAGAAACCACAGTACAAAGCTTATAAACTGGCACCCCGAGGGGACAAATATGGCCCTTCAGAGGTGGTTTGCTTGGTCTGGATTTGGAAGTTCTTCAATCATTCCTCTCCTCCCCCAGGTTGTCTCACTTCTCACCTGTCCCACTCTTTTCCATCACGTTACTCACCCAAAAGCACTTGAGTGGGTCACCCGGCTTTAAACAGTCCTCCAGACACCTTCTTCCCCCACCATCTTCCTTTCACAAATGAGAAAACCAAACTACTCAGGAAAAAATAAATAAGTTGGAGTATATCTATCCACGGAAATCTCTGCTTCCTAGAGAGAGCTGGTGCTTGCTTCAGCATCTTGAAAAGGAGGTGAGAAGTCCTCATAGCCTTTAGAGAAAATGCTCTAAGTTTATGATTCTTTATATGTATGAAGAATCCCTTTGTTGGAATGATTTTGATACAAGTGGGTCTAGTAGTCTGGCTGAAGGCAGTGGGTTGTGCAGAGCACCTGAGTTTGCCCATCTGGAGTCTCGTTCTTGCAGGGCTCTGCACTTACCTGTCTGTGCCCCTCTAGAAGTTCCTCTAAACTAATTATCCCTGAGTCGCTCATTACAGTTATTTTGAGTTACATTAAGCTAAGTTCCTTGAGAGACAAATCTTTAACCTAAAGGAATGGCTCTCTAATGGTGAAATTTACAGCAAGATGGCATGTAAAAGAAAGAGAGAATTTAGACCCAAAGCCACCCCCACCCCCAAAACCATATGCCTAAGACTTTTTAGTCTTAGGCAATGACTCCAGGACATAAACCAGTGGGGTTATCTTTTCCCTATGATATCAAATTTTACAACCCAGTCTGAAAGATCAATTTATTTCAAGAAACAGATCCTCACTCAAGCTGGCTTTGGCAATGAGGAATTTATTGGAAGGATGCAGGAAAATCTTGTGAAATCTATTTGAGGAAATACAGCTGGTCATTATGGTAACTGGAACGTCACCAGCCAGCTCTTCTTTTGAGGGATACTTGACCTCTCCTTCCTGCTTCTCTTTGCAAGAATATTCCATTCTCTTTGTAAACTCTCTTCCTTTTTGAGACTCTTTTTCTGTTCCTCCAGACCTCTGCAAGTTTCACTCAGACGTGGCTACTTGTGATCCTAACGCCACGCAGCCTTGTGGTTCCAAGGCCAACGTGGCTCAGCTGAATATTCCATGCCATTCATATTTTTGAGCAGGACTGATTGGCTCAGGTTAGGTCAGGTGCCCAGCCAATCAGCTTTGGTACGGGGGCAAGGTCAAGCAGAATAAAGAAAGTTGCTCGGACCTGAGCCAGGACTACCAGGAGAATTGTGAAGAGAGGGACAGTACAAGCTGCCCAAACCCTTGTCCCTAGTCCTCTCTGTCGTAAGGTTGGAGCTAGAGCATGCCACGCCAGCACAAGTATTAGACAAGAGTCTGGGGCAATAAACTCCAACAATTCTCCACCTGTAGCTCCACAGATGAATTCCTCCAGACAGACAGAACTTCTTCCATCACTCCCCATACTACTGGAGCAAAGTGCCCCCGGATGAACTCATTCAAATCCCCGAGGGCAGGCAGGAAGAGGAGAGAAAGATACAGGTGATCTCAGCTCAACTGAATGAAGGGCAAGGTAGCACTGTAGGGTGCCTGTGGGAAGGGCCCATCCCCAAACCTCCAAGCTGGGGCAACATAGAGAGGAGAGGTCTTCCTGCAGGAGTGAGGGGCCACACCATAGGCTCCTGCTGCCCCTTCCCTCCCTCCCTCCTCTCTTCCCTCCTTCCTCCCTCCCTCCCACATTCCCTCCCTCCCTCCTTTCCTTCCTTCCCCAGGTGTTTATCATGGTATCTGTCACACACCTGTCTAGCAGATCATCCAGGTTACAGAAGGATTTTATATCTTAGCATCCTTGCTTCACTTGGCCCAGGCTGGCTCCATGTTTTGCTGGCAGAGGCAACTGCCTACCAGGTCAAACAGAACAGCCAGTGAACGCCCTTCCTTTAAAGGACTTTCTTCCTGCCCCGCTGAGATGCCACACTCTGCTCTCCAGCCACACTTCACAACGAATGGTGACGCAGCTCCAAGGGAGGGTAGATATAAGGTGAATTTAATGTGATAGGACATGAAACAATCTCACAGAGAATCTACTACATAAATTATGAACCATAAGTCACAGTTCTGTTTGCACTGCAAACGTCGTATCAAAATAGAAACAAAGAGCACTCATGGAATGTTCCACCCCAATCACGGCATAATCTAAATCTCTAATGGTGAAGGCTGGGGCATCACAAGGTGTGTGCGTCTGTGTCTGTGTCTGTGTGTGCGCATGTGTACGTGCAGGAGGGGGACAAGGACGATACTGTGATGTGGTCAAGCTCCTACCAGGTGCCCTCCTTTGGGCCGAAACTTTAGGAGTCGGATTTTGGTTCTGACACATACAACCCATACTTTTTCAAGACCTTTAATTTCTAGAGGAGGTAATCCCACTTAACTGAAGGTAAAATCTCTTTCAGTTCTAACATTTTCTATTCCGGTCCTAACATTCCAGATTCCCACGTCAACACTCTATTTTATTGCCCTTTCTGGAGGAGGAGGACCTCCACTGGGTGTCCAAAGCCACTCCTCTGGGAGTGCTCCACAAAACACACAGGTCTGGCTTGAGATTTTGGGGAGCTCCAGGAAATGCTGGTGCAGTACCTTGGTAACTGTTGCCTTCACCTCACCATTCCCCCAAAACTCTATCAAGGAGAGCCCTCAGGGGATTTTACTGGTTGGAACTGTGACTCACTTGTCAGCCTTCTGCTTGCAGCCTTGCTTACCAAGGACCAAGGACACTCAGCAGAGAGGCTTTTGAAATGCAAATACCATGAAAGAGAAAGGTGGTGGGAGATGTGGTTCCTAGCTACCTGTTTCAGAAGCTCTATCCCTCACTGTGTTTGCCCTCATCCTCCTACTGCAGCCTCACAGCCTCCTTCAATTCTCCTGCCCCCATCACACCCCTGTATTTGAAATGCCCCTTCCCTTCTCTTCTGTCCTTCCGTTGGCAACTGCTTCATTTTCAGATTTTAGCTCAACTGGAGGCTTTCTTAACTGTTTTTAAAATTTTTAATTCCAGAACAGTTAGCATAACTTTAAAAAAAAATGCAGGGATACTCTTTTTTTCATACTTTCTTTATTTTCCATTTCTTTTCTCTGTATTGTATAAATAAAATTGTAAGCTATCTGAGTGTGCATTGTGGTAATTTAATATAAGCATACAATGCGAATGGATTCCCACCATCTAGTTAATTAGCATACCCATCATCTAATATTTATCTTTTTTTTTTTTTTTTTGGTGAGAACAGAGAACATTTAAGTTCTACTCTCTTAGCTTACTTCAATTACACAGTAGAGTGTTATCAACTATAGTCACCATGTTCTACATTAGATCCTCAGACCTTACTCATCTTATAGGTGAAATCTGTACCCTTTTACCAACCTCTCCCTATTTCTCCCGACCCCAAGCCCATAACACACACTTTCCTACTTTCTGTTTCTATGGGCTTGACATTCAATTTAGATTGCACATATAAGTAATACTATGAAGTATTTATCTTTCTCTCTCTGGCTTATTTCACTTAGCATAATGCCTCTAGGTCCATCCACATTGTTGTAAATGGCAGGATTAGCTAAATAATATTCAAATATGTGTTCAGATATATAGCTATACACACACGTGCACACACAAATAAAATACACTACGTCTTTTTTATACATTCATCTGCTGATGGGCATTTATGTTGTTTCCACATCTTAACTATTGTGACTAATGCTGCAGGGAACATGGAAGCATAGGTATCTCTTCAATATTCTTTTTCCATTTCCTTTGGATATATCCCCACAAGTGGAATTGCTGGATTATCAGATATAAGACATGCAAATATTTTCTCCCATTACCTAGGTTGCTCTTTCATTCCGTCAATGATTTCCTTAGCTTTGCAGAAGCCTGTTAGCTGGATGTAGTCCCACTTGTTTATATTTTTTTGTTGCCTTTGTCTGTGGTTTTAAATACAAAAAAAATCATTGCCAAGACAGATGTCAAGGAGCTTACCCCCTATGTTTTCTTCAAAGAGCTTTATGGTTTCAGTTCTTAAACTGAAACTTTTAATGCATTGGTAATACATTTGAGTTGACTTTCATGTACAGTGTAAGACAGAAGTACAGTTTCAGTTTTTTGCATGTGGTTATCCAGGTTTTTTTTCAAAACAATGTATTGAAGATACTATTCTTCCCGGCTCCTTTGTCATAATTAATTGATCATATATACATGCATTTATTTCTGGGCTCTCTCTTCTGTTCTATTGAGCTATGTGTCTGTTTTTATGTCAATATCACATTGTTTTCACTACTACAGCTTGGTAATATAGTTTGAAATCAGGAAGTGTGATGCCTCCAGTTTTGTTCTTTTTTAATATTGCTTTGGCTTTTGGGCATCTTTTGAGGTTCCATACAAATTTCAGAATTTTTTTTTTCTATTTTGGTGAAAAATGACATTGGCATTTTCATAGGAATTGTGTTGAATTTGTATATTGCTTTGTATAGTATGAACATTCTAACATTACTAATTCTTCTAATCTATGAACGTGGAATATCTTTCCATTTATTTCTGTCTTCTTCAATTTTTTTCATCAATGTATTTAAATTTTTAGTGCACAGATCTTTCTCCTCCTTGGATAAATTTATTCCTAAATATTCTATTCTTTTTGATGCAATTATAAAAGGGCTTATTTTCTTAATTTCTCTTTCTGCTAGTTGTTAGTGTATAGAAACACAACAGATTTTTTTTTAAGATTTTATTTACTTATTTAACAGAGAGAGAGGCAGCGAGAGAGGGAACACAAGCAGGGGGAGTGGGAGAAGGAAAAGCAGGCTTCTCGCTGAGCAGGGAGCCTGACATGGAGCTTGATCCCAGAATGTTGGGATCATGACCTGAGCCGAAGCCAGTTGCTTAACAACTGAGCCACCCAGGTGCCCCCACAACAGATTTTTGTATATTTATTTTGTATCCTACAACTTCCCTAATATTACTTATTAGTTCTAATCAGTTTTTTGGTGGAGTCCTCAGAGTTTTCTATGTATAATATCATGTCATCTGAATATAGAAACATTGTTACTTCTTCCTTTCCAATTTCAGTGCATTTTATTTCTTTTTCTTGCCTAATTGCTCTGGCTAGGACTTCTAGTACTATGTTGAATAAAAGTAGTGAGAGTGGACATCTTTGTCTTGTTTCTGACCACTGAATATGAAGTTAGCTGTGGGCTTGTCATATATGATCTTTGTTATATTGACGTACATTCCCTCTATACCCAGTCTGTTGAAAGTTGTTTTTATCATGAATGTATGTTGAATTTTGTCAAATGCTTTTTATTAATCTGTTGCAATGATATGTTTTTTGTCCTTTATTTTGTTAACATGGTGTATCACATTTATTGATTTGTGAATGTTGAGCCATCTTTGCATCCATGTAGTAAATTCCATTTGATTGTGGTGTAGGATCCTTTTAATGGATTGTTGAATTTGATTTGCTAATATTTTGCTAAGTATTTTTGCATCTATATTCACTAGGGATACTGGCTTGTAATTTTCTCTTCTTGTAGTGTCCTGTCTAGCCTTAGTATCAGGGTAATGCTGGACTTATGAGTTTAGAAGTATTCCCTCCTCTTCTATCTTTTGGAAGACTTTGGGAAGGACTGGTATTAGTTCTTCTTTGAATATTTGGTATAATTTACCAGTGAAGCCATCTGATCCTGGATTTCTCTTTGTTGGGAGATTTTGGTTACTGATTCAATCTCCTTACTAGTAATTTATCTGTTCATATTTTCTATTTCTTCATTTCAATCCTTTTTTTTTTTTTCATATGAAGTCTTCAAAGTCTGGTGTATATAATAGTTAACAATACTTTAACAATACTTCTCATTTCTAAATGGCCACATTTCAGATGCTCAATAGCCACAAGTGGCTAATGGCTACTATAGTACATAGACAGCTTTAAATCGATGAGCATTCTTCACCATGAAATCAGTGGTAACTCCAAAACTTAGATGGTGTCTTCACTGGACTGAATGTTTTGTCCCTCCCCGTATTCATATATTGAAATCCTAATCCCAATGTGATGCCATTTGGAGGTGGGGCCCTTGAGAGGTAGTTAGGTCATGAGGGTGAAGGATTAGTTTTCTAATCCTTCTTAACCCTCTTAGAAGACTAATGTGAGGGCACAGCAAAAAGATGGCCATCCGCAAACCAGGAAGAGGGCTCTCACCAGAACCCAACCAAGCTGGCATCTTGATCTCAGACTTCTAGCCTTCAGGATATCTGTTGTTGATAAGCCACCCAGTCTGCTTTGTTCTAGCAACCTGAACTGGCTAAGACAGTGGCTGTATCTTTAAAGGTTTTACAGGGGATGACAAAGTAGACCTATAGGCCAAATCTGGCATATGAAGTGTTTGTATGTTTTGTTTTATTTGTTTGTTTGTTTGTTTGTTTGTTTTATAGACTGTGAGGTCACAGAGGTTTTTACATTATTAAATGATTGAGAAAAAGAATATTTTTAAAAGAATGATAATATTTCATGACACATGGAAATTTATAAAATTCAAATTTTACTGTCCACAAATAAAATTTTATTGGAACACAGTTGTGCCCATTCATTTAAGCATTTTCTGTGGCTGTGGTAGAGTTAAATAGTTATCTATGGCCCATAAAGCCTAAAGTATTTACTAGCTGGCCCTTAACAAAAACATTTGTCAACCTTTGGGTTTAGGGGTGCCAAAAAATATATAAGATGCCTGGTTAAATTTTTATATCAAATAAACAACAAATACTTTTTAGTATGTCTCATATATTCCATGGAACATGCTTATACTAAAACATATTTTTTTGTTCATGTGAAATTCAAAATTAACAAGGCATACTATATTCTTATTTGCAAATCTGGTAACCCTACCTGGGCTAGAATATTGTTATTTGCTCACAATAAAGACCTTTCAAGATCTCACTTACATTGAAGAGCAAGAGATACTGATGAAAAATCCACTCTGGAGACTCAGCCTCTACAAATCATCAGTGAACATTTCGGACACCAACACTTTGATTTTGAACTCAGTTCAAAGACACTTGGAGGGACAGACTGCTTAAATAGTTACTGGAAAAATGGCTTAAATTTTATTGGACTAATGTTTAAAAAGATGCAATCAATCAAGCTTATGTTGAAAATTCCCCCGTAAGAAATGTTCTTGCTTTTATATTAACATATCTAGGAGTATGTTCTCAGCACATGTTTCCAAGAGTATATATGCTTATAACTTGTTATTGGTTTTCAATACTTTTCATTGTCAATTTTGTACTTTTAAAATAGAAATCAGCAACCAGGAACAGTAATCCAATTTATAACATTTATGTAGGGAATTCTCGAGAAGGTCCACTTAAAAGAGCTTGACTCTCAAATATTCTCCAGGAATAAATTAAATCAAAGTCAAGGGTCTGCAAAAACCAACCCTGGCTTCTTCTTCCTTCCAAAGCTGGAAGCCAGCTTTCCACTTGAGGCTGAAAAGAAATGTTCCCTTCAGCTGAACATGAGTAGGCTTATGTAAGATACAGGTAAGTTCTCCATTACCATCTGGGCCCTGGGGCCGTTAATATTTGATGCACTGCTCATCATCTCTGTTTGTGTAATTTGTCAACGCCCAACAGGTCCTCTGCCAGCTATGCATTAAAACTATTTTCAAAATATGTCATTGTCAGCCCTTGGCACACTCATTACTTATTAAGATAAGAGGCCGGATGAGGCAAGCAGGAGGTGGCTTGCTTACTTAAACATACTTGACTTAACTGTAGGGAAATCAAGTGGTCTACAGGGTCATGGATCGGATGGCTTGGAGGGCCCCATCCCTTCTTCACTGGGCAAGTGGAGAAACTGAGGCCTAGGGAGGGAAAGGGACTTGGCCAAGTTTACTCAGCTCTGTGGCAGAACGAGAAGTACAGCTCAAGCTTCTTAAGTTCTAGGTCCTTCCCTCCTCTACCACCACCAGCACACTCGCCTATGGGCATAAATTTGAAAAAAAAAAAAAAAAGCATAACTTCACAGATATAATCTCTTTGAATAGCAAAATCTTCCATAAGGACAATTGAAACAGTGTTTTCCAAGCATGGACCATACCCTTAATGCTACTCAAGATGATTTAAGATGTCAGTCATATAAATAAACCGTTTAAAGTTAAATGATACGTTTATTTTGATGCATTATAAAACATACATCAAAGTTATGATCTGGGCAGTGAGAAGGGATATACTTCAAACTCATGAATTTGTAGATACTGCTGCTTAGGTCAAAGCTAAGTCATAAATAAGGATTTGATTTAAAATTGCTTTAAGTATACTTACCACACAACTCCTATTTTCAATTACATAGACTGCAGTATTTTTATTATTATATACATATTTTTATTATTACCTCTCATAATCAACTTTGGTCTTTCAAATATAGGAATTAGCATTCAGGAAACAAAATTAAGACAGCCACACAACTCGTGATAGATAGCACAGGGGTCTATGGATATAGCAAGAATGATAGAGGTGATATTTGAAGGGTCAATGTCTAGGGGAACCCTAAGTTATAATACTTAATTAAAACTTACTAACATAAGTGTTAATAAGAGTTAAAAAGTATAGTCTAATATTTAGAAAGTATAATCTAATATTAGAATAAATCTAATATTTAATTATCTAATACAAATATTAGAATCTAATATTTAGAATAATATATCATATATATTATGATATAATACCTAAGCAACATGTCATTCATACAAAAACAGATTTCAGGATATAAATTGTTTAAATGGTCCATGTTTGGCTACGGTGCCTTAGCCTCAGCTTTAATTAATTCTCCATTCGAGGTGCCAGCATCCACATTCTCTCACTCATTTCCTCTGACATAACTTGCTCTTAGGAAATTCAAACGCAAGTATTCATATTGCTGTGGCTCAATATACTCACTGTCCCTGAGAAACTGCATTCATATTGGAGGTCATGGACCTGCTGGAGTCCAGTCAATGAAATGAAGCACTAATGGTGGAAATTCTGGACATCATTTAGGAATAGGAAAAGGTATTAAGGGTCCAGCAGACCAGCAACATATGCCTAAATTCCCTCTCTGACAGAAAAGTCAACACAGGGCCAATACAAAATATCTGGGTATTATATTTTGATCAGGTGGGTGGTACCTGATAGAGGCAGCTTCAGAATTCTAACGTTTTCTTTGTAGAGGCCTTATGAGCAAGAAAAGAATGAGAACTTTTGTTCTCACAGCAATAATGAATGATTTAAAGTTATATGGGAACAATGTCACAGGACTCTCAGCAGAGCTTAATTAGCTAACTAATCAACGAATTAATCAATTAAAGGAAGCACCAGCAAGCATTCAACATTTATTCACTCATTTAACACATTTTTATTATATGCCTTCTTTGTGCTTTTAGGCTGGGTATACGATGAGGAATGCTTCCTTTCTTCACGGAGCAAGCAAGCATTGATGTCCTGCTTACACATTACAGGATGTGTGGGTACAGAGGAGGGAGACTTACATACTGTGTGTGTGTGTGTGTGTGTGTCTATGTGTGTCAGGGTATGGAGATAGTGTTAACACCACAAAGAGATGGTAGAAGAATTTAATGAGATTAGGAATGTTCATTCCTAAAAATGATTTTTTTTCCAGGCAGCTCATCTGAGTTGCCCTCATTTACTCCAAGGCAGGCCCACCCCTAATGTGTGTGCAGCACCAGAAAAATATTTTTTGCGGTGTCCCTGTCTACGCAATCTACTTGATTTTTTCTAACGCATTATAAAATTCATGGGCCCATGTGCGATACAGTGGTTTATCTAGGATGATGTAGAATAATGAGTAGAAAAGAGATATTTATGTATTTATTTACTATCAAATCAATGCAGGTGAAGCTTCTTCCTAGTGCATAGGCATCAACTTTTCCTGTCTAGCTCCAGGAACCAACTCTCTGTGTTTTCTATTATCAAATGCACCATTCTTAGTAATTTCAAATGTCTGCTAGACGAAAAAGATAACACTGTCATTCTGCACAACACCATGACTCCTCCCAACCTGTTTGTATTGAAACCATATGGATCTTCACCTAGCTGCTGTCCCTAACACCTTCTATTTAATATGAATTACAACATTATTCATGAGGCTGCATCAGCCATGTGCCCCCTCAATGGCTTGCAATGTCTCTCTCAAAGTTCATTAGTGAGCTTCGCTAATGATGACCCACAAATTCAAGTCTTCCCCAAAGTACACAGAATAATGTGTACGATAATCAGTGCTCTGATCATGTTAAATTTGTTCTAAATGTTTTGGGTGAAAAGCAAATCAACACATCTTCCACCTCACCTATGTCTCCTGTTGAGCTCTATAGATTGTAATTGCTGCATTTCCAAAATGTGGCTGCTTTTTAAAATTCAAATACAATTACCAGACAGTGTTATATTAATGTCCAAGGCGTACAATACAATGACTCAACAATTCTACATATTACTCAGTGATCATAAAATATGATTGCTTTTTTTTTTTTTTTTTGCTTTAGAGAGGAAGAGGGGATGATGGGCAGAGGGAGAGGAAGAGATAGAATCTTCAGCAGGCTCTATGCCCAGCATGGAGCCTGATGTGGGGCTCAATCTCACGATCCTGAGATCATGACCTGAGCCGAAATCGAGAGTCAGAAACTTAACTTACTGAGCCACCCAGGAGCCCCAAATATGACTGCTTTTATTTATTTATTTGATTTTATTTATTTATTTTGAGAGACAGAGAGAACGCGTGTGCACACGAGAGCAAGTGAGCATGAGTGAGGGGGAGCAGCAGAGACAGAGGGAGAAGCAGGCTCCCCACTGAGCAGGGAGCCCATTGCGGGGCTCGATCCCAGGACGCTGGGACCATGACCCAAGCCCAAGGCAGATGCCCAACGAAATGAGCCACCCAGGTACCCCAATATGACTGCTTTTAATGTTGGCTGCCCCCACATCCCCACCAGAGAGGAAGGATAGGTGAGGGATTTATGGCCAGAGCAAGAAGAATGAGAGGTCCCTTTAACAGAAGCCATGTTCCGTCTCTTGTCTGATGTGGCTTAAAAATGACCTAGGAGGGCATAAACTTGCCGCATTCATTGGATGGAAGCAAGAAAGGACATGTGGAAGGACCCAACGGCAACGCTGAACAACATTCTCGGGAGTACTCAGAGGACATAAGTGTGGCCACCGCTGACACCTGGCGGGGAGCTTAAGGAAGGGACAGGGTGACTAACCTCATGTCAGGGGTGGAGGCTGCCACCTTCAGGGACTATGGACCTGAGGGGGCATTGAAGTGGAAATATGTAGTAGAGAATTTGTGCGTGGTTTCCGTGTGTGGCTAAGCCCATGGGACTCCTGTGGATTGCTGGTAGCCCCGAGCTAGACTTTCCTATGCCTGATGTGAGAGTCATTCAAAATCAGGGTGTCAGCACCGTTTTGGCTGCAGGATCTCATGTGATCCTATAAAAACAAATACTATGCCAGAAGCAGGAGCAATCAACTTCCAGGCCACCTTCCTAGAAGGAAGACCTATCAACTAGGCCCACATACAGAGCTCTGTAAGTAGAAGGTTGGAGAGTGTGCTGTAGGGGTTGAACCCAGACTGGGTCCATGTGAATCCCAGCCGGACATGGGCACCCGACTGGATTAGTCAATGGCACAGACTGGGAACACAGAAAATTTCCAGCATGATGTCCCAAAGCAAGGAGGTCCCTGAAGGCAAGGCCAGGGCAGGGGTCAGCTTGCCCATCTCTAAGCATTTATGTCTGTGTGATGGTGGGACTAGGTGAGAGAGGTAAGAGGCCTACTGCTGAGCCTCTCCTGGCATCCTGGGACAGGCGCTGGCCCTCAGCGGAAAGAAGCTCACTGCATGGCCTGAGGGTGGAGGGGAGCCCCTCTACTCTGAGCATCTATTCTTGGCTAACAGCAAAATAGATATTCAACAGGCCCTGCTCTGGTTGCCTGTTGAGGTCAGGGGCAAGGCCGGGCTCTGGGCAGTAACGGACACAAGTCTGCCAGGAGCCAGGAATGTTTGCTGACAGAGGTTAAATCACAGTAATGCTGTGCCCAGGGGCCAGCCCTGCGGTGAGGGAGGGCCCAGATGCTGCACAGAGCAGATTCCATTCTTGAGCACGGTGGGCTGCCTGCCCCTTAAGTTACCAGACTAATGGAGAAGGAGCAGCCTTTCATCCTGTATGAACTCCGAATCAGATGGGAGAGGTGGGAGGGGAGGGAGGGACAAAGTTAACAACAGCAATGGCAGTAATAATAGACCAGTGAGGTACTGGGGGAGGGGAAGGAGGACAGCGCGCCCATGCTTACCTGTGGTATTTACTGAGTGCTTATGACAGCCACCGGGCTAAGCACCCTACATCACTTCCTTCATTGAATTCTCCCAGCACCCCGAGAGGTGCTACCATTAGCCCCATTTACAGTTGAGGGAACTAAGCTGAGGGAATTTGAGTAACTTTCCCTAAGTCACACAATTAATAAATAATACAGTCAGCAGTAAAACACAGCTTTGCCCGTTTCCTTTCTTTGTAAATTGAGATAAAATTGACATAACATTATATCCATTTCAGGGGCACAAAGTAATGATTCTCTATTTGTATATATCACAAAATGATCAGCACAATAATTCTAGTTAACATCCATCACTATACATAGTTCCAATTTTTCTTCTTGTGATGAGAACTTTCAAGATCTACTCGTGCCTACTTTGAAATCTGAAATACAGTATTAACTCTAGTCACCATGCGGTCCATTATATCTCCAAGACATATTCATTTTATAACGAAATTTGTACCTTTTGACCTCTTTCATCCATTTTGCCTACTCTCCACCCTCTGCCTTAGGCAACCATCAACTTGTTCTCTATATCTGAGCTGGGTTTGCATGAGTGTATGAGTGTGTGTGTGTGTGTGTGTGTGTGTGTGTGTGTGTGTGTTGGTTTGGGTTTTTTGCTTTGTTTTGTTTGTTAGAAATCATATGCTTTTTGTTTTTTTCTGTCTGACTTATTTCACTTAGCATAATGCCCTCAAAGTCCCAACATGTTTTTGCAAATGGCAAGATTCCATTATTTTTTATGGCTGAATAATATTCCGCTTTGTCTGTTTCTTATTGTTTGTTTCTTTTTGTTTTTCTGGGGCGTCTTTGCTTTTTTTTTTTTTCCTGTGCTTGGCTGCTTTCTTTAGAGTTCCTGACCCACCAGAAACATACATGTGGAATATAGTTTTAGTAGAGAATGTATATATAAGGTGGGAAAAAACGAAAGAGAAAGAGACAGACAGGAGACCGGAAAGAGGAGTGAGGAGTGAAGGCTGAGATTTTGGAGGGAGAATATTTGGGAATATTCACAAGAACAAAAATAAGATGTTAGTTGATTAGGGTGTTTTTTTTTTTTTTAAACACGAAACTTCCACAGGAAAGAAAGACTGCCTTGCTTCATCCGTTTAGATTCTCAGAGGCTCTGACGCACAGACAGTGGGGAAACACGAAGGAACGCCAGGCAGACAGTCAGAAGGGGATTGAGAGGCCCGCTCTCCTACCTCAGGAAGTCACTTCCCCTCTGTCCATTTATGAATGGAGAACAATAATTCTTCGCGTGACCCGCACAAAGTTGCCTCTCGGTCAGTCTGAGCATAACACCATTTTTTAAAAAAAGGATCAGTCTCACAGCCTAAACGTGCTGAAAGGTGATTCCATGCTTTACTTACATGTTATGAGGAGATGCCAGAGAATTCCATCCAGACATTTATGAAATTTAGAAACTACTCTCCCCATCTCTCTCATAGTACCTCTCAGAAAAGAGCAGCTGTCCTCAACCTCATTTCCTCCTCCTAAATCCCAGCTCTCTGGAGACTCGACTCCCTCTTCCTCTTTTCCTCCTTTCTTATCCTCCCTGCTTCCTCCCTGAGTCCTCACTTCTCTCTTCCCACCGCAGGCACCTCTCTAGTAAACCACCCAGACTGGCTCAGTTCTCCAGTTCTCTGCCTCACCTGTCCCCACAAACATCCCAAGAAGAGGGTAAGGTGCAGGGCAAGCTGATAGAGAGCTCTTCTCACAAGGCCAAGGTGGGAGGAGGCAGTGAGTACCTACATATGACCACTTTTTATCCCCATATTACAGATATTGCACGAGGCTGTTGTGAAGGTCAATGAGATGATACTTACACCAAACACTCCACACCTGGAAGGGGTATTTATTATTTGTCACCACCTCCCTTATCATGATTTCCAAGCACACTGCCAAAGTATCCTGTGTTTTAATTGTCAACCCTATAACTGCTATGTCAGGGAGGAAAAACAACTTTCCCTCTACCCTCTTAGGTTTAGGTTCTGGGGGCCTGTGAATTAAATTGATAAAAGACAGGTTAACAGGAGAAAAAAGTTAATTTACTTGGGTAACATGCATATACACAAGAGTGCTCAGTGATGAGTAGCTCAGAGGTGGTTAGAATTTGAGACTTCTAGACCTAACTTAGTAGGGAAAAGGGAGTGGGGGTGAAAGGTTCTGGTGGGAGGGACAAATCGGTTTCTTTACATAAAAAAATGGTTTTTTAGGAGACAAACAAGAGATAAGAAAGTTTCTGCAGGCTTCAAAACAAAATTACTATATGATCCAGCAATTCCATTTCTGGATATTTACCCAAAGAAAACAAAAACTAGAAAAGATATAGGTCCCCTCTCTCATGTTCACTGCAGTATTTTTTACAATCGCCAAGACACGGAAACAACCTAAATGTCCATTGATAGATGAGTAAATAAAGAAAATGTGGTGTATATATATATATGTATATATACATATATATATATACCCACATATTCATAATAAAATATTGAAACATAAAATATAGTATTATATATTTAATTTATATAATTAATTTATTTAATATTTATTTATTATAGATAAGCTATTATCTATTATAAAACATTATTCTATAATAAAATATTCTTCGGCCATCAAAAAGAAAGAAATCTTGCCATTTGCAAAAACGTGGACAGAACTTCAGGGCATTACGCTAGGTGACAGAGTCAGAGAAAAACAAATACCACATGATCTCTCTTACTTGTGAAATCAAAAAATAAAATAAAAAGCAAAAACAAACAAGGAAATGAAAATACCCAAGCTCACGTATACGGAGAACAGACTGGTGGTTGTCAGAGGCAAGGGTGGGCAATGGCACTGGGGGGATGGGAGAAGTGGGTAAAGAGGATTAAAAAGTTCAAACTGCCAGGGCACCTGGCTCGTCAGTGGAGCATGCGACTCTTGACCTTGGGGTCATGAGTTTGAGCCCCACGTTGGATGTGTTCAAACTTCCAGCTATAAAAATAAAGTAAGTCATGGGGATGTGATGTAAGTATGGTGTCACTAGTTAACATACTGTACTGTGTATTTGAAAGTTGCTAAGAGAATCAATCTTAGAAGTTTTCATCACAAGAAAAAAATCGTAACTGTATAGCGGCGGACGTTAACGCGATTTATTGTGGTGATCACTTTACGATATATATATAAAATATCGAATCATTAGGTCATGCACCTGAAACTAATATAATGTTATATATCAATTCTATTGCAATAAAAAAAAGACGGTTTCTGGTAAGGTTTGTCTGTATAGCTATGAGTGGTCTGCTTCCTTCAGGGCCATAAAACTCCCCCAAAGAAGGAATCTGGGGGTAGGGTTATTTGTATTATCCTTTCTGGGAGTAGATCCACCCCGAATTTATGGCAGCTTTAGTCCCCAGAAGTCGCTGCTTTTAGTCAGATAAGGGAAGCTCCAATAACCAATAACACTTCTTTCAGCATCTGCTGAATCTCAAATGTCTTCGGTTTAAAATAATCTTCATATTAACTCTGGGGTTCCAAGTGGGTTCTGTCAGCTACGCCAAAAGATAAAGTAAAATAGATATAGATATAGATATAGATATAGATATAGATATAGATATAGATATAGATATAGATATAGATATAGATCTCAACTTATCCATTTTGAAAGAAATGTTAAAGTAAACTACACAGTAAGATTCTAGGGATGCGAACATTGTGGTGGTGGTCCATAAGTTACCAAGTGAGGAATGTCATTCCCAGCCCATGATGAAAAACGCACTAATAGGACAATCTGAGTTAGTATCGATTCATGGCTAGGGCTGCACCTGAGACAGAGAGTCATCTCTCAGCTGTCCCTCCCTTGCTCCAGGAGGGAAAAGGCATGCACGTGGCTCCTCTCTAGCCTGGAGGGTACCTAAAACTCCCCTTTTCAGATCCTAACTGTCTTGTAAGCCTTCTGTGTCCCCTCCTGTAAACCATCACAGAATTTTGTTGTGTGCATGGATGATCGGGCACTTAACCTTGGATGATATAATTTCCCAGAGGTACAGATCTAGTTTCGCACTGAGATGGAAAGCTTCTGGGACAAGATCCAGGTTATATTCTCTGTGGCATCTCCCACTGCACCTGATCGAATGCACCTTCTCCACACATACGTATTGACAGAACAGGGTTAGCAGGCCTCTGAAACAGAGCTTGGGCTGGGTTGTGATTAATATTTCAGCAGGAAAGCCACTGAACAGGTAGACTCTTCTGTATCTAAGCAAACCACAACGGGATAACAATAAAGTTGTAGAAAAGCCAGGATTCGCCACAAGAGTCTCTGGAGAGATCTCAATGGTAACAGACCTTAAAACAGCCTCCTTCTTCTTTCCAGCTAGTTACTGAAGTCCTAGTTCCTCTCTGATAAAACACAGAGAGTGTTCTCAGGTACAGACTTAATTAAGCTTCTCAAATATTTCACGTTATCCAGAGATGCTATGTTACGCTTCCAGACTGTGTCATCGCTATTGAGTGTAACGGGCAGTGCTATTAGCTCCGATCTCCCTCTTGATGGTGTCATCATCAAAACTATATAGACAAACAAACGAAAAGCAGGAACAGACGCATAAGTACAGAGCACAAACTGATGGTTGCCAGAGGGGAGGAGGTAGGGGATGAGCAAAATGGGTGAAGGGGAGTGGGAGATACAGGCTTCTAATTATGGGAGGAAAGGCACAGCATAGAGTCAATGATACTGTAACAATGTTGTATAGTGACAGGTGGTAGCTACACTTTGGTGAGCACAGCATAAAGTATAGACTTCTCCAATCACTATGCTGTCCACCTGCAACTAATGTAACATCGTGTGTCAACTGTACCTCAATTAAAAGAAAGAAAGGAAAAAAATAGAGGCTGTTCATTTATTAATTCTTAAGACCACAACTGTCTTTTAATAATACAACTATGATGTCACTGACCAACATTTCTAAGTGTCCTCTTTTCTTTCTTTTCCTTCACTGTTTCTGGAAATTTGGCTGAGAAGACTGTAATTTTTTAAACACAAAGGCCATTGAGTGTCTTAGTGGGTTAAGCATCTGCCTTCGGTACAGGTCATGATCCCTGGGATTGAGACCCACGTGGGGTCTCTGATCAGCAGGAAGTCTACTTCTCTCTCTCCCTCTGCCCCTCCCACTCATGAGCTCTCTCTCTCTCTCTCTCTCTCAAATAAATAAATAAAATCTTAAACAACAACAACAACAACCAGATTTCCAGCTTCTCTTGAATAGCTTTTCGACCTGACTACCTGGGGCTGGTCTTCCCGCCTGGCAATAATTGGCTGGACTTGGGATGCTCTTTAGATGAGGCCTCTAATCCTCCTGTTGCCCTATTATCTTATTTACTTGGTCCTATAGCTTTTTAATTTGTGACTCTTTGTGTAAAGGGAATGTTAAGGAGAATAAGGGCAGGGAGAGAAAAGAAACAAAGAAGGGAAGAGAAAGGAAAAGAAAGAAGCAGCAGGAAGTGAAGAGGAGACCCAAGAAAGGTGGAGGGAGACCCAGGCTTTGAGGCAGCCCAAGCGCAGGTCCTCCCCTGCAGCTGTGTGAATGCCAGCTCCCAGCATAATCTCTCTCGCCAAGAAATCCCACAGAAAGTGGGATCCCACGAAGGAAGGGGTGAGGCACTTTGGTTGCAGCTGGAGTGAAACTCCACCTGAGACATCTGCCATGACATTGAAACACATAGGCAATGACTGAGTAGCCCAGAAATGTCCCCACTGGCCTGGTCACCGGAGCTCATCAGAAATGCATACTTCCCTCCTGTCACCTTTGTCTGTCCCCACCAGGTAAACACGCCACACCTGCCAGGCATCGATTTGCATATCAGTCCATGACATTAACAATACTCTCTGTCCTTTACTCCACTCTGCTCCCTCCCTGTCAAGGTGTCAAAACAGACCTTCACATGGGCCTGTGCCTTTGACATAGGCTGGACTGCTGTGACCACAGACAGAAGATCACCTCTGCTCAAGTGAGGGTGAAAGTCAGATGTGCAGTGTGGAATACTGCACCCTCCAAGATCCACTTGGACTCCCCCGATTATATTGATCACGTCCCTTTTTGTGAGGCAGCCTTCAGAGCATCAGGGCTGCTACAGTTACATCCACATATCAAGAGTATTTCAAGAAGTCCATGTTCTCCAAACCCCGGCTTTCCGTGATGCCTCAGGCCGAACGGAAGTTTCAGAGAAGTCAAGAGGGCAAGTGATTTGGACTATAGAATGCACACGTGCGACAAGGCGATGATATCAGACAAGCCAAGAGTTAAGACATAAAATAAATCCAACTTCAAGATAAAGTGGAGGGGCGACTGGGCTCTCTAACCCGCGTTCCCAGCACTGGGCCTCCATTAAATAAATCTCTGCGAAATGATGGATTGGACGAGTAGAACGGCCAACTGAATGCAGTGCCTACTGTTTAAGAGATAAACAGAGTTTTCACCACCTTTTTTATCCTCTACGTTTTATAGTTTGCCATTTCCGACAGCCTCCAACAAGCTCTCTTATTAGCCTAGGAGGGATAATTTTGATAAACAAGCACATATTATTCAATACTTTGGGGCTGTTTGCCTAAAATCTGGATTCATTGATCGGCTCCTGCGCTCAGATGGGAGGCACCGGCTGTTGTAATCTACATGTAATAGGCATTATGAGACTTAAGAAAAATAGCTAAGGCTGCAGTTGAGTCAGTTTAGGACAGATCATTATAAAATTCCATTATCACCGCTACAAGTTGGACTATTTGTCATCACAGAAGAGATGACAAGCTCAGAAATACTACATTTGTTATTATCAGATGATAAATGATATTCCATTAAAGCGGCAATACATCATCGGCAAAGCTGCAAAGAAGATATCAAACCTATCAGGACTTGACTTATAATTTAATTTTCAAAAGCTGTCAACTAAAATTCCAAAGGCTAAGCATTTTCATTTTTAAAGTTCATCTTATTTATTTTCCTCATCTGTTAGTCTAATTTCAGTGATATGGCAAAAATAACTGATTATGTGCAATGTATAATTCTCTTCTTTTGATTAGGTAATATATCAGGTGTCACTTAGGTATTAAAAATTAAATGACAGATAATAAAACAAGAGAGTCCCATAAAACACACCTTATTTTGATTTACTCACGTTTTGAAATATAACAGTAAAGGACAGGTCAATATTTGTTAAAGACACACACATGCCACAAAAAAGCATATTTACTCATTATTGAGTGCTCTTTCATGCCATCTACGGGGAAGCTGAACATGCTTTTCCATTTGGTGTTTATAAAATCTTTTCACAGATGAACAACTATTCTTTAGCTCAATTCTATAAATCACACTCACATATTCCTTCTATTCGTGCAAGTGCTTATACTTTCCCTGTTATTATCATTGTTACCAATATTAAGCACTCAAATGCTGCCCGGGACAGCAACAACAACTCTTATCAGTTTCTACTGGTGCGAGCATAATTTCAATTTATGTGTGTCTTGCTCACAACCTCAGACTTGCAAACTTATCAGAAAATGTTTGTGGATGGCTTGATACTAACTATGTGAACAGAATCCGCACATCTGAGAGCTTAAGGGCAAGTCCTAAATCATTGTAGCGGCTCAGAGATGGAAATTGCCTGAAGTCACACAGCAAGGGAGCAAAAATGATGACAGAAGAAGCCATGATTCTCAATGCCAATTCTAATGTCTTCAATGTAACATTATGCTGATTGACAGCATCTGATGAGAAATGGGACTCTTAATACTCAGGATTTGGCCAAGGGTCCAGCTTGTAGTTGGACCTTTAAGTCCTTAAAGTTCTGTTAATGGAATGGATGTATAACGGACATATGGATGGATGGGTGGACAGATGGATGGAGAGATGGATGAGTGACTGTCTAGTTCTCTGATACTCCATCTGAGAGCCTGGTTCATTTAAATAAAACCTCTGGAGACTGACCCAATCCCATTTTCTGCGATGCAGAATGTAAGATGCTTCCCATTATGATGCTGCCTATGCCTGAGATCTTACAGATCCCTCCCTGGTACCCTAACAAGGCAGGGGGATCTCTGCGCAGATCATAGTTATATTTCTTCAGGCAACACAGGGAAGCAAAAGAGCTGGTGCTTGGAGGTACTTCTCACTACTCACAATGACACAAAAACTGGTCCAAATAAGTAAGGCTGCAGCTCCATCTCATTGGTCCTGTGAACCATGGGGGACACCATGCCTCTGTGAGACTCAATGCCATACAGGCAAAATGAGAAAAATAAGGGTTATAGAGCAAAGTTTTCTGAAGACCAAGAGACTTCCATTCAAATGATTATTTTTTCTTCTTCTTTTTTTAAAAATTGTGGTAAAATATGCAAAACATAAAATTGACCACTTTAACCATTTTTAAGCGTACAATTCAGGGACATCAGTTGTATCCGAAATGCTGCACAACCATCACCCACTATGTATTTACAACATTTTTCATCACTCCAAACAGAAACTATATCTGTTAAGCCATAACTCCCATGCCCTCTTCCTTCCAGCCCCAGGGTAAACTCTAGTCTACTTTCTGACTTTGTAAATTTATCTATTCTAGATATTTCAGGGCACCTTGGTGGCTCAGTCGGTTAAGTATCTGCCTTCAGCTCAGGTCATGATCCCAGAGTCCTGGAATCAAGTCCCACATCAGGCTCCCTGCTCAGAGGGAAGTCTGCTTCTTCCTCTGCCCTTAACCCTGTTCAGGGTCTCTCTCACTTGCTCTCTCTCAAATAAATAAATAACATCTTTTTAAAAAGACAGATATTTCATATAAGTGGAATCATACAATACTTGGCCTTTTGTGCAAAGGACTGTCTTTTTAACTACAAAAGTGAAATATACCTGTTGTGAATATATAAAGTAATATATGAACTTATAATAAAAAGTACATGTCCCAAACGTACCTTGCCCCTCCACCCTCCTCCACATCACACTCTTCAGATGTAACCACTGATAACAGTCTCGTGTGTATCCCTCCTGTGTTTTTCGAGGCAGGAAGACTTAAATTTCATAATGACTTCTAGAACAGACTCTGGAATCAGACCACTTACTTGTATGTGTGCCGCTGGGAAAGGTACTTCACCTCCCCAAGCCTCAATATCTGCATTTGTAAAATGGCATTGATAACAATGCCACTTTCTCACCATTGTCAGTATGAAAGGAGGTAAGTGTTTTAAAAGCCACTTAGCACAGGGCTAGGTAAACAGTAATAACTCATTAAATGGTAGCTCTGTATTAAATGAGGCTTTGGTTTTTAAGAGCAAAAATGTGATCACACCATTCATGTTGTTTTACAACTTGCTTTTTTAAAACTCATTCCTCATTAGTGCACACATACCTACCTCGTCCTTTCTTAGCTGTTGCATCATTGTAAAGGACTGTAGTTCATTCTCAAATTATGGCCTTCTGATATGTGTATTTTATATTATAAAGTTAATGGAGCTTGCCATTCTGGAGCCAGAACTGTTCCTAAGTGGGTTGACACACTCCCAGGATTCTAATAATAATGATAACTAGAAGAAATGAATTATTTAATGAACTCCAACCATAGTCTAGGCATTGGGTCAGTGGCTTTGTATATCTTATCTCTGGTCCTCATTACACTGTTCTGCCTCTGCTGGAATTGATCTCAAGGGTGGATGGCCCTGTTTGGGCGGATGGTGCCTACAAGCCGGCAGGTGGTTCTTGGCATTCTGAAGAGCTCCCTTATCCAACAGTAATTCACTGAGCCATGGACCAGGCCTTGATGAAATCCACCAGTCTTGGCTTGCTCATTTTCTCTTGTCAAATTTTGGTCCAAGGAGTGGAGAAGAAAGCATGGAGGGAAGATAGCTAGTGAATGGGGCTTGGAGATAATCCATTTCTTTCTCTAAGTAACACTGACCTTAACCTTCTGGTTTTGGGGTGAAGCTGAGAAGCAGAGTCGTTTTAAATGAGTGGGATTTTATGTAGGTACCAACGAACAGAAGTATGGATAAAAGGCAAGGAAGCTTTAAAACCATCTTCTATCTTCCCAATCCCTAGTGTGAAAGAAGGGGAGGGTCCCTGTGTAAAGGCAAGCTCGGGTTATAGCTTTCCAACAGTCAAGCAAGAAGCTGCTTATGTTGAATATGAAGAAACTGGAGCAGGGACAGTCCAACAGCCCATAGGGTCCCGAGGGACTGGAACTTTCATCCCTGTCTAGCCCGGAGGGAAAAAAAGCACATCTACCATTAAATGCTGGCAATTGGGAAGGAGTTGCTACCCTGTTGTCCTACTGCCCAGAGAGTGGGCTATCAGGCTCTTAAGTAAGCTGGGTGTTGTCCTGACTATTGTTAAGAATATCCATTCCAGGATTGGGTGGCCCCTACTCAAGCAACTCACCGGTCTTTATAAAAATATAGAGAAATAAAAGCCAATTACCCTTTTACTCTTCAATTGGTAGATATTAATGTATATATTGGTATCTAAATTCAAACCCCTGCCATAAAATCCAGTTGCGCCGGTCAGCTTTATATTTCAAATTCGTAAGTTTCAACTACTTTCAATGAAAGTCTGATGAACAAAGATACTCTCATTACACAGTGACATTTTCCTGGAGTAGCCCAGGCCCTACAAAAAGGAATTTTCCCAGAGGCCTCTTGTCAAGAGTTGATTTTTTTTTTAATTGCCTGGAATCTCATTTATCCTTTTATCTTTGAAAAATTCTTCCCAGTCTTCCCTGCCATATGTAAGTCACACTAACTCTATGAAATCTTCCCCATCTACTTCAACCCACTGATTTCTTCTTTTTGATTAATTCTTACACCATATTCTGGGCAACAGTGTTTGGGGCATTTACCCTTCCTCTCATTGCTATTGTTTGGTTAGCCTGCAAGTGCCTTGGGAAAAATGACAATTCATCATTTTCCTTCTACATCCACTACAAGTCCTACCACAATCCTGAGTGCCTAGACTGGGCACAATGAATACCTGTAGGTTATGATCCAGAGTCAATAACAACAGAAAAATCCCCACTTGGAAGAAGGAAAACAAGATCCACTTTCCTTTTATTCTTAACCCAGTAATGAAATCCTTGAGCAAATGCTTTGTTTTTACAGTGGAATCTTAATCAGGTGCTGGAATTTCAAGAAAGAATATCCTTTATTTGGTCTCAGTTCGTACAATGTATGACTTAAATGGGCCAGGTTAATAAACATTTGTGAGTTCAAATATGACCTCCAAGGAGAGCATCTCAGAAAGAGCAAATTCAGATGCCGGTAAACTTCAGATGGGAAAACTGAGGCAGCTTGAGAAATGGTCTGGTAAAGCAGTCTTTACCAAATTAAGTTGGAATTATTTGTAAAAGAAAAGGTCTTGGTGGTCAAATAAGGTTTAGGAAACCAGAATTAAACAAATTTATTTGTATTTATTCATTGCAAGATTTCTCAATACCTTTAATATGCTTATAACCTCCAAGAGGGGACGTTAATATGCTGAATTTCAGGTTCTTTATCTGAAACCTCTCTCTATGGAGTATCTCTGGGTCTAGAATACCCCCAAGTAATATTTTTTGGACCTCTCCTCTATGGTAATTCATGCGATCTGAAGTCCTCCACTGAGGTCTTTTTTTTTTTTTAACTTTTTATTTATTTGAGAGACAGAGAGTGAGTGAGTGAGAGAGAGAGCACAAGCTGGAGGAGGGGCAGAGGGAGAGGGAGAAACAGGCTTCCCGAGCAGCAGAGAGCCTGATGCGGGGCTTGATCCCAGGACCCTAGGATCATGACCCAAGCCGAAGGCAGTCACTTAACTGACTGAGCCACCCAGGTGCCCCATTCATTGAGGTCTTCTGACTAAGCACAAGGCTCCCTTGATTTCCATCCAGACATCAAGTTAGAGATAGTGGTTCCCATCCACTCCACCCCATCACCTGCCTATGCAGAATTCTCTATTATAACAACCACAGTATGTTCAGGAGAACACAGTTCACGTATAATATCTATTCTACTGAACCTGTTTATTTCACAGACTGAGTATGTGATGCCATTCCCAAAATGCTACTCCTTAATCACCATCACAATATCTACATATAGTAATGTTATTATCCAATCATCTAGTCACCAGATAAGACATGTGGTTAGGCCTGCCGAAAATGAAACCCCTGCTCTCAGAGCCCAGATACCGGACCCCCAAGGACAGGATGATGGGGGGTAGGAGGAGTGGTTAGGAATGAAGAGCAAAACAAACGGAAAATGCCTAAAGTTTCCCATTGTGTTGAAAATAAAATGTATTCCTATGATTTTGCTAAGAACAAATACACAATTATTATTTGAGGCTGGATCCACGCAAGTACGTATGCAGAAGTTAGATAACTTCCTCAGGGTCACACTCAGGTATCCAACACAGGGCAAGATGAGGGACTGTCCACTCGAGGCTGGTCAGCCCTCTCATTCCGAGTCCTGTGTAATCAGCTGGGAGTCCTATATTCTAAGAGTCAGTGGCAATTTTCAAAGTGTGAGGAGGAAAGTGAGGGCAATAAAAATGAGGTTGTGCAAGGAGCATAAGAACTGGTACTGTTTCTAGATAGTTGTTAGGCTGCTGGGAGATCTGCCTTCTGACCTTAGTTCTAAGCACAGAGCCCGTGGGTGGGGGCTGGGGACAGACGAGTTTGGGTTCCAGGCACAGAGGAAGATACCTGACAGAGACATGAGAAAATAGAAGGAACTGCCTCTTCCATATGTAAACGTCTCCTCATGAAGGACATTTAAAAAGAGATTAGGTAATTCTTTGGGCTCTACATTTAAAGCAGCTTGAAGAATGGGGTAAGCATAGAACTGAGACCACCAGGAATGTTTTTAGGACCCACTCTAAAACTTTTTCCAGGCGCCCTGGCAAGGGCACAGAGGCTCAAAGTGTGCATTCAGGTCCTGTTCGGTCAGGGCCAGGACTGGGTACCTGCTTCCCCCAGCTCCTGTGTTCCCTGGATCATAGATCTCTCCCAGGTCCATCCCAGCTGAGAGCCTCGGAAGAATCTATGCTATCTTCCTTTAACTAAGCCTTTTGCAAGGTCAGACAGTCTCCACCTCAAGGAATTACCTTCCCATCTCTTCACCCTGATTCGCACCCATGTGACATAAGGACATTGTACCAGAGGGCACCTAGGGTCCTTCCTCTCTGACCTGACATTTCACGGTTTTATTGATGCTTATGAATCAGAGCTGGAAGACAGCTTAGAAACACTTGAGCTAAAACATTTGAGGGGCGCCTGGGTGGCTCAGCCAGTTAAGCGGCCGCCTTTGGCTCAGGTCATGATTCCAGGGTCCTGGGATCAAGCTCTGCCTCCAGCTCCTTGCTCAGCAGGGAGCCTGCTTCTCTCTCTGCCCCTCCCCCTGCTGGTGCTCTCTCACTCTCTCTTGCTCATATTCTCTCTCTCTCAAATAAATAAAATCTTTAAAAAAATTTTTTTTAATTTTAAAAATAAAACATTTTAACTTGCAGATCCTTCAAATGAAAAACACACCTTTTTACTCCAATCTCGGTTATAAACATCAGAATGCAGGTTTTGGGTGGAAAGCAGGGATTCCAAGAAATAAAGCATGTTCAGGGAGTTTTAGAAAAGAGGAGTGGGAGGGATAGGTGTGGAGACCAAAGAGCTGAGACTGGGCTCTGAGGAAAAAGGACAGAGACGGAAGGCCTGAAGGGAAGGGCATGCCCCAGTCAGTCCCAGCTAGGCGCAGGTTCCTCCAAATACGCTGAGAGGAAGTCGACAGAACGGGCCTTTTTTGGGCCACCTCCTAAGGGCTACGGGCAGCCTTCTCCGATGACCATTTCTCCTGTGGCTGCGCCCCTTCACCTGGTGCCACCATGGCTTGCGTTCTCCCCGCTCCTTCCTTCTAGGCCTCAGCTTCCCCAGCTGGACTCTCTTGATTACCTGTCCCATCCATCTCAACAAACTCTGGGCTCCACTGGCACCCACAGCAGCTGAGCTGTCAGGGTCCTACGCGCCCCCAGGAAACCACCTGGGAGCTGACATGCAGCGTTTCCACATATCAGCCACCTACAGATCCCCTAGGGCCTTCTTAAGAACAACACTCCATTGATGAGAAGAAAGAGCTGGTGGAGGAGGATGGACCTCAGTTTCCTGGCCCCTGAGGGTTCCTTCAAAGAGGTTTACCAAAGAGCGTTCCCAGTAGGATTCGCCTATTTCTCCATCACAATGTTCCTCCTTGAACCACCCTTGATGGCCTTGCCCTTCCCTGTCGTGTGTCTTCACTCTCTCATAATGCTTCCTGGAATCATCCTCCCAACATATTACTTAGACCTAAATCCTTAGGAAGGTGGCTACTTTTAGAAGGACCACAGGCTAGGATACCCATTGAATTCCACGTCTGCCATTTTGGACCCTGCGAGGTGTAGCCCCATCACTGAGTCCCTTTGCAGGGGACTTAGAAGGGAAAACAATAGCAGGGCCCAAGTGGAAGGTGCTGTGAAAACCATAGCCCTGAGCACCATGGCCATCCCCCCACCCCCATCCCATGCATTCATCTCTGTCTTCTTTTTCAAATTTGATTTTAAATATTTACAGCATCATACATCTTCCCCACCAGATATTACTAATGAACTGTTATTGTCTGCAAAACCTACCAGATGAGTGATGGCCAACTTAAAAAGAGCATCAATGTTTTATTCGTAAAATAGAAGCTGGAAACAGAAAATGCTTCTGCGTTTCTAGGCCTTTCATCATTATTATTATCGACCCTCTAGTAGAGAGGAGGCGCTCTGGCAATTAGCAAAATCAAACAGACCTGGAGATTCCACACGGCACCGACAAAAATTTCATAAATATGTAAATGTTTTATCTGCTTAAATCAGTAAGTGGGACACATTTCAAGAAAATGCAAATTAAAAAAAAAGAAAATGTAAATTTTCAACTTGCAAATTTCAAGAAGAAAACGGAATGCTCAATATCTCACTGACAAAGAAGGAACTCCATATACTGGCCTGTCCCGCCAGAGAGAATGCTGTGTGCTCCCCCAGCTATTATTAGTTTGTATTTCTCTTCCAAGGTGAAAAATCAGAGAGCCTGGTAGGCGTTCACACCAGCCTCCTAGAGTTGACCTGCGTCCCGCCCCACATCTACGCTGCCTTTCCTCTCCTACTGCTTGCTCAGTAGGATTCCCAGTTTGAGGCTCCCATTCTGACTCGGGGTCAGCAGACAGCAGAGGGTGCCTAATGGTGATTGAACTCGGGGAGCCACATGGATTAGAGGTCAAAACTCAGCTGGCCTTATCAGGGCACACCAGTTACCCTCTCTGAATCTCAGTTTATCTTTTAGGTGGAGATAAGAATGTCCACCTACTTTGCAGGTCAGTGGTATGAGTGGCTATTCCCTGCCCAGCACGCAGTAAAGGGTTCCAGGATCTACTGTCTAATTCTTGCTGGTTATGGACAGACCTACATCTTTAAATGTTTTACCTTTGCCCAAGGAATCTCCTTATTCCAGGTATACAAGCCTAGCTGAGGTCATGGCCTTCAAGTGAGTTAGAAAGCCCTTATACCATGGACTTAAGGCTTTTATCAGCAACAATTCCCTTCCAGAGTGACAAGGAGTGGCCAGGCGCTCATGCCCACTGCGCAGACCAACCACTGGTGGCTGTGTGCTCTTAGGATAATATATATAGCCCGGGTCTTTAAGAGTGTGAACCTGAGGTCCAGAAGTTTTGGGTTTAAGACTTTGCTTTACCACTGTCTAATCTGTGTGTCTGAGGAAAATAGCTTCTCCTCTCTGGGCCTTATTTTACTCCTCTTCAAACTAGCAGATTGAGGCTGTCTTAAGAGTTCAATGGGATCAGTGCAAGAGGATTGTTTAGCACTGGACCAGACATGCAGGAAGTGCTCAGGAAACGCCAGCTCTTGGTATTACTCGAGTCTTAGTTCCTTGTCTATAAAACAGGATGAGAGCCCCTTGCCCTGCCCACCCCAGAGGCCTATAGGGAAACTCATCAGAGGATGGCTGTGGCATCATTTTGCAGTCTCAAAGCATGATGCTCTCGCTTTTTCTGTGCGGGATTCTGGATGACCCACTGGAAAGATCATGATTCACATGAGCGCTGTCCAATCACAATAAAGAAAGACCACGTGTGTGTGTGTGTGTGTGTGTGTGTGTGTGTGTGTGTGTGTGGTTCCACTTAACCGTGTTCTAGTGGAGGTCGTTGCCTGAGTCATAGCAACTGATCACCCAACCCCCGCCCGCCCTCCCAGGGAGCTGATAATCTCTATTCTTCCACTGTGTTCTAATTTCCTGAAATGAGAGACCCAGTCTTTTTGGAGGGGAAAGTCTTCAGCTAGGCCTTGGGCAGAGCAAAGCAGAGATGAGGCCCCGAGGCATGCTGGGAAAGGGGCAGTCCTCTGCTGGGAGCGGGTAGGAGAAGGAGGTGGTTGATGTCTCTAGGGTCACTGTGCCCTTCCTTCCAGGTTAGGCTGATTATAAGGCAGCTAAGATTCAGTCATCAAGCTTGGCACCGTGGGTGACAGAATAATTTAGTGCCTTCTCCAGGAGGGATGAGTCAGCTCTAACACAGACATTTTACAATCTCCTGAATCCACCTCGAGGAGTTACTTATCTCTGTGCCCTCTAAAACACAGAGCACGGTAACTGGCATGTATGCATAAAACAAGCATCCACTGATGAAAGGAGGGCCCGAGGGGAGAGCGGACAGATGAGCAGAGAGCAATGAAGCTAAAGCGAGAAGATGCGTCCTGGAGCCTATGTCCAGAGACAACGGCCCTGGATTCCAGATTGCGTAACTAGGTTAACGTGGCAAAGCCTGCAATATTTTGCTTCAAAGGAGGTACCCGTTCTATGAAAGATCCAGCAACCAGGACACACATGCTGTCACACCCTCTCTAACCTATGGGGTCCATTCGGTTGTCAAGAATCAGGCAGAGAATGAGGCTCTGAAGTGGGGCCGAGGGGCATGGTATGAGTGGCAGACTCCTGCTTTCCAGCCCCAAACCACATGTTCCTTCTCTCACTCCCTATGGCTGCGGAAATGACACACCTGCATTGGGTTTCCAGGCTGCAGACAGATCAGAGGAGCTCACATTCTTACACAGATGGAAAACTGAAAGCACATCAAAGAGGATGAGGTTGAAGAGAGGGAGCCTGACTTCCCCAAGACTTCCCTGTTCTGGCTGGATCTCCAAGAGGCCTCGGGACATACTTCTTTTTCTTTTACTCACCAAGCTTTGGTTCAGTCAAGTCCCATTTGCAGCAAAGGGTGCTCAGTTCCCACAAGGGGTAACTCTCCCTCATCTGCTTCATTCTCAGACCCCGAAATGCCTTAAATGGGCTAGCTACTGGTGCCCTTCTCTCCCTGAGGAGAAAATGAGTAGATCTTGTGTCAACAAACGTACTTTCTTTCTACACACCACACCCACCTGATCTAGCCTTTCCCCAGAAGCACTTCTGCTTGGCCAAAACCTATGATATACCATCTCCCTTCTCAGGAAGCTGGGGAAATTGGGTTTGCTTTCTAAGGACCTGGATTACAGTAGTGAGAATTATGGAGGTGGTGCTTGGCATGTTTCCCTGTCCACGAGGCATGCCACACCTCTGGGATGTGGGTAACAGGCATCTAGAACTCAACAACAGGTGGAAAGCCACAGGTTCCCAGGCAGTACCCCCTATCGATTCCAATGAACCAGCCACTCTGGTAACTAATACACATTTTGCCACAGCTCCTTTGAGATTTAACTCTCATGGGTTTCTGATTATAAATCATCAGGGAAATTTTAACTGGTAGCAGTGCACATACAGTTAATTGAGTCATTTGTTCCCAGGATGTCAGCCTTTGCTGCTATTTCTATTCTGAACACTGACTCATACTGTTAATTTAAACTGTGTGTGTAACTGTGGAGATTTCATTACCTTTGGCATTCTTTTTTGTCCTAGAAAATCTAATTTCAGAACAGAGAGGGGAAGGTAAAACAGACTTCTACTCCCTGCACTCAAATTTTTCACACGTACAAAACTCTCTATTGGTCTGTTGGAAGAGATCCCCACTGGTCCCATTTTCTACCTTGTTGTTCAATGAAGTAAGGAAGGTGTGGCTCTGGGAGACATGAAGTGGCATGCCATTCCTGCCAAGGGAGCCAGAATGCAGACTCTGCAACGACCTTGACTCTGAGCGATGGTTTATCAGGCTGCAGGAGAAGAGGGTTAAACTGGCCCAACTCTGAGGCACCTTCTCGTTTTGACATTCCAGAAAAATCATCCTGTGTTATCCTATTCCTGCATGGGCTCCACACGATATTAGTTTACTCCTTCATCAATTCAATCAACAGATAGTTACCAAGCACTTCTTTTGGTGCCAAGGAATAGCTAGATGTTTAAAAAGCTTGAATTACAGCGGTTAAGAGAATGACTGGTGGCAGAAGGCTTATGTCTGAATCCTGGCTTCCCACCTTACTAGCCACACAAACCTGGACAAGTCACTTCACCTCTCTATGCCTCGATCTCCTTATCTATAAAATGTGTCAATAACCCTATCATGTAGAGTTATTGTAAATATTGAGTTTTTTCAGACAAAGCACTGATAGCAATGTGTGGCACGTGACATACGTTGGGTTTTGTTGTTGTTCTAACACTGTGAGTAAAATCCCACATAGCCACTGTCTTTGTAGAGCCTACAACTTATAGGAGACAGATTTTAATGACTCAAAACAAAGATCAAATTGCAATAATGACAGATTTTATACATATTTATGTTGCTGTAAGAGTCCATAATAAGTATATCTGACCTAGTCAGGAAAGGTTTCCCAAAGTTCAGTGTAGATCTGAAGGATGAATGGGAGTTACCCTCCAAAATGGAGGAAAAGATGTTCTAAGAAGAGCCGTCATGTGTATTCAAAGGCATGTGAACGAACGTAGCAAGTACAATGCCCTGGTGCTGACTGAGGTTGTCATCCTGGCAACACGCTGGACTGTGTTTCTCTGTCTCCACGAAGGGAGGCATGGACACATGACCTGCTCTTGCCAATGGACTGTGAGCAGACAAGTGTGTGCCATTCCTCAGGAGAAGCCCCAGAGCCAATACGTAATTTGCCATGCTTTCTTCTCCTGATCAGTGCACCTCCTGCCATTGCTGATACATACTGGACCCACAGGATGACAGCAATCAATGAGCCTTTGTGCTTTTAAGAGGCTGACATTTGGGGGTTGTTATCATATCCTGAATGATAAAGAAAGTAGGTGTAGCTGACAGAGAGACAGTAAGGGGGAGCATGGAGTGAGGTAAGACAGGAAGGTCTTTAGGGGTCAAATAGTTAAGAGTTTTGTAGGCCATGTTAAGGACGTGTGATGCTGTCCTAAGAGCAAAGGGAAACCGCTGAAGGATCTGGAAGAAAACAACAACAACAACAACAACACACTGACTTCATATGGAGAAAAAATGCGGAAGAAGCCAAATCATGGAGCAGTAGGAATGGAAAGGTAGGAATCTGCTACATAGTTCAGGCAAGAGATCGTGATGGTTTTGCTATGGTTATGGTAGCAGATGGGAAGTAGTGACGTAGCTGAGATCTATCTAGGAAATTACAATTGACAAGCCTTTGGTAATGAACTGGTTATGGCTGTTGAGAGAGAGGGAGGCTCCCAGTTTGCTAGCTTGTCCTACTGGATGAATCATGAGGCCACTAATGGGATGGGTTTCAATAAAAGAGAACCCCAAAACAGGCCTTCAGTTAGTGAAAAGTTCCTAGTGTCCAGGAATGGTTTTCAGCAAAGGGCTTACGCCAACGTTTCATTCATCAGCAAGAAAAAATTCAACCTATCGGAAAAAGCAGGTATTTTTTAAACAATTCCAAGCATGTCATCATTAAAGCAAATAGTTAGTTTCCTTCAAAAAAAGAATTGTCTTATGCTCACCCAAAGAAAAACATCAGAAAAAATATTTTGTCTGTCATTTTTGTAGGAGTGGGGGAGTTTTCTTCTCCACAATGTATTATGATAAAAGTATCAGATTTCTCATTAAGAAACCAAACAAGAAAAGTAAAATCTGCTTTTTCTATTTGACTTTGTGGAAAGTAGTAGAAGCAATGCAAAACTTAAGAGTCAGAGGAGCCCATGTTGAATCCCAGTTTTTCACTTACTAGCTAGGTGATCTAGGGCAAATTCTTGAACCTCTCTAAACCTCAATTCTCTCTTCTGAACAATCAGGGTAATAACAGTAATAACAGCCATACCTAAGATGATTATGTGAATTAGATGGAATAATATATGTGAAGCACTTAGTGTAGTCTTTGGGACATAGTAAGCGCTCATTAAATGTTAATATTTACTAGAGGGATTATCTAGCGGGGATATTGATAGGGCTTGCTGCAGAAGTTTAAGACCAGAATAAGACTATCCACTCCTCTTTCCCTATGGAGATCCTGTTCAAAACATCCTCAATATAAGGAATAGTAGCGAGTTGGAATTACAGGCTCTGCTTCAACTCATCCACATAGTTCAAAGCTGAATTGGGCAATGTCACTCAAGCCAGAAAACTAAATAAGAGGTCTTGTTCATGTTTTCCCCTTGAACTTGTGATGGCCAGCAGTGACAGACAGAGGAAAGGAACAAAAGGGGGGGCAGTCCTAACTTGGAGGCTGGCTCTTCCCAGATGTTCTTGTGTGGAAGATTACTTTCCATTCTACCCTTTACCAAAGCAAGCCTGCCCACTCATAGTATGTGGACCATTGACACTGACAAACAAGATCTACTGGCAAATCTAATAAGTACTATAATTTTGAGGCACTGTTGTACATAAAAACTATTTCAAGATCCCCATGACAACTCTAATGTGAAAACACCAGGGATTTCTGTAGGATAAAAAACATTACAGGTACCATTAATACTCCTGTGGTTTGTTATGTACGTTCATAATTGAAGATTTTGGGTGGAAGTCAGCAGAGATATTATTTTTTCCCATCCAAGTTCATTCACCCCCTTGCTGAGTGTCACCCCATATACCCCATCCTCCACAGGGATAAGGATCCCTGATTGTATAGATACAGCCTCTGCTTAATGGAACCCAGCAGCTCACAGGGTACCACTGTAATATATGTATCATTTATTAGGCATTTAGTGTGTGTATCATGCAGTGCTAAGTGCCACTGGAGTCATTTTGATCCCCACAACAAACCTGGTAGGTAGGCATCATTACTGTTCTCATTTTCTAGACAAAGAAAGTGGATCAGACAAGACAGATAATCTGTCCTAAGTCAACGAGGCAGGGAGAAGTGGAGTTGGGATTAGAACCCCTGCACCCCTGCACCTGTAACTCCAGAGCCCTGGGTCACCTGGCACTCAGCAAAAGCTTTCATTCTGGTCATTCATTCAACCACCAGACCCAGGCTTGATTGCTTTCAGAACAGATCCCGCCCAAGGATATGCAGATAGGATAGATTGGCTTATCAATTTTTCAAGGTACTTAATGCCCTAGAAATATTCAAATGTTGTTGAGACTTCGCCAGGTATTTAAGAATATTCCAGGGGAAACTAAAACCTCGTGAGAGCATTGCTTTCTTGTTGCCAGTGTCAAAGTTAGCCCTCGCCTACATTTAGCTACTCAATGCCAATAAAAATAAAAGCCGAAGGAACTTCAGTAGCAGAAAGCTTCCCCTCCAAGTATCTACCCTGAGGTTAATGGCACAAAAATCTTTAAACCAGCACTCTGGAGGACTTCTCTCCTTGATTTGCTGTTTGAAAATCAAAATATTGTAAACTTTCAAAGGTTGCTTTTCTGATGACAAGCAAAAAGATTCATGGATATATTTATGTTTGTTTGTTTTGTTTTGTTTTGTTTTGGCTGGAACTAGGATATTTTACAACCCTGAGAAATTCCAAGCTGCCTTCCAAGCTCTTACCTAATATATACTGAATCTTTGAGTTTGGTTGGGTTTATCCAGGATATAACTACAGAATGTTCATGATCAGAGAAAAGATTTTTGCCCCTAGAATTGTATATGTGTATCTCTCAGAGGACGCTTGAAGGAGAAATGATCAATGGGGGGGGGGGGGGCTGTGTGCTCATTCACAAATGTCAGTGCATCTTTTCTCTCCAGCTGAATGTGTGGTTTCTCTGAAAGTTAAAAAAAAAAAGAAATAAAGGAAACTTATAAATAAGTTCCCATTATGCTTAAAGTGGGGCTAAACACAGTTCAGAAAAAATATCCTGATGAGTTTATACTGAGTCCCCAAAGCTCTGTGGTATCCTGCTTTTGTTCTTAGGTTACTACTAATGGTATACGTGGCTTAATTTCCCACAAAGTATGGGAAGCATGATTGTTTCCCTCCTTGGATGTCATTACCCATTGTCACGTTGTCTTAGTTTATCAGATTAGGTTTTATCACTCCTAGAAGATAATAACCGTTTGAACAAAAGCTAACTCAACTGACAAAATGTTGATTATTTTGAGATGAAAGGGAGATAATGCTCACTATATTCACTAATTTCCAAGGGGACCCTTGTAGAAGAGGCATAGATTGGGAGACATTGCATGGCCAGATTTGCCAAGGAAATTAAGGGATAAAATATACACAAATCCTATAACACAGTATCTGACCCATGGTAAGTTGTAGTAACTGGGTTTGTTTTCTTTTTTGGCTACAGATAGGAAATATTTGCCAGAGGTAACCAGTTAGATATGGTTTATCCCAGGGAGGGTTAATGTCAAGTTGGTTCCGACACCTGTGGTGCATCCCTCCCAGGAGTTATTCAGACCCATTTAGACTACATAGTTGTGTCTTATAATGGAACCTATACTATACCATTGAGTAACCCTTCTTGGACTCTCTAAGCTCCAAGAGGACAAGGACTAAGTCTGTGGCATCTACAGCACCTGGCACATAAAAGGTGCTCGAAAATACTCAGTTTAAGAACGTGCGCATGGAGAAAGCATTTTCAACTGATGGACCAGATGCTGTAAGATTAAACACTATCTGCTTCACCATCATGTGTGGGGCAAATTCATGTATGGGTTCTAGGACAATCTTGTCCATCCTCTATTAAATGGAAAGAATAAAAACATCATACATTCCCATTTCCTTTAAGACCAAGGGTCCCTACCACCACCAGCACCACCAGTAACAGAAACTCTCCCTGGAGCTCTTTGTCCGAAGAATCTTACTGGCTGCCTGTTTGATAAGTCCCTTCAATAGTATATCTTCAAGAGATCTGATCATGGAATAAACCAAAATATACAGATATCAAGTCCCTGTCCCGCCAAATAGTAGTAGGAATGTAATCTCAAATAACGTGGCTCTTCCTCTTCCCCCAGGAAAGGTTCTGGGGTTGAGTCAGAGTTTCACAGTATTGACAGCATGGAAGGGGGAGAAGGAAGATTGACGTCTGATCCTCTGTATTTTCTGTCCATGCCAATAACCTCTGAAACACCACCTCCCTTCTAGTTTTTGGCCACTGTTTCACAAAGGTCTCCATTTTCTCCTCAATTCTGGCTCTTTCTTATTGAGTGCCTCTCTAGTTACTTCTGAGACATGCTTGACACTGTGGAATTTGTTTTCCCCATGATGCTGGGGCATGTCTATCTCCATAAGCCTGTTTCAGGACCCTCATAGTTATCTGATCCCCCACTCTGCATCCTCCCTGACCCTGACCCTGACTCCCAAGCCCAGCCCAAGTAAGTTTTATCTAGTTCCTGGAGAAACCGACTCAAGATGTTTCCTCCCAGCATCTGTCTCTGCCTTGCCTCCCCCTTAACTCTTAGGTTTAGTCCTTTAGAACATAAAACATAAGAAAGACTCATTTTTTCTCTACTTTCCACTTCCATCCCTTCTTAGCTGCAGCCTCTTTTGGAGCAGAGAAAACCTAACTGCTTGAATGGGGTCAGGTGATATGTATTGGGGTGCGTGTGTGGGGGCAGGCAAGGGGACAGAAAGAAATTGTGGCAGATATTTTTTGTGAAGATGGCTTCAGTAATCCTTTCTATCCTTTAACTCTGCCCCCTTGCAAAGTGACCTTCCTGTTTCACCCCATAAAGAGATGGCATCTATTTCCTTTATCCCTTGAGTCTGGGCCAACCCTGTGCCTTATCTTTGACCTGCAGAATGGAGAGAAAGTGATACTGTGTGACTCCTGAGACTCAGCCTGGAAAGACCTTGCTGCTTTCCCTTTCATCCTCTTAGAATACAGTACCAACCAGGTGAAGCCCAGGCCAGCCTTCCTGAGGGGGGGTGCACATGAACAGATGATGGCCAGCAGGACTGCCTGACATGGTGTGAGCCTGTCATGGACCATCTGGCCCAGCTCAGCCACCAAATCACTGAAGACACATGAGTGACCCCAGGCAAGACCAGCAGAAAAGCCCACCACTGAGCTCAGCCTAAACTGCTGACCCACAAAATCGTAAGTATATAAAACAGTAGTTATCTTAAGCCATTATGTTGTGGAATAAGGTGTTATGAGGCAAGAGAAAAGTGATACAGACATAAACACCAGGAAAAGTTGGTCCTGCATCGACTTATTATTGTGGTGTAGCCCTACCTTAGGTTTTATCTCCAGATATTTTCAGCATCTCGGAATGCCCACACTTGTAAACTATTTGTCAGGAAATTTTACAACATTGAGAAGTGGAGAGTCCCCAAGGAGTCTAGACAAAAAGGCTGAAGGTGTAAATGACAGGAATGGCCTCCTGGTATTAGCACTGTTCCCTGGATAGGCATAGGGAATGCTGATCACCTTCGCAAGAATTTACTGATATGTCCATACCCATGATACTGAGACACCAAAGTAACCTCATCCATCCAAAATTTACAACCTACTTGGTGGGGAAAGATTAGGATGTCAACTACTTAAAACCATTCTTCAAAAGCAGAGTTACATCTCCTAAGCTAACGTCGCTTGTCGAGACCATGTCCCCAAGGGTCTGCCTGACAACCTATACACCGTCTCTTCTGTCACTTATGTTATATTACTCTGGCTCTCGGGGAAAGAGCTATCAACAGGAAGCATTTGTGATATGTTCATTGAAACACCCCCAATAATTTATTTTCTGTGTAACCTCTATTGATCACGAAAACGTTTATGTGATCTGTTTGTTAGGTCTGGGTTTGCTTGGTGATATTGATCATGTCGATCCCTTTGTGAAAAGCTACATTGATTAGTTTCCCAGTGAGCTGTTCAGGCCACTTGGAAAGCTGTCAGTGGTGATACTTGCAGTTAGAAGAGTGAGGCTCGCCCATAATGTCTTTCTGAAAGGAGACTGAACAGAAGACAGATGGATGCGGACTGCAACCTGTACACTAGGTAAATACCCAGCGATCCATCTCCCAGCCCCTTTCCCCTAGGGAGAAAATTAACACCCAAGCAGTGAACAGTCTCTCCTCCATCCTTAACTAGCATCTGTACTGCAAAACCCACCTGAAACACAGGAGACTAAGAGACCGGTCTGGTCACTTGAGCAGCCCCATTCAAGTACACTGGTCTGCTCTGCTCCTCTTCCGAATGGCAACTGCCAAAACTGCACCAACAGAAGCCCGCTTCAGGATGGAAGACAATAAACGTGCTTTGTCATGGAAAATACAGTGTGGGGAGGGGGGTTTTAGAACAATAGGCTTCCAGGGCTTTCTGACAAAAGAACACCAGATCACAAGCACAAAGGACATTTAGTAATTCCCACTCAACAACTAAAATGAATTAATAGCTTGCACACCCAAAAGAGAACAACAAACAATCTTTAAACCCTGCCTCTTACAAGAGCAAAACAAGTCTCTAGAGGTGGGGAAGGGGGAATGGGAGAAGCAATGTTGCCACAAGATTCTGTCACTGGCTGGATCAGCTTTTCCTAAGGCAAGTTTTTTTAGACCTATGCCTCTGAAATGCACCTCAAAAGAGTTCCGTGATTGGCTAAGTTTGACTATCAGACATAGGTTAGCTTATCTGAGAAGTCCCAGGAATAAGAAGTCTCTGGGTTACATGGGACAGAAACTGGTCAGGCTACTTGTCACTTGTCTATTTGATATGATCATTAATTTAATCAAGCTGATCACTCCTTCCATCCAGTGTTAGAGTTTAGGTTGCTCATCCCATAATAATGGGTTAGGTCCTGACTCTGTCACTCACTAGCAATGTGAGCAAGTTGGGTACCCTTCCAAGCCTCTCCTTTGAGGAATCATGAGAGAATACATATGCAAGTCATTGCAAATAACAAACTGCAAATAATAGACTAACTCTGGTTGTTAACGTGTTCTTATAATGGACACCTGCCTTAAAAAATACCCAACTTAATATGTAGAATATTCCTATTATTAAAGCAATGCTTTGTTCTCTCTTAAAAAAGGGAGCAAATGTGTAAACTAGGATGCTTAACTTAAAACAGGACCAAGAGAAAACAACAGATTGAGCATCTAAGTAAAAACTAAAAATACTTCTAAAAGAGATTATTTTGTTGTTATCCAGTGATAACAACAAAAATATATAAATCGAGCTAATGAGTTAGTGATTTTGTGTTTTTTTTTTTAAAGACTTTCTTTATTGATAGGTAGAGAGAGTGCACATGCACAGCAGGGGATGGGGCAGAGGGAGACAGAGAGTCTCAGACTCCAAGCTGAGCTGGGAGCCCGAAGCAGGGCTCCATCCCATGACCCTGAGATCGTGATCCAAGCCAGAAAGCAAGAGTCAAGCGCCCAACCAGACTGAGCTACCAGTCACCCGTTAGTGATTTTGTTTTTATCAAAGGTTTGTTGAATGCCATAACATAGGAGACAATGGGAACATTTAATCCTCACCCAAGAAGCAAAAACAGTAATTTGACCTGAAACTGTGTTCTACATATCTCTAGAATTTTCCCTGACACCAATCATACTGAATTTAACCCTGCACTACAGAAGCACCAGAGGCAAAAGGACCCAAAGTCCCGGGTCTGGGTGGCTCAATCAGTTAAGTGTCTGATTCTTGATTTTGACTCAGGTCATGATCTCAGGGTCTTGAGATGGAGCCCCACTTGGGCTCTATTCAGCAGGGAGTCTGCTTGAGGAGTCTCTCTCTGCCCTCCTCTCTCTCTCTCTCTCAAATGAATAAATACATCTTAAAACAAACAAACAAAGACCAAAAGTCCAACATTACCTCCCTACTGGGACCCTCACACAATACAGAAGTAACTATTTTTTTTTTCAAAAGGAAAGTAGTCATAGAGAAATGAGATAATTTCCAGTGTTTTAAATTTGCAGACTACAAAGTATTTTCATAACTATTATGCATTATTTAGGACTACCACTACGCTTAGTGAGGTCAGTTGAAGAGGTCCCCATTGTGTAGAGGGCAAACGAAAGACTAGCCGTTATTTACCCAAGGTCACATAAATGGCTCCAAGAGGCTCGACTCAAACCTGGGTCTGGGGTCCTCCAAGTCTAAGCCTTTTTTATCTCTAAAAAGCAGAACAATAACTCAAATTCAGAAGGTGACAGAAAGGAGACAGGGTAAAAATTTCCTGTGATATTGTTTGATTAGAATCATCTTAACCTTTACCGGGTTAAATGGTAGGTAAGTTACTGGGAAAGTGAGTGCCAGTGGGACTCCACTGAGGGGAAAAGAAAGGTAAAATCATCAGAATCCAAGACTAACAGCGTTAGGATGTCTCCTGTCACAATTCCGATCTCTCCCTAACTGAACTATCCCAGCTCTCAAGAAGGTTGACTGTGGGCAGAACACCACACAAGATTGTTCTGTACACACGTGTGCAGCTCCCAAAATATTTGGCACCATGTTTTCCAAGGAGAGAAACAATATTTTGTGTTTGTTGATTTGTTTTATTTTTTAAAAAATCTTCTTGTCAGATATCATCTTTTATCAAATTTCAAAACTGACATGTGTTCACCACAACCACTAAAACCAGTGGGCAAACAGAAATCCATATAAAGACAATGCTAATGATTTCTCTTTCTCTCCCACAAAAGTAAAATACACCAGCCTAGTGTTTTCCTAGTCACATCTTGCTACATTTAAAAAAAAATAAACATCAGTGTGAGGGGATTTGGGGTTATTACTGTCATCTGGTGCCTTTCTCACATGACAACACATTATTGACAGTCCTCTGGATCAATAGATAGAGATTTAACTTATCTATTTGAGGAAACATTTAATATTCCACAATAGGATTGATATCAGAATTTACTCAATCTTTCCCGTACTGATGTACATCACGCTTTTTGGGTCTGGTTTTGTTTTTGTCTTGACAGATAATGTTTTGATAAATGTCCTTGATTTTAAGTCCTAGGGCTATGATTTCCTTAGGACAGATTGCCATAACAGGGATTTCTGGGACAAAACCTACCTACATTTTAAATATAAAATTTAAGGTATGCTGTCACATTAGAAAAATTCAATCCTGGGGTGCCTGGGTGGCTCAGTCGTTACGTATCTGCCTCCGGCTCAGGTCTTGATCTCAGGGTCCTAGGATCGAGCCCCGTGTTGGGCTCCCTGCTCAGCGGGAAGCCTGCTTCTCCCTCTCTCACTACCCCTGCTTGTGTTCCCTCTCTCACTGTCTCTCTCTGTCAAATAAATAAAATCTTTTTAAAAAAAGAAAAGAAAAATTAAATCCAAAAGGATTAAGAACTTAAATTTTAAACATAAAACAGCAAAATCTCAGCTTCACAGAGGCACTGCCACTAGCTACGCGAAGCCCCTGATTAGGCCTTAAGTAAATGCAAATCCACATCAAAACCAAGATGAAAATTCTGCCTTTAAACTAATCTTAAGTCAGACATGCAGATAAATACAGTTACAGAGAGATAGAAAGGGAAGCCCCCAAAACATCAGGCTGTCTACTTTGATCATGACCAAGCAGAACACCAAGATCCAATCAAGTACCACCATCTTGGGTGTCTGGGATGAAATTTCTCAATTTCATTTTTATTTATTCTCAACCAGATCTCGCTTTATTCCTCTAAATCAGCCAAGGATCTCCCAGTGTGGTGATCTGAGCAGGTGCTCCCAAGGGGCATGTCTGAGGAATAATCAGTGGCCTTGTCTGCTTATCTACGGTGGCTTCATGACGTGGAGTGAGATTTCCAAAGTGAGGGGAAACACTAAGTTGTTCTAGTTGGTAGAGAAAAGCCTAAGCGGCTATGGAGGGGAGAAGAAAAGAGAAAAAAAAAAAAAATCAAGCAGATGGGGAGATGCTAGAAATGAACTGAAAAAATGCTTAATGAAAAAACTGCATTAAGTTTTTGCTGTAGAGTGACCAGTGTGACTTCCTGATCTCCCCCACAAAACCTTCAGAATAATCTACTTTATTTATGGTACTTTAGAGCTTGACTATGATTTGGGGGAGGGACAGGAGACAGGAGCAATTCAAAGAAGGGCCAAGTCCGGTCTCAATGTGGGCGGGGGCTTCCCAAGGGAGACCCTGTCACACTGGGCCAGTCTGAGTGCTGCTCCAAAGTTGGATTAGAAATGAAATCGCATCCCAATCTTAAACCCCTAAACCTCTCGATCAATCCTGGTTTACAAAGCATCTAAAGAAAGGAAATTTTTGACCAACTGATCAAAGCAGCACTCAGAATGCAACCACTGATTGAATATTGACCTCACCAGGCACTGTAATTGCATCTTATTGGCAAATCATTACTAGTTTATCTTAGTGATAGAAAGCACAGATTGAAATTACAGAGGCACTTACTTCTCCAGATCAGGTGAATAACTAGCAGGCAAAAAAATTTCTCTGGCCTTTCAAAACACAGTGGAGGGGTGGGGGAAGGAAGGGAGGACCTTTGGTAGGAAGATTAGAGGTTGGCTTAGTCAGCCTTCCTGTAATGGAGGGAGAGAACAGTGGCTCCACGACCATTCCAGTCAATGTCCTCTTTTCAAGGCCAGTCACACCTCCTACAACAAGCTTTCTTTCACCTCCCCAGACCTCGCCTACTTCGCTGCCGTCTATGGGGTCCTGGTGCCACACAGGATAGCGGTTAGAAGTTCAGGTGCAAGGAGTTCAGGTGCAAGCTATGTGAACGATTTCACACAAATCACCCCTTTTCATCCTCACAACAACCCAATGGGGTGGCTATGAATAATAGCCCCACTCTAGAGATGAGGAACCTAAAAATTAGAAGTGGTCAAAAGTTAAAAATGAGATAAAAATAAATATACACAGAGGTTCTCATATACTTTATGCCCCAGGAAGTAAGGAGGCACAGTCTGGGAAGCGTGCACTGAACTTTGCAGTCTACGTCGTATGGGGACTGGCAAACTTCTTCCATAAAGGGTCAGAGAGTAAATATGTTAGGCTTTGCAGGCATGATGTTTTCTGTAATAACTAATCAACTTTGTTGTTGTCATACAAAAGCAGCCATAGAAAACAAACAAATAAATGGGCATGGCAGCATTCTAATAAAACTTCATTTGCAAAATCAGGGGCACCTGAGCGGCTCAGTCAGTTAAGCATCCACCTAGTGATTTTGGCTCAGATCGTCATCTCATGGGTTGTGAGATGGAGCCCTCAGTTGGGCTCCACGCTCAGCGAGGAGTATGCTTGAGATTCTCTCCCTCTGCCCCTCCCTCCCCTCCTTCTCTCTTTCTCTCTCAAATAAATAAATCTTTAAAAAATTTATTTGCAAAATCAGATGATAGGCCATATTTGGCCCATGGCCTTAGTTTGCTGGCCCCTATTCTAGAACATAAACTCCTTGAGGTTTGGGCATTATTCCCAACAGGTTTTACAGAGACATAGAGTAAGTCTCCAACGTATGCAATCTGATTCCAGAATCTGAGTTGCAAAAGAACTATCAGTAGGAATCAAGACCATTTTCTACTCCTCCCCCAAACATTTGCCCTCAGAACTACCCCTAAAAGATGATTATTCAGTCACAGCTCCGGTCTCTCCAGTAACAGGAAGCTCATCCTGCACAGGTTATCCATATCCATCAAGGGGCATGTGAGGGTTTTAGGATATTTTTGGAATTACATTTGTTTGTGTGACTCATGGAATATGAAATTGATACATTTCCCAATAGTGAAATTTTTTTTTAAGATTTTATTTATTTATTTGACGGAGAGAGAGACAGCCAGCAAGAGAGGGAACACAAGCAGGGGGAGTGGGAGAGGAAGAAGCAGGCTCCCAGCGGAGGAGCCTGATGTGGGGCTCGATCCCAGAGCGCCGGGATCACGCCCTGAGCTGAAGGCAGACGCTTAAGGACTGAGCCACCCAGGCACTTCATCAAATACTGAAAACTTGACATGGTAAACTCCTTCTGTCCAAGAAGACTAGAACATTTTTTCCAATGAGCAGTATTGTCCAGGGTATCCTAAATATATTCACACTAGTGAATATATGAACCTCAACTTTAAAATAGCTTCTTCCCCAGCTGAGAGGATCGGTAAGAGTGATTTCATTTGCATTGCCCAGTGTAAGCATCTATCTGAGAGGTACAAGCACTGCATATAATATGGATGCCTACTCACAAACTATTTTTTCCTATTTTTCCTAATGTTTTCTTAGAATAGAAGTCGTCACACAGAACTGAAAACTCATCTTGAATTTCCACAGATGGTAAAGTTCTCTAGAACAACATCCATTCTTTTGTGTTAGTCAGAAATTCACTCAACACATCTTTACAAGCATCTACACTGCACTTGGTCCTAAGGAAGAAACAAATACATATATTAGAGTTCCTGCCCGCTGTCAACTTAAAATCTAGTTGGAAAGATAAAGCATGAGGTTAGGAAGCTTTAGAAGACCGCATATGGACTCTCAGTCCCATATAAGTCAGAGCACTTCTGAGGACTTCTACTGAACTTGAAGGGCCAAATGAGCTCTCAGAAATGTTACTAGTGTAAAAAGTCTTAAGATAAACATATTTCATTTTGGCCAAATGTAATAGGCATTATTTGCTTTCTAGAACGCTTTTAACCTTTTAAAATGCTTTGAACATATATTATTTTTATATCCTCCTATGAAGTAGATACAGCAGGCATTGTTATTATCCTCATTTTACAGCTCAAGGAACTGAAGTCCAGAAAGGGTAAATTGTTCTCCGGTGGTCTAGTGGTTAGGGTTTTGTGCTCTCAGAAAGGGCAAATTGTTTGTCCAACGTCACACAAGTTCATAGTAGTACTAAAACATGTCTCCTGATCCCTTGCTCTTGGTCCTTCCCTTCAGACAAAGCTATCTTTCTCCTCACAATGTAGATGAACCGTTTATGAGTGCAACTGGCCTTCCAATAATGTGGGCTTGGGCTCTAATCAAGGCTGGAAAGAACAGGAACCCTCTGAAGCCAGATCAAATAAAAGAGAGATGAAACACATGCAAGGGAGACTCTTGGGACAGAAAGGCCAAACTGCAGCTAGATTTCAAGGAAACTTGAAAATTCTCAGTCATAGTAGCATCTCCTGCCATCTCTCAGGTGGGTCTCTGTTTCTGCTTCTCAGTCTCCTCTCTCTCTCTGACCAGCCACTACTTATAAATGGCCTGATAGGGCCACTAGGCCCTGGCCCTGAGTCTACATGCCCTAATTTGCCAGACCCTCCTGCCATTGAGAATGACCTCTAATTCTCCTAATTCAGTTACTGGTATGCATAACCTGGACATGGGTCAAATCTTTCACAGTTAGGCGTTGAGCATGTGGTCAATATTGTTATGTCCTCACGGAGTCTGTAGCAGGCTCAGCAAATCGACCTTTGTCATGGGTTGACTGTAAAAGAGAATGAAATATTCCAAGTACGACACTTAGAGCAATGCCTGGCACATTGTAAAATGTTGATAAATAATAGTTATTCCAGTGGAGTTGTACCAAATATTCATTTTACTTGCATGAATTCAACCACACATATTCAGGAAAAGGAAAGAGAGAATAAGAAAACATTTCAATACCACAGCATTTCAGCCCAGCATTCTACTCAAAGAATGTTGCCTTCAGTGAGTATGAGATGAAAGTTGGCTCCACCATTCCCTCACTGGGTCTGTCACAGAGCATCTCACAATTTTGCCTGGATTCTGATGTTTAAAGATAATTGTTTTTTAACTGAGGGCTTTAGAGGGGAGGGGGGTGAGGGATCAGGATAGGCTGGTGATAGGTATTAAGGAGGGCACGTATTGCATGGTGCACTGGGTGTTATATGCAAGTAATGAATCATGGAACTTTACATCAAAAACTTGGGATGTACTTTATGGTGACTAACATAACATAATAAAAAATTATTATAAAAAAATAAAATAAATAAAGATAATTGTTTTTTATACAACATGGCCAATGACTTCTGGTACTCAACAGCTGGTTCCAACACTAGAGAAAATGCCTCCTCTGCGAGTCTCCAATGAGACACCTTTGGCAGAGTTTAAAAATGTTGGGTGATTAAAAAAATGTGGCTTTAAACTTTTTTTTAATTTGGCTTAAACAATTTTCACCTTATACACTGCCTTTTTCTATTATAGTAAAATACGCATAACATAACATTTTATCATTTTAACCATTTTTAAATATAAAATTCAGTGGTATTAAGCACATTCCCATTGTGGTCCAATCATCACATCATCCGTCTCCAGAACATTTCATCTTCTCAAAAAAAAAACTAATTGTATGCGAACCAAGGTCCCCAACTCTGTGTTTTTGTTTGTTTGGTTGCTTGGTTTTGTTTTTTTGGTTTTTTGTGGTTTCTTTTGCATTGGGGTGCCTTGTACAAGACATTCATCAAATTATTTGCTTGGATTTTCTTCTCTCTGTATATACTCTCCCTGGGCATTTCATTCACTCCAATGGATTTACCACCACCTATACTCTGATAATTTCCAAATCTATCCCTGTAGACAAGACTTCTTTGCTAAGTCTTAGACATAAATTTAGGTTTCTACATCACAGCTTTAGCTTCAATATGTAGAAAAGTGAATCCATCTCACTACCCGCCATTTTCTTTCCGCCATCTTATAAAACTCTCTTCAAGATGTCATTAATAGGCTTATTGTCCAGATAAAAAATGCAAATTGAATCTTCATTTTCCCAGCCCATTGACAATATCATTCCAGCAGTGAGCTCTTCAGAGAGAAACGGGGCTGCAATTAGAATGGGCATGGTAAGTCTAAAGCTCCAGCACTAGGGATGGAAAGAAGAGGCATATTTGAGATAAATTTGGGGAATAAATACCCTTGCAATGCGGCAGGACAAATAAGACAGAGTCAAAGTAACTTACATGAGTTTTTTCCTACTCTCATAGCAAGATCATGGTTGAGACAATCCAGAGACCCTGGATTGCTGACCACTGTGTAGGCTGATATTCTTTCTACTGTACAAATCTGTTTTGTGCTTAAGTTTTACAGAGTTTCCTTGAAACTGCAGAAGAAGCTGCAGGTAGGAAGATACCCTTTTGGAGTAGCAATTATTTCAAAATAATCTAGTTAAAACCTAGTTAAATCTAGGTTAAAATCTAGTTAAAATTAAAAGAAAGCCAGTCAGGGCAGCAAAGAGAAAGCAGGGACCACCAAATCTGTAGAAATGGAACTACTAATGAGTGAATTCCATTTGCAGACCTTCATGAAAACCCACTGTAATTCTCGTCCTTGGGTTCCATGAGATGTTCTCATATCCTACTAATAGGACTTCTGTTCCCATTCTTTGTAATCAAAGCTGAATGTCAAAGAGATTACCTAAATCCTGGTCTAGTACATTATTTCAAAATGCCACAGAACTTCTTTTTGTGACATTTAAATAGTCTTTAAACTGAAACTTTCGTAACAGGCTAATTACAGCTGGATGTTTATTATTTTTTTTTGCATGTGATTTTTATTTACTTTCTGGCCCCTACAATTATTCTGCAAACGAACAGCATAAGAGCAAGTATTAACCTCTGAGTGAATACAATAATGATGGATATACAACAGACACTTCCTATATAATATGTAAGCATGTATAAGATATGCAGTTTATATACACTTTAGCAATTTTCAAATTATTTTATGGACAGCTTAATCATAAGAGAACTGAATTACTTAAGATTTTTTCCCAGTTGAAATATTCATCTTCTTTAGGTTTAGGTACACATCTACTGACCATTATAATGACTAAGGAACTCATCTTCTCCCCAACATGGGTTACATCCTTTCTCATTGCACCTTTGCACAACTTTCAACCTGGGCTGTTTTAGCTGATATGCAGCTTTAGGTAGGTTCAAGAATAAGAGCAACTTGCCATTAGACTAGTCCACTATTCCTCAATTGGTCATAATTTGGGTAATTGGGAAAGCGTTTAGCACATTTTAGGAGGAAAAGAAAGCATTTTAAGCAAGTTAGTAGCACAAGGAACCCATAAATAAATATGCTAACTGCTAAGAATTCTAACCTGCTCATTAGATAAGTCCTTGAAGTATTGTTGTATGTGCTAAAAGAATAAGGGAGACTTCTGTGCACAGATGGGAAAAAGTATTCAAGGTAATTTTGTTTATGTGAAAAAATAAAAGTGCAGCATAATGTATATAAAATGCCACCTCTTATGTAAAATGGGAAAATATGAACCTATATTTTGTCTCAAATTTCATAAGGTAAAATCTGGAAATACAAGAACATAAGAAACTAAGAACAGCAGTTATCGATGGGTGCACGTAGGAGGTATTATAGAGGGAATGGGGCGAATGTAGGACCAAGTCAAGAGAAAGACATTTCACTGCTTGAAATTATATAAATAATTTATTGGAATGAGACACATAGGAGTGTATATTATCTATGCAAAGTCTGTCTGAAAAGGGCAGGTAGAAGAAATGGAGAGAATGGGGAAGGCAGACAGAGTAAGCATGGCAGAGATTCCCCAGAATTAACACAGCCAGCAAGGACGATAGCCATGTTTCAAATGCCCCCAGGTGACTCCACAGCCCTGATTTCAAGTTCTTTCCAATATGGACTCCTATTAAGTTTTCACAATAACTCCATGATCTAATTACAAAAGCACAAATAGAGCTTGAGAAAAGTTTTCCCAAGATCATACCAACATTAAAACTGCAAATGCTATTTCCTTTGTACTCTACCACAGCCACAATAAAGAACACTGCAATTATACTCTACACATATTCTATACAACTTTGACTCTGTACTAATTCCAACTCACTTTACCCTTAGTATGTTTATTTCATAGGATTAATTATAAAATAAAAGACCAAAAATGAGTAATGGGGTTTTTAAGGCGGTGTGAAGGCAGTCCCAGTATTAATTCCCTATTGCTGCTGTAACAAATTACTACAAACTTGGTGGCTAAGGCAACACAAACTTATTATCTTACAGTCCTGAAGTCCAACAGAGGTATCCACAGGCTAAAATCAAGATGTTAGCAGAGCCGCATTGCTTCTGAAACTCTAGGAGAGAACCTATACCCTTATATTTTCCACCTTCTAGAGTCTGTCCATATTCCTTGGCTCATGGCCCCTTCCTCCACCTGCAAAGCCAGCAAGGGCAGGTCCTTCTCACATCATGGCACTCTGACCTCCTTCCATTGTCACACTTCCTTCTCTGATCTCTCTTCTCTCTCCTTCTTCCATTTCTACGGAACTTTGTGTTTTACGTTGCACCCTTCCAGACAATCTAGGATAACTGCCTTATTTGGTGGTCAGCTGATCAGCAATCTTAATTCCATCCACAACCTTAATTCACCTCTGCTGTGTAGACTGACAGATTCACAGGCTGCAGGGAATAGGACATGAGCATCTTGGGACCATTAATCTGTCTGTCTACACAGCCCCTTACATGAGTTGAAGGAGAGAGGCATTTCTGCACTGAGTAGTGTGTTCTGTGGAACACCATTACTATATAAGAATAGGAGAGTGTTCTCTTATTAAATATTTTTGGGTAAACTATTTTAAACCAAAACAGGTTTCTTTTCTGTAGGATTTCAGAATATTTGATGTGTTAGTGTGCATGGTGAATTGCCAAGAGCATATCTCCTAAGCAGATTTGACAAAGAATTCCCCTCAAGATAATCCCTAAATATTGATCCTTTGTGGAACTTTTAGAATAAAATCTATGACACTGTAATTTTTCATTTAATACATGGCTGAATTCTCTTTGCTAATATTGTGTTGGATGCTTGCATATTTATTTATAAGTAAGAGTGTATTATAGTTTTCTTTTTCAATGTGGTTTTTATTTGATTTTGGTCATTTTCCAGAGGAATTAGAAAGATTTGCTTTTTTCCTTATATTCTAGCATTATTTAGATAATTTAGGTGTTAGCTGTCCCTAAAAGTTTAGAAAGAGTGCCCTATAAAACCATTCAACCCTGGTATCCTTTATTTTTTATTTTTCATCTTATAACTTTAAAAAATAACAGACTTTGTTAAAGCTCTTTCAAGTTTAAAGAAAAATTGAGCAGAAAAGACATAGAAATTGAACAGAAAGTACACCTGTCCCCTCACCCCTCCCAACTCCCCCCAATTTCCCCTTTGGTAACATCATGCATTAGCGTGGTACATTTGTTAACTGATGACCCAATATTGATACATTATAATTAACTAAAGTCTATAGTTTATATTAAGGTTCATTCTATGATTTTTTGACATATGTATACAAATATGTATCTACCATTTCAGTATCATACAGAAAGTTTCACTGCATTAAAAATCCCCTGTGGGGTGCCTGGGGGGCTCAGTCAGTTAAGCATCTGACTCTTGATTTCGGCTCAGGTCATGATCTTAGGGCCCTGGGATCGAGCCCTGAATCAGGCTCCCCACTCAGTGCAGAGTCTGGTGAAGACTCTCTCTCCCTCTCTTTCTGCCTCTTCCCTGACTCATGCATGCACATACACTCTCTTTCTCTCTCTCTCTCTCTCTAAAATAAATTAATAAATCTTAAAAAAAAAATCCCCTATGCTTCCTCTACTCATCCCTCCTTCCCTTCCCCACACCCTTGGCAAACACAGATCTTTTTACTATCTCCATAGTTTGGCTTCTTCCAGAAAGTCATATAGTTGGAATCATACACTATATAACTTTTTCAGACTGGCTTCTTTCAGTTAGCAATAGGTATTTAACAATCTTGCGTGTCATTTTGTGGTTTGATAACTCATTTCTTTGTATTGCTAAATACTATTGCATTAAATGAACTTGCCTCCATTTGTTTATTTGTTTACCTATTGAAGGACATCTTGGTTGCTTCCAAATTATGATGATTATGAATAAAATGGTATAAACATTTGTGTATATATTTTTGTGTGGACATAAATTTTCAATTCATTTGGGTAAATTCCAGGGACTGCAATTGCTGATTGTATGGTAAGAGTATGCTTACTTCTTTCTTTTTTTAAAGATTTTATTTATTTGTTTGTTTATTTATTTATTTATTTGAGGGGGGTGAGGGGCAGAGGAAGAGGGAAAGAGAGAAACCATAAACAGACCTCCTGCTAAGCACGGAGCCTGAGAGGGGCCTTGATCTCATGACCCTAAGATCATGACCTGAGCTGAAATCAAGAGTTGGACACTTAACCAATCGAGCCACCCAGGCGCCCCCAGAGTATGTTTACTTTTGTAAGAAACTGACAAGCTAGGGGTGCCTGGGTGGCTCAGTTGGTTAAGTGTCTGCCTTCAGCTCAGGTCATGATCTCAGGGTCCTGGGATCCAGCCCTGCATCAGACTCCCTGCTCCATGGCGAGCCTGCTTTTCCCTCTCCTCCCTGCTTGTGCTCTCTGTCGCTATCTCTGTCTCTCACTCTCAAATAAATAAATAAAATCTTAAAAAAAAAAAAAAAAAGGAAAGAAACTGACAAGCTAGGGGCACCTGGGTGGCTCAGTGGGTTAAGTGTCTGCCTTTGGCTCAGGTCATGGATCCCAGTGTCCTGGGATAAAGCCTTGAATCAGGGTCTCCGCTCAGCGGCCAGTCTGCTTCTCGCCCCGCCCCCTGGCCGTGATCTCTCTCCCTTTCTCTCTCTCTCTCTCCAATAAATAAAATCTTAAAAAAAGAGAAGAGAAGAGAAGAGAAGAGAAGAGAAGAGAAGAGAAGAGAAGAGAAGAGAAAAGAAAAGAAAAGAAAAGAAAAGAAAAGAAAAGAAAAGAAAAGAAAAAAGGAAAGAAAAGGAAACTGACAGGCTGACTTCTAAAGTAGTTGTACCACTTTGATTCCCTCCAGGAATGAATGAGACTTCCTGTTGCCCTACATCCTTGCCATATTCAATTTTGTCTGGGTTTTGGATTTTATCCATTCCAATAAGTGTGTAGTGGCATCTCATTATTGTTTTAATTTGCAATTCTCCAATGAAGTATGATGTTGAACATCTTTTTTCTGTGCATATTTGCCATCAGTAGATTTTCTTTGATCAGGTATCTGTTCAGATCTTTTGTTCATATTTTAATTAGACTGTTTTCCTCTTGTTTTAAGAGTTACTTGTGTATTTTGGGAGACCAGCATTGTCTTCTGTTTTCTGGAAGAGAATTGGTATCATTTCTTCCTTAAATATTTGTTTGAATTCACTAGAGAACCCATCTGGGCCTGATGCCCTCTGTTTAGGAAGGTTACTATTATTGATTCAATTTCTTTAGTAGATATATAAGCCTTTTTCAGTTTATCTATTTTTCCTTGTGTGAGTTTTGGTAGGTGTCTTTCAAGGAATTGGTCCATTTCACCAAGTCCATATCGCCACTATCATAAGAGTTGTTTGTAATCCTGATAGCTCTTCAAATTGTGGGTCTTAGACAAATGTTTATATTGCTTTTATGATTATTGAAATAGTATGAATATTTACCTTTGTTGAACCACTTTTAATAATTCATGTTTTTAGGAAGCTATCTATTTGAAGTTTATTGGCATATGGTTACATAAAACATTCCTTCTAGTCCTTCTAAACTCTTAACATCTATAGTTATATTTCTGTTTTTTCCAAAGGTTTAGCAGTCTCTCTTGTTATTTCTCCAGTAGACACTCAAGGCAGAGGGAGTTACTCTGACATTCTGAAGAAGTTGTTTTTGCTTTATTAATTGCATTTTGTTTCCTATTCCATTAAATTAGCTCTCATCATATCAGTTATCTCCTAACTCTGTTTGGATTGTTTTGATGTTACCTTTAGTTTCTTAATTATTTAATTCATCTTGATTTTTTTTAAATTCTTGTTTAATAACTAAAATATTCACAATGAGCTACATGCTTTTCTAAATGATTTGTAAACTTGGGATTGAATTTCTCTAAGACTCCTATATTTCTGAATTCATACGGTTTTCTTTATGGCTGTATGATCAATATGGACAAACTTTCTAGTCATAAGAAAAAAACGTGTATTTGCTATGGATTATAAAATGCATTTATTAAATGAGATAATAGTGTCCACCTCTTAATTAGCGTTCTCTTTACTTTCACTTCACTGAATACCCAATTCTCTTCACTTTCTAGAAGCATCCTTGAGAGACTCTTTCTTGGGAGTTCTAAACCCAGAGCATCCAGACACTAGACGAGTCATATCCTATTTGCAAAGTCCCTCTTGGTTCCCTTTCTGAGAAAGAAGAATGCCTGAATGTTCTGAAGGCCACAGGTCATACACTGACAGGGAACCCATCCTGATGAAGTGTTCACTGCATAAATAAGTTGCTTGGATACACTGAATTTTCTGAAGTAGAACTCGATCTCCACAAACTACAAAGAGGAAACCAGGATAAGAAACAGACTGTTTTTTTCTGTATTCCCAAGGAAAGTGATTCCAAAAGATGACAATGCAGCCATCCTAGGAAAAGGATTATAAAATGCATTTATTAAATGAGATAATAGTGTCCACCTCTTAATTAGCATTCTGCTAATTACATGAACAGACAACAATGAACAGACAACACCTCATCTAGATTCATTTACAGCAGCCTTCATCATCCTCTTCGTCTACATTCCTACCAGGATCTATGTGTGCTTCAAGGTCCAACTCATTCAGATCGGGACCCCTGGAAGAGCTTTATAACGGATGGTTTTGCTTTCCATCTCCGATGCTTCCCATCACTCAGGCCCAATGACCTATATTCCCAAAGTATTACTCTGAGAACAGCATTTCCTACAGATTTCCCCACAGAATGGAGTTAAAACTTCTTAGACACTACAGTTCCTTGACAATAGAGCCAGCCCCCTTTTCTAACCTTTTCAACCTGTTTATTTCTACTAGCCCTTCAGATCTTCTCAGATAAATGCATGGCCCTTCTGATAAATGCATGGACAGCACGCCCATTTTTCATTTTTCCCACCACTGAGCATATTCAAGCTAGAAGTCTTTTGTTTCTGAAACTGAAAATTAGCAATAAAATAATTCCCACCATACCTAAAGCCGCGGTTCACTGGTTACTTGTGATATACTAGACACTGTAGTGAATGTTTTACATTCACTTTCTTCCTTTAATCTGCAGGACATTTCAGTAAGATAGGCACTGTTATTATCACTGCCCAGTTAACACGCAAGGACGCAGATGCTTCAAGCAGCTAAGTCAAATCCAAAGCATAGTTGGTTAAGAACTACACTATTACTCTCTCTTAATTGCCCTGCCAGGACCAGGAGATCCCTGGCAGCCCAGACCAATCACTCACAGAGAATAGGCACCCAATAAATTGTTCTTAAATGAATGAGTAAATGATTGAATGACTGAGGGAATATGGAAATATATGCTAAAATGCTTTACAAATTATAAACTACTATGCAAATATTATTTAGCACACATAAAATCACCATTATTAGATTGTTTTTATGAGGGTGACTCTTTTCTTTACACTTAATCCTATGATTTATATTAATATATGCTAAGTGAACACTGATTTATGTTTTTGTTCATTGTTTTTCTCCCAAACCCAGGCAGAACCTTACCTTCCATCATTTGAACCTCATGTCCAATGGCAAATAGTGACAATAAGAAAATATCATATTGAAATTAGCCTTCAAGTATGCATATTATTGGAAAGTCAGAATTAGTTCGAAACGAAGACTGTGGAGGGGCTTGTGTGTGTGTGTGCGTGTGCGTGCGTGCGCACGCGGGCCTCTACTCAACATTTTTAAACACTTGGCCTTGCTGTATCTTACAACGTGGACTAGTCTCAGAAGCCTCCTTCTGACCTTGCACAATCTCAAATCACACACAAGCACCAGATGTCAGTGTTGTGCAACTTTCAGGCTGACTGCTTGGGGAGGCAAGCTGGTCTTCGTTGCTTGGAGACAGAATCAACAGTCATTTATACACACGAACACAAACACTCTTAGGTGCTAGATAAATCTTAGAGTTCACTACAAAGAAACTAATTTGATCATGTACACAGCACCTCCTGAAGTTGCAGCTGTGAGTCAAGCGCTAGAAGAAGTCAGCACAGGACGGAGAGTGGAACCCACAGCACTCTCCTGGCCCAGACAGAGATGGAGACTTCCAGGAAGTCCTGGTCTGACTCCTTTGCCACAACTGCCATGAGCGAGAACAGAGGAAGGACAGTTCTTCATATTAGCAAGTAATGTGGTCAGATGGCCAAACTCTGACCATGGCCTCAAGGCCTGCCATCATCTGGCCCCTGCTCGCTTCTGCAGCCTCTCTGGGAGGCCCACTCTCCTCCTTTCTCTCTACTCCAGCCACTGATCTCTCTCCACGCCAAGAACTGTTTCCCTCTGGACTGAAAAGCTCTGCTTGTAATGTTCTTGCCATTCCCTTAGCTCCTACTTCTTCTGATCTCAGCTCAAGTGTCCCTTCATCAGGAAAAGCTAGGTCTCCCAGGTCAGGTCTCTCCTTTTATGGTTTTATAGTACCCTTTAGTGGCCCTTCAGAGGCTCATCACAATCTGCAATTAAATATTTGTCTGATTATTTGATTAATGTCTACGTAGTCAACTTCGACCAATGTGTAAACCCCATCTGAGGGGTGAATATGGCTGTTTTGCCCATCACTGCTTTCCCTACTACCTAGCACAGCGTTTGGCGTATAGACGGTCCTCAATAAATATATGTGAAACAGACGAATGAATGAATAAATAAGTCAACTGGTGAACAAATACATGAATTGATTCCACCCACTCTTTCTGTGAACAGACTTACGTGTACAAAGGAGCGCCTAGAAGGGAGGGTGGAAAGAGGGGTGAATATCTCAGATAGCTGGAAGTAGGATGGTCACTCTGTTCCCCAAATCCTGAGAAGAGCTCAGGAGGCTAAGAGACCTGTAGGAATGTCCTCTGATTTGGATCTAAATTACGGTAGCAGGCTGGAGTCCTCTGTGCAGCATCAGACTTCTGTCTAGCACTTGGGAATGCAATCATCACGTCCTGGTCCTATCAGTAAAAAAAAGAGGTCAGGTTGCAAATACTGAGGAATACTGACCCTTCCTCAGAATAAATTGTTTGAAATGTATTATGTGAATGAGATTACAGACAGAGATAGAGAAGACAGCTGGGCTGAATTGGTTCTTCTGGGGCATGTGCCCCAAGGGGGGGGAAAAAATCTGGCTATTTTTCTTTCTTCCACAAGATGGGGCAATCGGAATGAGTTCCCTACAAAGCGGGAAGCACCAGTGAATGCCTTTTCCACGTTTATACAGTTCCATTTGGTGAGACCAGAAAAATGGAGCCAGTTTTGAACTTGTTTATGCAACGGTGTAACATTTTCTAAAAAGATGGGTAGTAAGGAGGGCACGTATTGCACGGTGCACTGGGTGTTATACGCAACTAATGAATCATCGAACCTTGCATCAGAAACCAGGGATGTACTGTATGGTGACTAATATAATGTAATAAAAAAACATTAAGAAAAAAAAAAAAAGATCAGGCCCAGGGGAAGACATGAGTTAGGCAAGAGGAGAGAGCCTAGGTCACGTGCCCACTCTATAGTGAGGTCGAAGGGACACTGCCCAGCTTCCAGAACCCCTAGCATTCCAGCCCCAGGGAGCTGTAAGGGTCTCCAGCTCAGTAACAGCTGCTGCAAAATTGAGCAAATTTACCATGCAGAAACATTTCCTCACATTAGGAGGAAATTCTAGATGAGATATAATGATGCCTACTTTGAACTAAATTATTTTAATATGATCAATCACAATGTACGAATTCTGCTTCTTAATATCTTAGCTTGCTGCTTACAGTCCGCAATGATTTCATTCAGTGGAATATTCCATGATGCATTAAATCAGGCCCTACATAAAATAATTATGATACCAGAAAACTAGAGTTTTATTTATCTACCTATGACCTATTTGCACATAACCCTTCTTTCTTCTACCTGGTTATAGATCTGTTCCCAGCTCGTTAGACATTTGTCCCTGGAAAGAACCTGAGGGAAATGGGCTGGACAACAATTTCTAGATTAAATTAACATTCTTCAGAAAGATAATTAATATCTCTGTGGTGTTTTTGTCATCATTATCTCATTTGATTCTCCTAATAACCCTGTGGGTTAAATATTGTTTTTATCGTCACTGTCTCACAAACCTATAATATGGGATATTTACTTTTTCAATACACACAGCAGGTAAGTAATGGAGGTAGGCATAAACTCAGGTTTTAAGACCCTGGCTCTTACCCTCCATGGATGGGAGTGGTGAAAAGAGAGAAATGGGAGAAAGGACTTATCAAAAGGGAGTCAGCATGTATGCATATGAGGGCCAAATACACACTGTTTTGAGCTTAGAAACCCAGCTAAACTGGCCTAAATAACAGAGAAAATGTATTGGCTCACATTCTAGAGAAGTCCAGAAGTCTGAGTTGCCCAAAGGATGTCATCATGGACCCAGTCCTTGAGGTCTTCGATTCATCTGCAAGCCTCCCCTCATAGCATCAGTGGTCCCAGGCTATTTCCTCATGATAATAAAATAATCTAAGTGGGTCCATGTCTCATAAAGTCCCACTGAACCATATCGTTTAGGACAAAACAGTGTCTCTCCCTAGAGTTCCCTGACTGCAACTCACCCTCTTGTTGGCTCACACTGGGTCCCAGTCTGAACCAATCTCAGCTAGAAAGTTGAGTGTGGCTTATTGTCCTGATCTAACCAGAATTCCTACACTGAATTGGGGATTAGCATCAATCTCCCCCAAATTTGCACTGCTAAGAATGAGTGAGTGGTGCATTATCCAAAAGGACAGCCAGAAGGAGGAAACAGATTCTGGAAAATGAAAATACATCTACCCTTTTCTGGAATTTAATAAATTATAAAACATTGCCTTGAATAAATAAAAATCTGTGAGGGTTCTAGGTCTATCTTGATTGCTGCACAATTATAAGAAAATCTATTAAAGAATGTCCCAGGGGCACCTGGGTGGCTCAGGTGGTTGGGCGTCTGCCTTTAGCTCAGGTCGTGATCCCTGAGTCCTGGGATAGAGCCCCGCATAGGGCTCCCTATTTGGCGGAGAATCTGTTTCTGCCTCTCCCTCTCCCTCTGCTGTTCTCCCTGCTTGTACTCATGCTCTCTCTCAATCTGTCAAATAAATAAATTTTTTTTTAAATTAAAGAATGTCCCAAAGAAGGCCTTATGAAAACAGCTTTAGAAAACTGGAAAACCAGATTCATAGACCTGGTGCATAGAAAGCAGAGAATTGCTCAGGAGGCCTGGAGGGGTCAGAATTCTACAGCAGGTAAGTATTGAGAGACTACAGGTGGGGGGAAAAAAATGCAAGGACAGAAAATCTACTTGGGTTGGAAACTGGCTAGGTCCCTTACACAAATGTCTGCAAGGAGGAGGGCTATCTAATTAAATCTCAGAACACAGTCTGTCTACCCAACTACTTACGTCTCCAAACTATAGTTTCCTCACTAGTAAGGTTTCTGGGGGTGGTAAGAGCTACCTCTTTCAGCATTTTGTGAGAATTAAAGGTAATAATGTTCACGAAAAGTTTCGTTGATATGAACACTACACAAAAGTAAAAATTATATTGCTGGACATTATATTTATAGTTTTAAGTTACTGAGAAAAAAAGAAGTGTTGGCCAGAAAATGGGTTCTCCTTTGACCTTTCCAAAATGGGTGGTGGTTGATTACATGCACCTCGTTTACACCAATCTCCCATTAGCTCCACCCACCAATCTCAAATTTCTCAGAAATGCACCAGATCCACTCCACAGCGAACTTTTTGTACCCACTAAATAGTATACATGGGTCTATACACGTGTTTTCAGAATTGGCTAATCAGCCCCACTTGTAGAGCGGACTATCACGAATTATCATATAAAAATCTAAACTGCTGCTACACTTTATAAAAGAGCTGAAAGTTCCGAAGTGCAATGCCTCCCGTTGCTTAACAGAGCTGCACTTGAAAGAACACCCTTCTACGAGAACCCCCGTCCAATTTCTTTTGGGATGTCATTTACAACGGTCCAGTAGTTATCATCAAGCAGCTCTGCCTTAGAGACAGTGAGCGCCCAGAGTTAGAAACATTGTCTTGGATGTGCCTCATTGGGTATCATGGTCCCAACATCATTTTTTCTCAGCAGTTTCAGCAATTAGAGAAGTGACAGTTAACTACTCACTCTGAGAGTTGGCCATAAACAAACAAACAGATCATGCAAGGAGCAAGAGTTAAAAGAAATAGAACTCCTAGCACAAAGACACATTTCCTCTCACTTTATCTCTCAGTGGTAATCACTGCCTTGTCTTTTACATTTTCCTAACATAAAAATGATCCACTCTGGTTCTTTTCTTAGTATCTGAAGTTCTATAAGAAATCACTATTGTGTGCCCATAATGCTTCTGAGCTTTAAAGAAAGAACAATATGAAAAAGTTCCCCTTTCGCTTTCCAGGCATGAAAATCTTTGGTTAACTGCAAAAGAGTGAGGATGTCATTCTTCCCATCTTACATCCACTAGTGAACTCTGCCACTAGTATTCTGTGACAGCAGTGTAAAATCAAAAGAGAAAAGTCACATTTAATATGAAATAGAATCAGTGTTGTTCTTCAGAAATTTTGCTTCGTGTTTGAGATGCAAACATGGATTAGTCCCCAACTCTAAGCTGCTCTCAAAATAGCTCAAACTAAAAAGACTGTCTCTAAATCTGTGATCATATACTTAATTCCTACCCTTTAAATTTCCTTATCTTAATCATAGAAGTTTCAGGAATTCCTCATCTAAATCTTTGTTAGAGAACTCTTTTGCAGTTAACCAAAGATTTTTATCTTTATACAGAATCACTTAAAATTATCCATTAATAACTATGTTTTTCTTTTCCTTTTTTTTTTTTTTTTATGGAACGCTTCACGAATTTGCGTGTCATCCTTGCGCAGGGGAATAACTATGTTTTTCAATACCTTTTACTTAACTCCTGAGAGGTATGTGGAAGTGTCTTTTATTTAGAGATCCTGTTTCTACTCTTTATATTTGAAAGCACTACTGTAACATGTTCATTTACAATAACTACACCAAGTTCTTCATGTGTGGAAGGGGTTCCAAAATAAAAATTCACTGAATAATAGCAGCTTTGTTTATGTAGCATGCATTATGCTCAAGCCCCATTCTAAGCACTTTCTGGATACTGATTTGTTTAGCCTTTATATATCCATAAGAAGTAGTTCGATCATTATTGCCCATTTTACAGATGACATAACTGAGACATAAAGAAATGCACCCAAGGTTACACAGACAGTAAATGCCAGCGCTGAGATTTTTAATTTGGCAATCTGACTCCATATTCTAAGCTCTACACTAATCAGAAATACTCCTATGACATTAAGGATTCAGAACCTTGATTTGAAAAGCAGAGAAATGATATCTCACTAAAATCTGTTCAGGAATGTAATTATCTCTTATGTCAAGTGAGAGCTAACAATCCTCATGGTTCTAAATGATACTGACTTGGTAGGGGTGGACGGAATACTTAACCTGTGTATGGGTCAGGTTCTAGAGTGAGAGCTTAAATATGTATGATCTGCTTAACTAATTAGCAGCCCTGTTCAATTCTCCTTATCAACTTTAATAATGTCCACAACTATGTGGATGAGTTCGATAAGGAGTTGCTGAACAAGGACAAACAAGAAAACCTGAGCCACCGTTTTGACACCGATCAAGATGATTTTTAGGGTGAGAGTCTATCATTTTATTCATTTAAAAATATGAGGGTATGTTGAAGAGACTTAGGAAAAAAGAAATTTATTGCAAGATTATTTTCCCAGGGGATCCTGCTTTAAGAATGGTTGGAGCCAGGGACATCACTGCCACCAAAATTCTCTCATTTTCTTCCAGCTCTGATTCTCTGTCAGCTTCATTCTTTCCCCTCTAATCGGCTTTATCAACATAGTAAAAATCATGGCTAAGTTTCTTTTATTGGAAACTTCCTGACTCTCTCTCTCCCATTTCCAGTTTGAAAAATTCTAGAGAAAGGTTGACCTACATTGTGTCGTTTGTCCAACCCCGGATCAATCAAGTATGGTCAGGAGGATAAGGTCTGATAAGAACACGGTAGCTGGGAACAAAATGTTTGGGAGTGTAGGAGTTTCCAAAATTACAAGTGGCCTACTTCCAGAAAAGTGGCCGAGGACAGGCAAAACAAAGAGGCAGGACATGAGTAAAGACACAAGTCTGCCCCTGACCAGCTGTAGGAGAGAACAGGTCAAAAATTCCCCAAGTCTCAGGGTTGTTTACTCCATAATAAGAATAATAATCCTGTCTATTTCACCAAATTGTTGTAAGAATTGCCTGAAACATGTGTGAATGTGCATAGTAACTTGAAAAATATTACGAAATTTCAAGGTATGACTGTTGCTATTACTATCTATAAAGGTAACTAAATTTCCCATTTTTCACACTGATGCCTGGAGTCAGACTGACACAGCAAGTGGTTTGAACAAATTGAAGCTCATCTAACACAGGCTGTGAGTGTACTTCTTCTCAAACCATATTGCAGTCCAGCTGTGCGTGGTTATTATGCCAAGTTCATCAAGAGATGGTGGAACTTCTCGGAGAGCAGGCATAGGGAAAGGCAGAATGAGACTCACAGATGGAAGGGAATAACTCAACTCAGAAACCCTGCTTGGTCTACTTTCCAGAGATCTTCCTTTTACTTCCTGAGCTCGAATTCACTGGTACATACCAGAGACAACTGTCAGTTCATTAATTTCCATGTGGACAAAGATGACTGTTTAATAGGTCAGCTATGTGTCACCCCGAAGTGAAAACCAGCAACGGAAAGAAGGGTAAATGATAAAAGCGATCAATAGTATGATGCCTCTCCTGAGTCAACACTAGATACAGGGATTCAGTTGCTGTTTGGGTACCTACTTCACTGCTAATGAGTGATGAATGACGGACGCTCATAAATAAAGCTTGTTGCTTCTGTGTTGCCTTTCTCTTTACATAACATCAAAGGGAGAATCTCCAAATAACTATACAACATACCACTTACATCACACACTATAATTTCCTAGGCACGTTCCCACACGTCATTTATCTAAACGATGCACTTATGGTCTATCAGAAATACTGCTGAACCTGGGAGCCGTAGGTAGATGCCAGTGAATCATTTTGGTGGCCTTGGGAAATTCTTAGCATCCACACCTTTATTTGTAAATTGGAAATGATAATATCTATCTCAAAGCATTAGAGTGAGGCTTAAATGCAATGATTTATGAGAATGCTCTGTAAAATAAATGCTACATAAACATGAAGAATTTCTCATAAGGTCCTAATGAAAATCCCATCAAAGGACACAAGGAACATACAGAATCTCCATGTTTGCACTTAATGAAACTGGAACTCAGAAAGTTCCAAAGATGCGGCCAAGGTCACTCCTATGAAGCTAAAAGGTACAGGTGTTCCAGCTCCAAATCTACTTTACTATGTTGTCTTGGCAATGGATCACCAGAGACAGATAGTCAATATCATTTTTCTGAAAATATACCTCTTTTTCTCCTATTATTTAAGCTAAGAAAAGAAAATGTAATTGAAGACAGAATGAGCCATCCCCCAAATTATGACCATGTACATAATGTCTGTGATGGTACTTATGACGGTATGGTCCTAACCATTATGCTGTACCATCTCCCGAGGAAGCTAAGTTTGGTGCACCATCTGATCAGACCTTTTAAAAACTCAAATAAGAGAAAGATGGATTTTATCCAGAATCTTGAGCTGTTTCTTACATATTCCTAGAAATAATCCCGCTGGTCTGGTTCCTGACTCTATATGGCTGTGCTCAAATACTCATCTCATCAACATTGATCTCAGAGGTTTAAATTCATTTGGAAGGTTGCAAAGCAAAGCACTTGTCTTTCTGGGTAGTCCTACTTGCTATCTACCCTGTCATTTTGGGCACACGTGTGCTCAGGTGTAGTGAGAGGCCCCAAGTGGAGACTGACCGGGCTTAGCATCATCTTCACCTCTCCCACTAGGGAACAATGCTTCTCCAGCAACGAGGATGATTTGGGAAGTTGATGGCTCCCCAAATGACAGGAGAGAATAGTGTAAGGGAGTCACGCTGAAACTGATTTTAATGTATGCACATGATAGCACATTAGTGCTATCCATTCCAATCACCTGACAAGCCTGAAAACACAGCTACCAACACTTGCCCCACCCCAGATGAGTAACACCAAAACACCTTGCTTTCCATACTGCCACCATTTCCCACACCCTGCCAATGTGCTTGAGATGGGAACAGCTCTTCCTTTGGTCTCAGTTCCCAGGGGCCTTGAATAGTAGAAGTGTCTCATTGTACTGAGTAGAATTTCAAAGATACTGTAAAATCAGAGTTAGCATATAAAATTTTTCTATATTATCCACGACCGTCTCTATTCAGCTAGTGAGGTGTGTCGCACCACCACGGCAGCGGGGACAAGTTCAGGCTCAGGAGATGCAACAGGTGTTACTGCTACATTTAATTAGCTGAAGGATGAGCACCGGAATGGTAGCCGGCACACCATTCCGATCTCATCGGTAGGCTAGGCAGCTGCCTAAGCATGCGGTTTCTTTGGCGCTCTCATCCATTTAGGTCGAGCACGGCCACGGCAGATGAACGACAATATGTGTTTGTCACCATTACAAGGAGAACCTACAGCCTCCGATTGTTGCAATCTTTCACCATTCTGGTCACATGAGCCGCCCCCCACTCATCGCTCTTCCTTTCCAGGAGTGACCCCATTTTCACAGCACAGAAGGTAGACACAGCAGCTCCCAGTTATCTTAATTCAGTAGTTTGAAGGAACTTGTGGTGCAAGAAGACCCAGGGGCTTCTTGACTCAGAGTTCTATATATTACCCTGCGAGGGAACTGTGGATACCTCTAGATTTGAGATAGTTTGTAGGGTGATGTTGACCCTGTGAGATCTTCACCATCTCGTCCACCATTAAAACCAGATGCCCTAAGGAAGCTGCACTTTTGCAATCAAAAGTAGAAATGAGTTTCTATGGGCTTCTACCAGTGAGTTTAGTCTTCTGCCTGGTTAAAGGGAGGCTCTTGTCTAATCGGGCAATAGCAAGATAATTCAGAGATGCCTGGAAGCATCTCTATCACATCTCTGGGAAACAAAGACAATCACTTCCCTCGTCCGAGCCCCTTACACTACCCTGGCTAGCATCAGGAGAAAGCCAGCACCAGGAGAAGGCCAGCCAGGGTTCTCGGGGAAAAGGCATGACTATGGAGCGACAGGAAACACCACCGCTAAACTGAAAAGGTGCTTGGGTGGCACTGTCTTTTTAGGACAAAGACTTAACCTGGGCTTCTGAAGCTGCCCGCTCTGGCCCAACAACAGACTCCCAGGACAGGCTTGGGAGTGTCCTGCCCCTCGGCTCTTACTTGTCACAGGGAAAACACGAGGGGCTCCCCCTCCCCCATTATACTATTGCTGTTGCAGCTGCAGGGTCTTAGAGACGGCCCCTGCTGCTTCATGGCAAGAGGCCCTTCATAAACTCCAGTTGTCAACATGAAATCAACTCTGCTACGGGCAAGAGGCCGTTCTGCTGTCCCAATATTTGCACTTGGCTAAACCACATCCACAGGCCGAATGAGCACTTTTTTAAAAAATTTTTATTTAAGTATTTATCTTTCCCGAAATGAACACAACATGTCAGCCCTGAGAGTCTCAGGCAAAAAATTTCATAAAAGCTGTAAAGTACAAATAGTCCTCTTTTAAAAGAAAGGGGTGGGGCTCATCCTGGAGAACAAAGCCCCCCTTTGAAGACTAGCGATTCTAATTTGGAGCTGTTTCCCACTCCCAATTCCAAATCTGCATCATTAAACCATGAACGAGTGAAGAGTAATAATTGTGAACGAGCCGAGTATTTCTTAATGATTTTCTGTCTTATACCCAAAGCAAATAAGCCAAACGCTTACTCAAAAGCTGCGGAGGGAGTCGGGGTGGGACTTGGTTTTGCAATTTCTTTTTTTTTTTTTTTTCTATAGTCTTTCTTCTTCCACTGAAAGTGTCTATAAAATTTTTAAAGGAAAGTAGGTTGCTAAAATGTACTTAATTTGCCATGATAGATTGAGTCCATGCTTCAGTGACTGTAATTGAATCTGTGACCTATTTCTTTAGTAAAGTAGAAATAGTCTCTGGGGTTTTTGTCACTACCATCTTTTAATGAAATTCAAAAAGACTGTCAAAATGTCTACACTTTTTCTACTGGTTGTTAATGTTATTACTTTACAATTTGTTACTTTTTAATTAATCTTAATAAATGTGTACACACTCTACCTGGCTGTTGGAAATGCTAGACATTGATTCTTCACTGTCAGAAGGCAAAACAAAATTAAAAGGCCAGCAAGGGCAGAGTGGCTGGGAAAAGGTGCGGACGCATTTTAGTGCCACTTTCAAAAAATACTTGCAGGCATCAGTTTCGAGAATCTGCCTGGAGAAGAGGGGTGCACGGGGTGTCAGCAGCAAAAGGCTGAGGGGTGAGGGGCTTCCCCATGGCCCTCCTCTTGCTGGTGCCACCACTAACTGCTTCCACATTGCTTATGGGCTGCAAACATGACAAGCCGACAGCCTCGGGGAGCAATATTTTATTGACAAAATGTAAGAGAAAATATGTTTGGCTGCTTTTAAGCAGTGGTGTAGGAGGGTGTTACAGAACCAGATGGTTCAAGTTAGTCTTTCATTTGCCAGGATGATGGGAAAATGCTGCCTGTTCTACAACTGAAATGGCGGAGGCCGCTCTGCCAGTGGGCGGTTAGCTCTGGTTTCCGGGGGCAGTTGCTCCTCCGGAGTCCAAAAGGCCCAAGGCTCCACGTGAGTTCTAAGGTCCATCTCCTACAGCCTCTGGGGTGGGACTGAGGAACATGTTTCCAGGTCTTGGCCACGGTGGTGCTGACAGGACGTTTTGCAGTGGTTTTTAAATATGGCCCCAGACCAAGGCATCGGCATCATCTGACCTGTTGAATCAGAAATTCGGTAGCTGGAGTGGGATCCAGCAATCTGTATTTTACAAGCCCTCCAGACAGTTGTGAGCCTCACTCAAGTTTGTGAACCACTGGGCCAGAGAAAGGAGTTAGGGTGGCTGGAGCATGGCGGTGGGGGGTAAGTAGCGGAAAATAAATCACATCAGGATCCAGTTGAGAACCATTGGTTGTTCCTATTTCCCAAAGACATTCCCAAAGACAAAGCCTTTTCCATCTTGTTGCCTTTGATATTTCCTCTGGCTAGAATGCATCTTCTCCCACTCCCCCTTTTACCTCTTCCCAATCTCTACTTCTCAAAATCATCACCACCATTTTCCAAGGTTATTTGGTGTATCCCTCATCCCACAATGTCTTTTCTGACTCCCTCAGGAGCATGCAGTCTGTCTCTTCATTGAACCCCCAAGGTTGTCACTTTTCTCGCAGCTCATATTTAGCTTTGTGCCCCTAGGAAACAAACCCTTTGGGGGCAGGTGCTCTTTCTGGTCATTGATGTATCCTCATAATGCCTATTAAGGAACAGAGGAGATATTAAAATGACTTTTGAAACACAGGGAGATTCATTCAGTGTAAAATGTAGACAATACCCAGCTTATCCAACATTGGCTTGGTAAGCACTTCAGTTCTCCCCTTTGTCCAGTATTCAAGGTAGATCTCCATTCATGGACCAACAGATGGACTTCTACGTGGGAATGTTCTACAGACACAACTAATGGCTCAGTTTGACATACACTTGCTATGTAGCCTGCCAGGTCTCTTGCTAAGTGCTCATGACTTAGATATAAATAAAATACAGACTTTGTTTTTTAAAAATCCATATTCTAATGGGAAAAACACATAAAAGATCATTTCAATGTACTATCATAAGTAGAGACGTGGGCACAAATTTTAATGCAAGCACAGGGCACAACCCTCCTTGTACCCCACTCTGGAATTATAAGAAAGGTTCTTGGAAAACATGTCTGAACTAAGTCTTGAAGGCTGAGGAAGAATAGCCAGGTAAGGAGATCAAGAAGAGTGTTTCAATAAAGAACAAGGCAAAGGCATGGAAGTGCAAAATAGTCTCGTGGTAAGAAGCAAGAGGCGCGTGGCTTTCAAATACTCTAGCATTACTACAGCATAGATTGCTAGTTGGAGACTGGCAGAAGGTAAGGCTGTATCACTGACCGGGGAATCAGATCATAGAGGGCTCTACTATCTATGCTAAAGAACTCAGAATTTGTTTTAGAGGACTTGGGGAATAGGAGTAGTGGTTAGACTTGCATTTTTTAAAATATTATTTTAAATTCCATTATAGTTAACATACAATGTTATATTATAGACTTGTATTTAAATAGATCACTCTGACTCCAGTGGTGAAGAGGGGTTTGAAGGAATGAGGCTTGATGGTGATGAGATCCAAGGTGAGCTCTGGGCATTTGCAGACCTCCCCAGGGCACAGGGAGCAGGATTCACTCTCAAACCGATTAGAACGAGGAGTTCTATCTCATTAGGAGCAAAGCCTGAGTACAGTACGGTTCTTCTGAGACACAGCAGGCCTTTGTCCTGGTAAATGGAACAGTAGACAGGCTGGTTTGGATAGGAAGGGCTCATCTTGTATAAGTGGCCACACCATCCCTTTCATTCGATAGAATTTCTAGCTTGTGCACTTGAACCTCACAGGCCATCATGGCTCAGATGGGCAGTCATCAATCATTATCATACTCTCCAGAAACCTCCAAATAGACTGACTTGGACTCATTACTATTCCCACCCTCAGTCTTGCCATCTACATTTTTATATTTTCCTAGCATACTTCATTCTATCAACCAAATAATGCCCATCTTTAGATACTTTCTTAGGACAAATGCTGGAAAGGAAGTGGTTTTTCAACAACTTGCTCTTCATGCTGAGATTTAAACTGCATGTAATAATAATTGCAGCACTGCTGAGTTCAAGTCCTAAAGAGCAGTCTGTTCCCATAATCAGGCCCCCGAGGTCCTAGATTTGTGAAGAGAAAATTAGGAATCCTGAAGAATCTTATCACCCAATGGAAAACTAACACAACATTTTTCAGAGTATTTTGTGGTTTAGAAAAAATTAGGAATCCTGAAGAATCTTATCACCCAATGGAAAACTAACACATCATTTTTCAGAGTATTTTGTGGTTTAGAAAATACTTAGTGCCTGCGTTGTTCTGCTGACTCATCATTGTGATCACAGGAGCACTGGTATCATCTGCAGGAGCTCAGGGCCAACGTCTTGCTCAAGGTCCCCCAGAATGTGAACCTAGAACATGGCTCTTACTGCCCTGCTCTGCTCTCCACTTCACACTGGAACAGAATCACTTGACTCAGGATGGTTGGCGGAAGGAAGATAGTCAGAGAGCTGGAAGGAGGCACTGAGAAAAATGATGACGATGGCAGGTTATGCTCTGGTACCACCACCAGCCCCTTTTGGAATCTCTACTCCCTCAAGGTGGTCCAACTCCTTGGACCCACTTTCCAGAGAGAAAGGGGGATAAAGGCCAAGAAAGCCCTGACTTCATATTTAATCGGTGTAAAACCTCGACATCTATTCAAACCCTAGTCTAGCTTTAAGGCGTAGCACAAATCCTTAACCATCCTTTCACCCATGGAGCTTAAAATCACTTACTTTACCCTGGAATCTATCAAAGCAGATGACAGACAACCCAGTATTGAATGGCATCCTGTCACTTTGTTTAGTATTAGTCCTGCCTCATCAACAATGCTAAAATCTCAGCTATGCAGAAAACAAATGCATCAGAGCGCCTGAGTTTTCCAGATACTTGAGGGTTTTCTTCCTAGGCCCAAGCTTTTTAAAAAGTATAAACATTTTGGCAAAAAGCACATTTATGGTATATCTTAAGTATCTGTTTTTTTAAATAAACAGGATGTTAAGTACATCTTTGTCACCTATTACTGAATTGTGCCTCATGACTAGGTGTCCTTGTACTCAATGTCCTCACACTCTAGAGCCTTTTGATTTTTACCTATTTGTTTTTCAAATCTCTCTTCTCTTATTTGCAGAAGTTTTCAGCCATCAGTGTGCCTGTAGTAGCAAACTATTACCTTCCAATTTACTGCTCCTGAAGTGCTATGAGATTGGACATCAAAGAATCATGTTTGCTAGATTTATAAGCAAAGTATGAGTAAACAGGTCTCCAGTTAGTGTTAGAAGTACTAGCTCATTATTTAGGCTGATCTCTTGACTATTTTCTAAATAGCTAAATTAACCAGATAGCTGAATTCCAGATAAAGGAAATGTTCCTATCCACTAGGTATGGTTTTCTCTATTAGATAATGTTTTCTCTAACTTCCACAGTGTCCAGCTCAATGCTGAGCCCACAGCAGACACTGAACAAACTGCTTGTTTGATTACACTGTTTTCAAAGAGTCTCCAACAATGACCAAAAGATTCTTGGCGCTCGCTGCTCTTTTGATTGCCCCTGGGATTGCATGGTATACTAAAACATGAACTTGGCATGGTTTTAATGTTGCATCCTTGTAAGCTGACTTCAGCTCTTTCTGGAACATGGTTAGGTGTAAGCAACTAACCTTGAATAAAAAAGACAAATTCCAAAGACACCATGGGTCGAGTAACCTCTAAAATAAATGCCCATCTAAATGAAAACTAGGTCATTATTAAAATGTGTTTAACTTCACTGAAGACTGTTGTGGTTAACCCCCTTAGAACTACTGAGCTAAGAGTGAGAGGAAAAAATTAAAATGGCGTCCAAAACTTGGTCCAGATTGACAATACCATATGTGTCAGTTTTGTTTATATTTTATTTTAACCCTTTATGGAGAGGATATTGGGAAATATCAAGGAATGGCCATAGAGAAGGAAAATGAAGATATCGCATCATTTTATCAAGTGTAGAGTATCAGTGAGTTTTGGAAATTATAAAGCCATGCAACCCCTACTGCAGTGATGACATTGATGACTTCTGCCCCCTGAAGTATTTACCCCCCCCTCGAATCTTTTCAGCTTCTTTGATTTGAGAAGAGCCCTAGAAACCACAGGTTTGATCAACCAAATGCTATAATCTGGGAACTCTTAATAACTACATGGTTAGACTATCATATTTTTGCCCCAAGGTACTGATTTGAGTCTTCAAGGTGGCATTCTGCATCCTTTCCTACTGAGATCTCATTGTGCATGTGTAATCTGAGTAAACAATGAGACTACTGAATTAAATTCCTCCCTTTAAATTAGCTTTAATACAGAAAGGGAGGAGACAGGGTGGTTATTATTACAGAGATCAAGTAATTAATTTTCTAAGTTCTATGAAAGATCGAAAGAAATCATGCAAATGAATTTGCAAACAATTAGAACAGTGAGCACTCAAATATGTGTATTTATGGAAAAAGGAGATAAAGTGAGTCTGGGTCAGTTCATTAGTCTCATGGAATTTCTCCATGCTGGTAAGAGTGATGTACACATGTGATTGAAGTGGTAAATAAAATTTCAGTCAGATGTCGAATAACTGGAGCTAGATATTGACTTTTTCTAAAAATCACTTCTAGAAAATATATTTTGTTCAATATCATTTTAGTCCAATCTCATATCTAGGAGAAATTGTGTTAATAACCATAATTCTCTCCTCCTACATTTATATAAGATTACAGGGTTTTCAACTTGCTTGATAATCCGGAAACACTGCAAGAACCTCAGCCAGGAAATACCATCTTTTTTGAAAAACAAAGGTTGAAACAAAAACATTCTGAGGTTAAGTTGCCATTAACTAAAAATGTAACCCACACAAATAGCAGAAGCCCTAAGTATGTTAGATAATCAAGTTTTAGTAAAGGTTTATAATAGCACTTAAAATTATAAGATACATATAAATGTGTGTAGAGAGAAACATCTCTCTGGTTTTGTGCTTCAAATATTCATACACATGCTCTCAAATGCTCCAGCATTAGCATTAGTATCAAAAAATATTACCTACAAGAGGAAACATTATCTACATATTACTCCTGTAGAAGTTCTGGATTTCTTCCACATGATTTGAAATAATTTAAAACTACAGATCTGGGACACCTGCGTGGCTCAGTTGGTTAAGCATCTGCCTTAGGCTCAGGTCATGATCCCATGGTCTTGGGATCAAGTCCCACATCTGGTTCCTTGCTCAGCAGGGAGCCTGCTTCTCCCTCTCCCTCTGCCCCCACTCATGCTCACTCCCTCTCACCCGCTCTCAAATAAATAAAATATTTAAAAAATAATAATAAAACTACAGATCGATCAGGATCCAGCCTTAACCCTGGGGCAAGGTTTCTCAACCTCTACACTACTGACATTTTGGACCAGATAATTCTTTGCTGTGACAGTGGCTGTCCTATGCCTTGCAGGATGTTTAGCAGTGCCCCTGGCCTCTACCCATTAGATGCCAGTAGCTTGTCAATAAGCATGTGATGCTGCCAAATGTTCCCTGGGGGACAAAAATCTCTGATTCAAAATAAAGAGAGATTATAGACATGGCATAATAAAAAAGAGACCCATGGCACAATAATAAAGCGATCCAACATATATAGCAACTGGTAGCCCATGGAGTAGGGACAGAGGGCCGAAAAAGAGAAATGAGTCATAACAGAAAAAAAAATATTGCTTAATTAAAGAAAGACCCAGTTGAGACTAGAAAGGACTGTCCATACCCTGGGAGACACTAGGACATTCTGGTAATGAACTTCAAGGATAATAAATTAAACAAAGAAACAAAACAAATAAGTAAATAGGAACCTCTAGGCATGAAAAGACATGAAGAAGAATTTTAGCCTCCGATGTAACCAAATGAACACTAGAAGACTGTTAAAAAAACTTCCTATCTGGACGCCTGGGTAGCTCAGTTGGTTAAGCGTCTGACTTCGGCTGGGTCGTGATCCCAGCATCCTGGGGTCAAGCCCCACATCTGGCTTCCTGCTCAGCGGGGAGTCTACTTCTCCCTCTACCTCTGTGTGCTCGCTCTCTCTCTCAAATAAATAAATCTAAAAAAATTAAAACCAAAAAAAACTTCCTATCTTTGCGGTTGGTCACGAAAAGGAGTCATTCTTGGCTTGAACTTCAGAGGTGGGGTCCCTGACACAGGGAAGCCTCCACCTTGCTGGACCCCTACTCAGATTCTCCGTCACAAACTCAGGCAATGCTTAAGTCCGTGCCGTTGTTTACTATTCCTAGCGGACACTCCCTTACAGGTACCCCCAGGAGGATGCCCCGTTAGCCACGACGTTGCTAACGATGTTTTAATTTATGGCAGAAGTGTCATTTTAATCTTCAGTAAATGTTCATCTTTACTAAGCTTTTATCTTCACTCTTTATTAAGATTGGACAGACTTTTGCCACTTAATTAGGCATTCCTAGTTCTTATTTCCTCGTAGTGAACACTGCCCATTTTCCTACCACGGTGTTCATTTTTCAAGTTGGATTGTAGTTGCTCTTTGTGAACTGTCGGATGCGTGGAGAGAATGGGCTTCTCCGGTGTGTATTTTATCTTTTGAATTTGTTTCTGGTGTTTTGCTGAACCAAAGCTTTTCATTTTAATGTGGTCAAATCCTTCAGACTTTTCCTTTCCAGTCTCCGGGTATCTCATCTTCCTTAGAAAGGTCTTTGTATCACTCTGGGATTACGATAGTCTTAAACGTCTAGTTTCTAGTATAGCTGAGGCACGACTGATGACAAGGACTTAGTGCTTCTGACCCAATGATCAGAAGAACCCTGGGAAAAGAATGACATTTTTAAAAGGGCTAAAAGAGTAAAGCATGAAGATTATACAGGCCAAACAGCAGACAAATGGAAACTCCCTAGGTTTATAAAGAAGTCTTTGTTGAGCTTACCTATAATCTGAATAGACAGCAAGGACACAGAAACATACACTATGGTCCTGTAGTCAACTACGCTGCCCCTTTTAATGGTATATTATATATGCATGTATGCGCACGCACACACACACAAAACTTTCAACATAACGATTCAAATCGGGCTTTTCTGAGTGCGTAGAAAGAGAAAACACTCTGACAGAAACCATAATTCTTCCTGATTTGTCATACCTTCAGGTAACCCATACCCACTCCCCATTTTCTTCGTCATGGACTGCCATTCCTAGATCACAAAGTCTCTTGGTTCTGAAATTCTAAAACTATCCACTCAATTCTCCCCCCTTCCAGTGTCATTTGTTCAGAAAAAAACCCAAATAGAAACTTGGCTCAACTACACCCCCCCATTCCATGATCTCAACCCCATGACTCTACCTTTCTGGATTAAGCCCCTCTTGACTGATAGAGCCTGGTTGTCTGGTTTCAACAAGCTCAGATCCCCCAGTTTGTACTCTGGCCCCCAAGCCCCACCCACTCCTGAATGACCAGGAGCCATTGTGATGTTTCATCTGAGAGTCTCCACTGTGATGCGGGCAGGTGGCACATAGGGATTTTTGCTTCACCAGTTTAGGGTCCTGCAAATTGCTGTGCACATAATAGATTTATACTAGTAATTATAATAATAATGGCTAACATTTATTAAGCATGTGTTATGTGCCTGATGGTACTAAGAACTTCTCCTGTATTTCCTTATTTATTCTCACAAAACCTTATGAAATGGGTGAGATTCTTATCATTCCCCATTCTTCAGAATAAATGGAAGTCCCAAATCAAAATGTGAATAAAAAAGACCTTTCCACAGGAGGGAGGGGATCCATTTGTTCACTGCAAAATAAACGGATGGGAAATAGTTATTTGTGGTAAACCGCCTGTCATGAGCAATGGCAGAATGAGAACACAGACTCCTGTCCAGAACTTTTCAAAATGTCAATGATTGATGTTTGCTGTCTACCAACCCCCTTGAAGAAAGCCACCTCCCTTTGTGAGGAGGATGAGGTATCCACACGAAAAAGTAACAGGAAGTGAAGTAAACTGAAGGGTAAATAGATTTAATACTTGCAAGTAAGAGAATTCTTGAAGGAAGGCCCGGGGAGTGTCAGTATTCCTTCTAAGATAGGTCTCAACAGCCATTACTACTGGGGTTTCCTGGGCCCAGGGCCACACCCATTTCATTGTATGCATGTGGGGCTGAGTTCATGAGGGAGGCTGACTCTCCCTTCCTGTTTTCAGATGGACTAGAAATAATTACTGTGACTTATGAGCTTTTGAAATTTCTTTAATTCTCCTAATATCATCACTGTTTTGTTGCTCTTGTTATACTATAATTATTTTCCAACTGGAAAAGCCAATCAGATCCTCAAAATAAAGTGATATAGGTTTCTTTTTATTTAATTTTTTCAAGTTTTTATTTTAATTCCAGTTAGTTAATTTCAGGTGCACAATTTAGTGATTCGACACTTCCATATATCACTTTGGTGCTCATCACAACAAATGCCCTCCTTCATCCCCATCAACTATCTCACCAACAGCCCCCATCTCCCCATCAAAATGATTTTTTTGCTGATTTTGGAAGGCAGCAGAAAGGGCCAAGTGGAAAGTCCTGTACCCTACTTTACATCTGGCCTGCTGGGTTAGTTTTCTACTACTATGTAACAAATTACCACATATTTAGCAGCTTAACATGGTTAAATTTGTTATCTCACAGGTTCCATGGGTCAGGACCCCAATATGTTTCAAACGGGTCCTCACAAGGCTGACAACAAAATGCTTGCCATCTACATCCTCATCGAGAGGTTCAACTAGAGAAACACCCACTTCCGAGCTCTTTTAGGTGGTTAGAAGAATGTATTTTCTTGATGCTATGTGACTGAAGTCTCCAGGTTCTTGTTGGTTATTGGCTGAGGGCTGCTCTCAGCACCTGCAGGCTGCTCTTGGGGTCCCGCCATGTAGCACTCAGTACAGACAGTTTACAACATGGCCCTTTATTTCTTCAAGGCTAGCAAGAGCATTTCGGTTTCTTCCTTCACAAAGGGCTCACCCAGCTTTTTAAGAACTTGCCTGATTAGACCAAACTCACCCATGACAGCCTTCCTTTTGATGAACTCAAAATCAACTGACTTGAGACCTTGACTACATCTGCAAAATCTCTTCACCTTTGTCACATCATGTAACCCATCAGGACAGTAAAGGGTATAAACACCAAGGAGCAGAAATCTTGGAACCATCTCAGAATTCTGCCTACCGCTCCCTCAGAACCAGGACCCAGACATGAGAGGACGTGCCATGAGAGAGCATGCCAAGCCCCTGATGAATGCAGAGTGAAGGCACAGAGACATAAAGGAGGAGATGGCCTGAGATGAGACAAAGAAGGAACCTGCCCGTCAAAAGAGCCCCTCTTATACTTGCAATGCTTCACTAGAGTCAGAGGGAGGGGGGAGTTGTAGGAACTGCGGAATACTCATAGTTTCCACATGAAGGTTGTCTGTTCTATCTGGCTCCTCATCCTAAGAAGAGGAGTCACATCACTGGCTGAGCCCAGACCAGGGGGGATAGGTCAGTTTCATTTTGCATCACAACTCTGATCAACTGGTAGAGTCATACTGAGAAGGATTCTGACACTGTACTTCTTGGTTCAGCGGGAAGGAATTCTGTGCTTGATTAATGATGTCGGTCATGAACTCTGGCTTGGTGATTAGATGTTGAACAAGTATTGGCCACCCTTGCCTTAAACAATATACTTTGCTCTAAGAAGTCTCAATGAATATTAAACAAGAAGGACAGTGTTTAGGAATATCCTGTGTATAGGAAACAGACAACCTTTATAAGACAGTTTCTTATGCTTCCCTTCCCTAAAACTGTTATTTTCCTACTTAAGAACCTCCAATGAGAAAGTTATTTACTTTTAGACCCAATTCATAAGTGGGTCCTTTGGGACTACCAGGTAGCTGTAAGAATTTACTGATCTCAAGGAGTGACGGATTCATAGAACAAAGCCCTTCGGTGCCTGAGACTAGTTGTGTAAGAGTGTGTTCACCATCGACTCACCACTATGCCCTCAAACCTGTAGGTGTCTGATTTCCAAGTGCTGCTCAAAATCCACACAAAGAAGGAGGTGTCCCTGTGAAGGACTGAGTGACTTCCTGAAGAGTCAGACAAGCCGCATCCCACTGAACAGACAGAAGCGTAAGGTCATGTCTGAGTCTCTAGGCCTCGGCCAAACCTTCTCATTTCAATTAGATCAAGACTCCTGAACATTTTAATATTGGGAACGTTTGCAGTTCCTTGTCAGAGCCATGTCTGCTTCAACATTCCTTGGGGCTTGGCAAGGGAAAGTCACCTCATTTTCACAACTTCACGGCATTTTTTCACATCATGAAAATGCCCTCATGTTTGTCACTCGTACAATAAACAAAAGCAAGAAAGCAAATCCATCTGCAGAACAGTGCCATATGAAGCTAAATTAAAATGCTAATGGGTGAGCACGACACAGAGAAAACAACACACTGCCGAGAGTTAAGGGAACATGGATTTCACGCAGAAGGGTCCTTCGAACCACAGTCTGTACGACCCGCTCCATCTGAGGAGCTAGAGACAGCCAAAGTAGGACAGAAGTAGAAACCAAACTTTCATGGCTCCTAGTTTCCGTTATTGCTCCTTTCAACTCTTCAGCTTATTTTTTCTTGTAATAAGGTTATGGGAAGGCTGAAGAAACAGCCCCTGGCCATGCTTTCTCCCAGAAAAAAAAAGTCCCTTTTTTTCTTGCCCCTCCAACTATTTATGTGATGGAACTATGTTGATATAGACAATAAGATGCAATTAACTTCCAGGTCTGAGCAAGGAGAGAATACACCAAGATGAACATGGGAACAAAACTAAGATGCTTATCCTTACGATACTGGACAGAATGCACGCCTCTGATATTCTCATCAATATGGAGCCAAATTATTTAGTCTATAGATGTCAGATGCATTAGGGAGGTTCTAATCGCAGTACTAGCCCTTAGGTACAGAACTTAGGAACAATACATTGACGAATCAATTTCAAAGATCTCTGGGAGAAAACGGAATTGAATTCAGTTCATTCAGGGATAAATAACGTGCCTGAAATTTGGGAACAAAATGTGGTTCCATCAAGAATCTCCTGCGGTAAGGAAACAGAACAAGATACATGAGATATTCCACACACCCCTCGCCACTGAAGGACTTAAGAGGTACATTTGAAGAAAAGGTCTTCATTCTCTGCTGCTATTTCAAATGCTTCTTTAAAAAAGAAAAAAAGAAAAAAAAACCCTCCTATACGTTGTGCATTTACTGAGTACGTCCAAGCCATAAGTGTGCATTGATTCTTCGGTTGCCATGGCAGAGGGAACGGTTTCTATGTTATGATGGTAGTTGCCATATGTTCAGCTTCAAGTCAACTGATTCCATCACAAAAGGAGGAGAGAACAGAGCAGGGGCTGTAGAGCCTCACCTCTCCCGAGATTCCGGGTAGCACTGAGGTGCCACATGAGCCTCTGCTCCAGGCCCGACCCTGACTATGTACCGCAGCGTGGCGTCTAAGCAAACACATTTGCAAGGGATTCTTACACACAGGCCACTACTCTAGGAGCCTGACCAGCAGCTAACCCAAATAAAGTACTCATAACTTGCAAAATGGCCCATGAAGTGATCTAGGAAAGCTTTACAGCCAAAAGGGACACATTCTTTAGGGGGGCAAGTGGAGCAGTTAATGCCCTCTCTTAGAGAGCTGGAACTGGAGACATGCAGAGGGAATGTGGGAATTCGGGACCACAAGGAGAACTGAGACGTATTTAATCATAGGAGATAGATCCTGAGCGAGTCCTAGAATGAGAAGGTTTCTGGACCCTACAAAGCCACATCTCAGACGGTGAGTGGGCACATTCTTGCCCAAACTCCTTAAAGAATTCCAGGCTGGCTGTTTCAGTGTTTGACATTGGTCTGGCTCAATGTAACAGTCATGGATGTGGCTATGTAGCCAATTAGGATGTGGCTATCTCCACTGTCAGAACACTAATGAGTGTCTTGAATGTCCAAGAGCTTAGTTTTTGGTATTCTTCCAGGGTCCTGTGAGTAAATGGGCTATTTGCTGATAGAGGAATTTATTTGTTTCTGGAACTTTATGGTATGCATTATTAAATCCCTGCAGCAGCAATCTAAATGATCCTTGAAGGATCCAGAGCCCTTCCAAGACAACCCAACTACAAGGAGAGGACTCCTGGCACTGAGATATATGGCCCCGATGGCCTTCTTTAACGACTTATATTTTCTTTACTCTAGAAATTCATAAGAATCTCAGAAATAGCAGAGTCTGCCTTGGCATCTATGCTAATTTGTCTTTTTTTTTTTTTAAGATTTTATTTATTTATTTGACAGAGAGAGAGACAGCCAGCGAGACAGGGAACACAAGCAGGGGGAGTGGGAGAGGAAGAAGCAGGCTCCCGGCAGAGAAGCCTGATGTGGGGCTCGATCCCAGGACCCTGGGATCACGCCCTGAGCCAAAGGCAGACGCTTAATGACTGAGCCACCCAGGTGCCCCTAATTTCTTGTCTTTATCATCATTAAATTATGTGCTGGGTACAATGCTGGGTACTTCCTAATATCATGGTACTTCCTAGATACCATGATAGGGCTTTCATTTCTTCATCAGGCTATCAAATCAATAAGGAAAAGACAGCCCACTAAACAAATGAGCAAAGGACTTGAATAGACACTTCACAAAAGAACTCCAAACAGCCAACTAACAAATGAAAGACATGCTGAATCTCACTGATAATCAGAGAAATGCAAATTGAAACTATAGGAAGACACCACTACACACACACCAGATTAGCTCAAGTTTAAAAGCCTGGCAATACCAAGTATTGATGAAGATGTGGTACATCTGGAACTTTCATGCTGCTAGCAGGAATGCAAACTGGTAATACCACTTTGAAAAACAGTTGGGCATTATCCAATAAAACTGAAGAAATGCAAATATATGACCTAACAATCGTACTCTAAAGGATGTGTTCCAGAGATAACAATTGCATATGTATACCAATGAGAATGCTCACAGGGACACTGCTTGGAAAAGCCCCAAACAGAAATTTCCCACATGTCTGTCAATATTTGAATGGATAAATAAATCCATTTATCATAGAAGGTTATCTAGCATTTAAAATGAACAAACTCCAAGGGCACCTGGGTAGCTCAGTCAGTTAAGCATCTGCCTTTGGTTCACGTCATGATTCCAGGGCCCTGTGCTCTAGTCCCCACATCAGGCTCCCCACTCGGCAAGGAGTCTGCATCTCCCTCTGCCTCCCCACTGCCACTCATGCTTGCTCGCTCTCTCTTCTCTCGCAAAAATAAATAAATAAATATTTTAAAAAAATAAAATGAACAAACTCCAGCTGAACTTGAAGACACGGTTAATTCCATGGGAGTGAGAGAGTTGTCAAGTAGGCACATACATGGGTGCTTGACCTAGATGGTGGCCACACAGATTTTTATTTGTTGTATATGCACACACATACACACACACACACACACATGTCCACACTTCATTCTCCAGTAAGTCATATTTTCAGGAGGAAAAAAAAAGTTTAAAGAAAACGGTATCCAACAGGTACCTCAAGTAGAAAGTAGTAAGAGTTGTTTTTGTGAAGACTCTCCCAAAGCTTGGAATGTAATTCAAACAAATCTTAGCAGCATTCTCCGTTTGTCCATTTCAGTCTTTCTTGGAGCTGCCTGTATTGTCTACCTAACAACTATTTAGGATAATGAGTTTCACAGAGACACAAGCAAAGAAAAACTGTAGGGCGACCAGAAGAAGGGTTCGGAGAGCGAGGGTTCTTTAGAAAGGAGGAAAAAAAGGAATTTTCATCCTTCTTCTGCAAGGGAGCAGGGACTCGAGTAGAGGACCCTCATCAAACTGTGTGTTTCCCCTGATGAGCTCTTGTTATGATAATTATTATCACTCCAAAGATGCTGATAATTATATTTAGACAGTTTTTAAAGCAATATTGTATAATATTTTCCCCCATTTAACACCAGCGTCAGAGCTGATGAATACTCAGTCAGATGAAATGCAGGGCTGCTGGTTTGTCCACAAAGTGTTCCCATCAACCGTGTAAGTGAGTTTTATAATGTATACATTATACTAGGGGGGAAAACATACTCTTTTGGAAAGGAGCGATTCTTGGCACATAATCAGTTCCCATTGAATTTAAATGACTTTTGGTCCTACACCGATGCTGATAAAATACTTTCGAATGTACAGAATATTAACCAAATGTTTATATTAAACAACTCCTTTCAGGTGAAAATGCGCTCGGTGAAGCGTAGCTCCCTGGAGCAAGTTAGTGAATATTAATGTTCAGCAGATCATAAGGTGCTACAAGTTCTCCAACGTAAGAAGCCGAGGGGGAGATAAAAGAGCAAGGTTGGTGGATGGGCCCTGCCAGGGGAAGGTACAATCACGTTGGACATAACCTCATTGAGATGGAAATGGAGTTTGAAGTACATGCAGTGGGGGCTGCCAGGAACTAGGAAGCAAACGTGGGCTGGGGAGGAAGAGCACTGGGCTCCGGCCTGTGCTTCCAGATTCCACATGCTGCAGACCGAGGCTGGCCTCAGACCTGCCTGGGGCCCCGTCGGCAGAGAGATTTACAGGACGCACCTCATAATTAATACCAGCCAATTGCCAGTTAACCATAGGCCCTGATTTCGGGTAAGTGACGTCTGCTTATCACAAGAAGCGTTTGGACTTAATATTAAGTCTTACAGTATTTCAAATCTGCCAAAGCACCCTGTCCATTTCCAATTATCATTGTTTATCTGCAGGTTTCAGGAAATCACGTGTCTTGTATGGGACACACACATATGCAGCATCCAGTAAATATACACATATTTCAGAGGGAAGACAGCTTTTATCAACTGGGCTAGAGATCGAAATAAACACTCTGCCTATCTGGTGGTGGGGAAAAGGCCATACTCGGAAACATCAGGTCCAGGGCGATGCCAAGCGCTGACTAGGATGTTAGTGGGGAATTGGGTCAGCTAGCCCCACTCTGGACTTCCTTCCTTATCCATTAAATGAGGATATTAACATTTCAGTGCAAAGTGCTTTGAGCTACTTGGGAGAACCGTCTCTATAAGCAGAAGGTACTATGTTTTTAACCGAGTGCTAATAACACATGCAAGTTCAAGACATGTTTAAGTTCTTTTGTTGTGCTGGTTATAATCAAATAATATTTCCAGCAGCTACTTTTAAAGTTAGTAAGGCTAAATCAGATTGATTCAAGTTCAGAATGACTAATGGGAGAGGGAAACACATCATTGTTCTCAGGGTACACAGATCACAGAATTTCAGTCCTGCAAAATCTCTTTCAAGAAGACTTTGTATCACAATCTTGGTGGTGTCTCTTCTCTAAATCATTCTAAAATATTGACTTTCTCTAATTTTCAAACACTATTTCCAAGAAAGCAGAGTACAGAATTTTCCCTGAAATTAAATTCAAATCTCTCCAATGATCTCTTATATCTACCTGAAGACTCAGAAGCTTCCAGACCCAGACCACAGGAGGCTGTCATCTGGTGGCTGTGCTCGGCTGATGAAGTGGATGCTGGAGTCCAGACAGGGTGAGTGTCTGGCTCAAAGTCAACATAATGTCCAAGCCAGGATCATAATTCCCATCAAACGTCTTCCCTACTACGTTAAATCCGCCTTGGGCCAATCAGATACTAAGCAAGCGCCCACCATGCCTTTGGCCTCTGCTTGGTTGCAAGGTAGATAGAAAAGACAATCATGGACAAACACGAGTGCCAACGTGAAGTGAGAGTAGAAAAACAAATAAGTATAAGATTCCTCCTTCTACTCTAAGAGTTTACAATCCAGCTGAGAAGAAACATTAGAAAGATGTGCAATGGGGGCGCCTGGGTGGAACAGCGGTTAAGCGTCTGCCTTCGGCTCAGGGCGTGATCCCGGTGTTATGGGATCAAGCCCTGCATCAGGCTCCTCCGCTATGAGCCTGCTTCTTCTTCTCCCACTCCCCCTGCTTGTGCTCCCTCTCTCGCTGGCTGTCTCTATCTCTGTCAAATAAATAAATAAAATCTTTAAAAAAAAAAAGAAAGATGTGCAATGGTTAAATCACAAAGATAAGACAAACCCTGTCACCAGGCCAGACAAAATGAGTTCCAAACTTATGGAAGTAGACCAGTGATTCCCAATGCCTTCAAAAGCATTAAACCCACAAACGGGCCCTATCTAATAAGCAAGTAAATAGTTTCTGTGATCAAATAAGTTCGGGGCATACCGCACACCACACCGCCATCTTAGAGTCACAAGACGTGGTGACATTTCAGTGCTCTGAGAAGACTCCCAGTAAAGCAATCTATGGAATAACTTCCAGTCTTGTGTTTTTCAGACTGATTTGATCCTAAGACCTTTCCAATGCTTTCAACAGACTTGGCCTTTTCCTACCTCATCTCGAGGACCCTAAACTCCAGCCATACTTGTAAATTCTCCAGTATCTTAACATCTCTGGCTCTAAGGGCAATGTCTGGCATGTGATTCATTATATCTATTTGCTGAGCGAATACATAAACTGCTATGCACTGTCAAGGAATTAAAGGCTCACTAAACCATAATCTCTGTCCTTTAGGAGAGCCTCTCAAATGTTAATGTTTATATGAATCCACCTGGTGATATTGTTAAAATGAGTTTCTGATACAGTATATCTGGGGCAGAGGCTGATGTTCTGATTTTCTAACAAGCTTGCAGGTGAAATCAACGCTGCCAGACCCAGGATCACACTTGAAGGCCACAAGGAGGGAGGAGCTCACTCAAGCAAGGGACAGACACCACGAAAGGATGTATTTTCACGACAGATCAAGAAGAAAGTGCTATGGGAACAGCAAGGAGGACATGATTTATTCTGCCTGGGTAGGGAGGCCGTGGAGGAGTGTCTTGTAAATGTCATGAGGAGGCGCTGTTCCAGGTGAGCTGTGGAGTGAGTAGCTTTTTTCCAGGTAAAGGAAGGAAGGACACATGGGTTGAGCGAACAGCATGAACTACACAGCAGAGAAGAGCATAGTGTATGGTACGTTCAGGTAGCAGTAAGGGAGGAGTATATGCTACCTTGGCGTACAGGCAGGAGTAGAGGGGACAGCAGGAGTCAAGTTGAGAAGAGATATTGGACTGGATCATGAAAAGCACTGCACTTTAAAAGTCCAAACGTTTAATGGTGAGATTCGAGAAATGATCAACGGCTAAGAGAGAAATCCTAGTGAGTGAGTGGTGGCCTTCACGCCACCCTTTCATTGAGCCACGAGGCCAAGGTGGACCCCGTCTGCTCCTGGATTTAGCTCTGCTTTCAAATTTTAATGGGACATCAGAGAGGTTTTCAAAATCCCATGATTGATAAAGCATAATCAATCCCTTTCCCTGGCTGGAGATTAAGCTGTTTTTTTAAAAAGCACTTAGCATTTCAAGGGTGCTTTTATAGGCATCTCCGCAAATCTATGAAGCTACAAACTTTATTTAGCAGTTACCGGCAAGACTACTACTGCACACAGGGTTGTATTCTTCCATTCTGTCTCAGATTTCAGTCCAGCTGTTCTGGGATCTTTTATTTTAGAAACTGGAAAACCAGGGCTATTAATAGAGTCAGGCAGCCAATTTAAATCTGATAATGTGTTGACACTTGGCTGCATACTTCAGCACAGATGCCCATGTGTACAATATGTATTTATTTCTGTACAAATGTGTACATGCATATGGATAAATAATCGCAAATACTATGAAGTCGACACTTAATATTTCACAGGGCCACCTGGGAGTTATTCTCCGCCTCGTAAACAGGACACTCTCTGACATGTAAACATTGTTTAGAAGATAAGTTCAACCTATAGGCTCAGGAGTCAGGAGGGTTATAAGTACACACAACCTCTTCCTCTGGGTGGAATAGAGATCCATAGAAAACAGCAACATTCTAGCTACACTTCCCTTTACTTTGCCTCGCATACCTTATCCGGTAGTCAAACTACTCACTATCGACCATCCATGGCCGGCAATTTCCTTCTTCTCCTTGTTTATGTTATTCCCTCTATTGTGTAAGAGTTTGGGCTTTGGAGTTATCCTTGGGTTCAAGTTCGAGCTCTGTCATTTTCTAGCTGTGCGATTTAGAACAAATGTCTTACTAAACAGAGCTGTTCCCTCATGTGTATAGTGACAACAGCCACTGCACTTACATCAAAGGACTGTTGTAAGGATCAAATGAGAGAATGCAAGTGAGTACTGATCAGATCAGTGGCCGCCTAGAGTGAAGGGTTGTGGGGTGTTACTCGGATAGGGGCACCAGGAAACTTTTTAAGGTGATAAATACACTGTATATCTTGATGGAAGAAGTGGTTACATGGGAGTAATAAATGGGAGTAATTAGTATAATTTCCTCTTCTCTACATCTAAATATTATCCATTTTTCAAAGCTTACCTCAAACACCATCTCCTCCATGAGGCCTGTGATAGTTTCCCCAATCAGAAGGAATCCCTTTTTACTTTGAACTAACATCCCTTCATTTGCACTTCTAAAACACTTAGAATCTCCCTGGTGTTAAGGTCGAGCTCTTTGTATGTATTTTTAATTTTCATGACTAGACTGTTAGCCCCCTGAGGAGGCACATCTCTGTGGTCTTGAGATTCTGCACCGCATGGAGAGTCATACATTCTTCACCCTTCCATTAAATCATAGTGGAAAGAGTGAATTCAATGTAACCCTACTTGGGAGACACACAAGACTGCCTTGAACCCCATTCCAGAACCTCAAACCACTCCAAGTCTTCCTCAAGATTTCCATAATTATCGTTTCCTTCTGGCTTCAGCTATTGCTTGCATGTATGTTGACTGTTTTACCTTGCTCCAGTCATGAAATTCTACGCCATTTCTTATCATGGACATATGCACACATGGACGCATGAAACAGACTTTACTGAAGACTTGGGGGGCAAGGTTGCAAAGAGGTGGCACTCACACAGCAGTGCCAAGAGCTGCAAACAAAGCCAGCCTTAAATGTTCTTGTGGCCACCCTGCCACGAGGGTCCTTCCCCTCATATAGCTGCCCAGCCTTCTACCATCACTTTGTCTCTTCTCTGCTTCTTTCTGGACTCTCCTCCTCCCTCTCAGAAGCAAAAACAAATACTTTGCTTTGTCTCAGGTAGAGAAGTTCAGCCATTATCTTACTTGATTAAGTCCTAGCCAACTCCTGTGCTCTCAGCGTCTCATCTTGAATCCTAGCACTTCCTGATATTATTTTCCCACATCGAGCAGTTTCCTTCTCAAAAAGAATTTTGGTGACAGCAATGAAGATAATTTTCACCCCTGTCACAGAATATCCAAACAAAGCACAGACAGCGGGAAGAATGAAATTTTAAAAACCACAAGGAAAGACCAATGACTGCTCAAAACAGACCATAATGAGGGAATGATGGCTGAGGAGTCTACCTCCTACATCACCCACCTTACTTGCTACCAGCAGCAAAGCCATACTGAAAGCACCATCTTGAGGAGAAGACATGGGAACCTGGAGTTGAAAACAGCAGAGTTGTTCCGACAACATTTAAGTTTGTGAGAGTAAGACAGAAGCCAAAACAAATTATTTTTATCTTGCGTTTAGAAGAGTCTCTTCTAAGACTCTGCAAATGACTGAAAAGAAAAGAAGAATATGCATGTGTCTGACAGGAAGGATTTGTCTAGAACAGCTGGGCAGGAGAAGATAGGTTAGTCACATCCAGGAGACCTGTAAATTCGGGATAGCTGTGTGAACAGTGTCCTGGATATGAAAGAACATTAACTGGAGAATTCTCTGCTGTTTTCCTGAAACTGAGAATGGAGTAGCCATCCCTTGAGGAAACATCCATCTCTATTAAAGGCTGGCCAGATAAACCTGTGTCTTTTCCAACACAGGCCATTCCAAAGTGGTCTGTGTTTATTAAATTTAATTTGTTAACTCTTTAAATACATAATATTGTACACACACCATGTTCTGGACACTGCATAAAACACAGAATGTAGTCAGGAAATGACACAAATTTAAAGCCAGCAGTTCCCAACCCTGACTGCGCAATAGAATCACCTAGGGAACTTTGAAACCCTTGATTCCCATGCCACACTTCAGATCAATTAATCAGAACCCAGGGATGTTAGCTGGCCATGAGCAGTTTTGTTTGTTTGTTTGTTTGTTTTAACATGGCTCAGTATTAAGAAAACAATTCCAAAACTTGGAAATAAGCAACAGGATAACCACATAGCCTTTCAACATCATGGTGGAGCAACTGCTTAACAGGCTCACCCCAAAGACTATCTAAGTCTTTAGGGTGACGTACCTTCATTTAATTTCATAGTTACTAGGATATTTCACAACTCTGTAAGCATAGACACTGCCTTGTGAGACAGTGGTTCTCAAACCTTGATATTTAACAGAGTTACCTAGAAAGCTAATGAAGTATACAGAAGCCCAGGCTTATTAAAGCAGAATAGGGCTTGGGTTTCTGTAATTTTAGCTAGTTCCCAGGTGATTCTGACACACACCCAAGTTTGACAACCTCTGTTGTAGAAGTCTGATGGCAGTGCTATAGATTTTGGTCCATTAACAATGCAAATACATTTTTCCAGTAGAGATGCTAATAATTTCTGCCCAATTCCAAGATTATAGGGTTTTTTTTTTATCCATAGGACATTAAACAGTTTTATATCTAACCTAGCAATCTTATTCCAGCATATTTTCAGGACCTCTATCTATTTGATCTTTTTAATTCTCTTTGAATGTATCCTGCTGGTTCTCTCATTAAATGAATCAAATAAGTCTTTGGCAAGTACTGACTGCATATTTGTATGAGAGTCAAATTTTCAACTTTTGAAATTATACTTTGACACCAGGTGATCCAATGTGCATCCAAGATTGAGATTCACTGCTATAGATAGAAGCCAAAATCTTGGGAAGCATCCAAAAAGAAACCACTGTTTTCTCTACACCAAATATAATAAGCTAATTATTCCTGTAAGTCTTTCATAAGTCACACCTCATAATAATAAAATTAATATTTATTGAGTGTTTACTATTGCCAAGCACTATTCTAAGAGCTTTGCATGCATTATGAACTCATTTAATCATTACATAACCCTACGCTCTTCTCAATTAATCCCAAGTTTACAGACGAGAAAACTGAGGCACAAAAAGGTTAAGGAATTTGTCCATAGTCACACAAATTCACACCAAGAGAATGCGAACAACATACTTGGTTCTGCCTATGCTGTTCATGGCCAAGTCAGGCCACTCTTCAAAAAGGAATTGGAAAGATCCCATCTTGACGGTCATTTATCCAGATTCATGGAAGCCCTCATCTGGATACCTGAATTATTTAAAAAATCAAGGTGAACCAAAAATTTATACTCTTATCATTGCTTTCTTTGGCAAGGCTACCATATATCCTTTCATTGTTTCCCCAACCCCTTACTAGGAATCATCTTTATAAACGCAGGTGTCTAACATTTCAACATGAGTATCTTGTAAACAAATTAGATTATAAGCCTAATAGACACCTCTGTTGTATCCACAAGGAGACATTTGATATGTTTGGAAATTTGAAACCCTTATGATGTAATTCTGTGGATTCCCAAAGTACAATAATAAAAATATAAAAATAAAAGGGAGAAATATTTTAAATTTCCTCCTTATTCAAACTCACACCCAAATCAACATTTGGGCAGGTCCATCAAGAAGCACTTGGTGAGAAATCATCTGTGCGCTAAGTGCTTTTTTTTCTTTTTTTCTTTTTTTCTTTTTTTTTACCATGAGCAAAGGTCTGAATTGTAAGTAATATTGGCAAGAACAAGCTATAAGTTAAGATGCAAATCCAAATCGGGTGTGCGGTGTTCTGGCTTCAAGCCTGGTAATTGAATTTCCAGTTTATTATCCTTAATGTTTTTTAATGTGAGTTTGCAATTCAAGTCAAAATGGAAAGCTGCTCCTCCAAATCTTTCCCCTGAAGCACTTCCAGGAACAATTTCTTTTCAAAATCAAGAAATGGTTTTGGGTCAGGAGTGCACTTTAACTTTTTCAAGTTCTAGAAAAGTCTGTTCTGAGGATGCCCAAAACCATGGGTCCACCGAAGGGCACGAGACCAGGGATTCTAGAATCTGAACCTGGCACTGGAGCTTCTTAGTGAAATAGAAGAGCTAAATACTGTTAGCTGGTTAAGACGCCATGTCGCAGCTGGGAATTTCAAGGGATGTGGCGTTGACACTTAGGGCCGTACACAGTCAGTGGGGAATATGTTTCAAATGAAATTCTCCTGCTTCATCATACTTGGTTTATCCACCCTGCAAAAGCCTGAAACTTCTGGTTTTAACAGGCCTTATCAGGAGCCCACTCTCACATTTCTTTTTCCTAAAACTAGCCCTGAATCAAGGCTGAGGACTACACTGCTTTGAACTAGTCTTCTTAATGGAGAATGAGGTTTAAAGGTGTTAGCTAGCTTATTGTGAGGATAGTAACAAAAACAATAACTATAAACACAACTTAATGAGGTTTTACCATGTGGCAAGTTATATTCAACTCTATGCATTATTTATTATATAATGTAACTCCTATAATAAGCTGAAAAGATAGGTTACTGTCCCCCACTTTCATATAGGAAAACTGACGTTTAGAGAGTTCAAGTCATTTTCCCAATGTGATATAACTAGAATGGAGGCTAAGCTAATATTCATACCCAAATCTGTCTGCTCTGAAGCTTGTGCTCTTTATTACTAAGCTAAGGGACTGTATACTTTCATTTTTCTTTAGACATTATTTGAATATTCATGTTTGTATACGTGTGCATGTTTGTGTGTATGTGTGTGTAAAGAAGAGTATGAAGAAGAAAGCAAAGCTGTCCCATAAGCCCATTGCCCACATATGTACATGGCAAGTATGGGAACAGCAGAAGATGAAAATTAAAAGCTTTCCCCAGGCTCTGTCCCCAAAGGTAACCATTTGTATATTTCCTTGTATATCCTACCAAGAAAAAATATTCTGCATTTCCTTGTGAAATATATATATATATATTTCCTCCTCCAATTTTTTTGTTTTGTTTCTCCCCCATATTATTCTCCTCCCTTCATGGGACAATGCAATATACACTGACATGCCCTTGCTTTTTTTTTTTTTTAACATATCATATCTTGATGCTTTCATATCAGTGTGTGTGTGTGTGTGTGTGTGTGTGTGTGTTCAACAATCATTTAGTATTCCATTGATTTATGTAACTAGCTCCCAAGTATGTTAATTCAGTTCATACCCATTTTTGTAATGAAAAAGTTTAGTACAATGAAATTTTTATGCATATATTTTGACATATCCATAGGATAAATATATAGCAGTCAGATTTTGTTAGTGAGGGGTCATGTGCATTGTTTAAAATTCCTGTAGACATTGCCAAATTTCCCTCTAAAGAGGCTGCATCAATTTGCCTTCCCACTGACAGACTGTGAGTGGTGTTCTCTGCTGTGTCCACGTACTTTCACGACCATGTCACCTGATGCTCCCACCAACGTTATGTGGCAGGTAGAATATTGGTGTCACTCCTGTTTCTAGCATGAGTCAAGGTTACAACCCAGATGTTCTTAATTCTAATTACAGAACCTTTTCCTCAAATTACACTTTAAAGATGAAAAGATAAAAGGTCAGTATCTTCTGTTTCTACCTTTGACAGATGAAGAGAACAAATGCAACTGGGACCTTTGTGGTTCAGGGCTCTGGGATAAGGACTTTAACCAAGTTTGCAACCTCCTAAAATACCACTCACTTAGAATTTGGGACTGAGCCATGACCTTCTATTGTTCAAAGGCATTTTCCTTTGTAATAATTCCATGGAAAGAAAAATGACTTGAAATTTGTATTTATTAAACAGCCCCAAAGGCATTTGAACATCAATTTACATTTTTCTCTTTTATAGAAAAAAAAAACATAGTTAAGTGTAAATGAATGTCAAACATATGGTTTACATTTCCTTTAAGATGCATGTGGGCTTTAAAAACTAATGGAAATACCTTAGGAGAAACATACTCCACAATATGGTGAATCCAAGATATGTAGAACATTTGAAGCCGGCCAACATGGCAAAATGGTTCTTGTAGAAGTGATCTTCTGACCCCTCACATGAGATTTCAAAGAAAGAGTCAGCTCTCTGAACTCCTGTTTGGGCTCACGACTTAAAGGGATGTTATCAAGATACTTCAAAGTTAAGAAGGCCTTTACTATTACTCCCCTTCCATTTAATGAACACCTATTCCGTTCTGGGAATCAGAGATAAGACAATTAAGAGACAGCCCTTCCTCAGGGAGTTGAAGTCCTAGTGAGGAAACCAGATGAGAAAAGAGAGAAAAAAATGGGGTATAACATAGTGTCAGGTCAGTACAAAGAAGGACATTCGCCCTGCTTTGGGTAGGGCGAGGTGGGTGGGAAGACATCCTAATGGAGAAAACATCTACTTAAGAGACCTGGAGGATGAGTAGAAGTAGCTGGCCAAAGAGCTTGCTGGGGACATCACAGCACGGAGAGCAGCGTGCACAAGGGCAGAGGCATGGGGGGCTTGGCTCTGCAGGAAATGATGCTAGTTCCATTGACTGGAATGCAGAATAGAACACGGAAGGGAGAGTAGTTAGCAAGAAGGCCAGGCAACAAGCAGGTGTCAGACTGCTTGGCATCTGAACTCCACTTGGGTGTTTGAACTCCACTAAGGTGTTTGAACGCTACTGGGAAGAACCAATAAAGGGTCTAAGTAGAACATTTGGGGTTTTAGATCATTCTGTCCTATGTTTGGGACACAGATTAGAAAAAAACAGTATTGGAGATAAGGAGGTCAGTTAGGGCGTTGTTGCTGAAATTCCATGAGACATGATGAAGACCCAGACTAAGGGGTTAGCAGTGAGGATAGAGAGAAATGGATGGATACAAAAGGTTAAGATTGAATGCCTAGGTGTGGCTGAGAGTAAAAGAAGAGTCAATAGTTACCCCAGGACTTTTTACTTAAGTTTGGATGTTCAACCTCAGAAATGAATGTTTAGCTGGCAGCTAGATAAGAAGCAATGTAGCCTATTTAAACACACACACACACACACACACACACACACACACACACACACACATTAATTCATTTACTTTGCTTCTAAACATAAATAGAAGGCAACAGAAATGAGACATATTAGAGGCACCTGGGTGGCTCAGTCAGTTAAGTGACTAACTCTTCATTTTTGCTCAGGTCGTGATCTTGGGAGTCTGCTTTCAGCAAGGAATCTGCTTAAGGATTCTCTCTCGCCCTCTCCCTTTGCCCCTCCCCCTGCTCATGCTCTCTCTCTCTCTCATTCTCTCAAATAAATAAATAAATCTTTTAAAAAGGACATGAGACATATTAATGACTGCCCACATAAAATGTTACAGTAATCTGACAATCCTTTAAGAAGATTAAATATTATGGACTCCCAGCAGACACTACAATGTAAAAGAAGGGATTGCTCCCCAAAATTACAACTGACGATATCAAACCTGGAATACATATGAGGAAATGGAAACTCACAGTCACTGTTCGTGGAAATTCATTTTGGTACAATTCAAAAATTGACTTCTCTGTACAAACCCTAGAGGAACTCAGGTGTATACACACATATACAAGGATATTTACTTTTTAAAACTTTGTACTATTTCAAAAAAAAGTCAGAGACAATTTAAATGTCTATGAAAAGGTGAATAAATAAATAATTTGTGGTATACTCATACAACAGAACAATATTCTGCTATTTAAATCCATAAACAAGGTTTAAATTTATAAAAATGGATAAACCTCAAAAAGATAATTTTAAGTGCAAAAAAATCAAATTGCTGAATGATATTTACAAATGATATTAAAACAACTGATTGTATTATTTATAAATATTCACCTTTTTCCACTGTTGAGCACATTTTTATTAATTAATTAATTATTCATTCAAATTTTTATTTAAATTCTAGTTAACATAGAGTGCAATATTGGTTTCAGAAGTAGAATTCAGTGATTCATCACTTATATACAACACCCGGTGCTCAACATAACAAGTGCCCTCCTTAATGCCCATCACCCGTCTAGCCCACCCCCGACCCACCTCCATCCATCAACACTCAGTTTGTTTTCTATCCTTAAGAGTCTCTTATGGTTTGTTTCCCCTCTCTCTTTTTTCCCCCTCCCATATGTTCATCTGTACTGTTTCTTAAATTCCACATATGAGTGAAATCATACAGTATTTGTCTTTCTCTGACTTATTTCTCTTAGCATAATACACTCTAGCTCCATCCACATCATTAAGAATGGCAAGATTTCATTCTTTTTCATGGCTGAGTAATATTCCATTGTGGATATATACCACATCTTCTTTATCCATTCATCAGTCGGTGGACATTTAGGCTCTTTCCATACATAGTTTGGCTATTGTTGATACTGTTGCTATAAACATCGGGGTGCATGTACCCCTTCGAATCTGTATTTTGGTACCCTATGGGTAAACACCTAGTAGTGCAATTAACTTTTTGGGGAACCTCCCTACTGTTTTCCAGAGTGGCTGCACCAGTTTGCATTCCCACCAACAATGCAAGAGGGTTCTCCTTCTTCCACATTCTCACCAACATCTGTTGTTTCTTATATTGTTAATTTTAGCCATTCTGACAGCTGTGAGATGGCATTTAATTGTGGTTTGATTTGTATTTGCCTGGTGATGAGTAATGTTGAGCATCTTTTCATGTGTCTGTTGGCCATCTGTATGTCTTCTTTGGAAGTGTCTATTCATGTCTTCTGCCCAGTTCTAAACTGGATTGTTTTTTGGGTGTTGAGTTTGATAATTCTTTACAGATTTTGGATACTAACCTTTTATCAGATATGTCTTTTGCAAATGTCTTCTCCCATTCCCTAGACTGCCTTTTAGTTTTGCTGATTTTCTTTCACTGTGCAGAAGCTTTTTATCTTGATGAAGTCTCAACAGTTCGTTTTTGCTTGTTTCCCTTGCCTCCAGTGATGTGTCTCATAAGTGGCTACAGTAGAGGTCAAAGAGGTTGCTGCCTGTGTTCTCTTCTAGGATTTTGATGGTTTCCTATCTCACATTTAGATCTTTCATTCACTTAAGATTTATTTTTGTGTATGGTGTAAGGAAGTGGTCCAGTTTCATTCTTCTCCACACCGCTCCAATTTTCCCAGCACCATTTGTTGAAGAGACTGTCTTTTCTCCATTGGATATTCTTTCCTGCTTTGTCAAAGATTACTTGATCATGGAGTTGTGGGTCCATTTCTGAGTCTTCTATTCTATATTATTGATCTATGTGTCTGTTTTTGTGCCAGTACCATACCGTCTCGATGACTACAGCTTTGTAACAGAGCTTGAACTCCAGTATTGTGATGCCTCCAACTTTGCTTTTCCTTTTCAGGATTGCTTTGGCCATTTGGGGTCTTTTGTGGTTCCATACAAATTTTAAGATTGTTTTTTCTAGCTCTGTGAAAAATGCTGGTGGTATTTTGATAGGGATTGCATTAAATGTGTAGATTGTTTTAGGTAGTGTAGACAAACATAAACACTTACATTAGGAGCAGATACATAAAAACATGCCTAGAGATACCTACATCAGGAAAAAACAAGAAGTCAACAATAGGTATTAAAAAGGCCTCAAAAATGAATGGTTTAGTAAACCATTTATTTAGTTTCTCAACCTCTGTACCACTGACATTTTGGGACAGATGATTTTGCATTGTGGAGAAGTGTCCTGTGCATGGCAAGATGAATGGCAGCATCCCTGGCCTCTTCACATGAGACGTTGAGTAGCATCTCCCCGAGTCATGACCACCAAAAATGTCTCACAATTTGGCAATGTGTCCTACGAGGGCAGAGCAGGCAAAAACACCCTTGGTCAAGAACTACTAGTTTAGTAGATTGGGATTCTTTACATTATTCCTTATACTTTTCTTTTAAAAGGGTATTTCATAATGAAAGGGGTGGGGGAGAATACTCCTTCAGCTACTGTTTCAATCAACTGTAGCATATGCTTGGCATTCAGCTATCGAGATGCATCAGACAGAACCCTGTCTCCAAGCATTCTATGTCTAGCCAGGCATTTTAAGGGGGCAGTGAAGAAGCCTTGGTGTGGGCAGATCAAGACCTGAAGACGGATCTCAGACAGATCTAGGACAGACTCCTAACTCTGCCACCTATGAGCTGTGAGAACTTCAGTTTTCTCCTCTCCAAAGTGAGTATTTGTCTTAAAAAATCCAGGTGTTATGTCCCGGAGCTCCGAAACATAGTAAGCATGCAATAAGGAGTAGTAATGATACCACCTGTTGTTGTTTTCATCATGATTTGTAAGCACATACTGATGATACAAGATAGTGTTGACAACATCCTCTCTGCCTGTCCCCCCCTCCCCCCCCCCCCCCCGCAATCCCACCATCACCGGTCTGCCATTCCTCTGGTGGCCATGAGGGATAGGAGAGCAGTTCATTCCTAGCCATTGCCTGTCAGGTCCTCCCACCACAATTCAGTTCCCAAGTACACTCAGTCTGCATTCACGGCAGCATCCGAGACAGGGACGCAAAGGGAGAGAGCAGATGCAGGCCGAACAGCAAGAAACAGCTCCCGTGGCTTGTGCCATAGAAGGAGGTACTGGAGAGGGTCTGACACATTCACTTAAATTTTCAGTCTTTAGGAAATCAAAACCCCTTCTTTCTTCTTTCTGTCTTTCAATCCTTCCTGGATTCTCCTCCTTTATAGGCCCTACAGGGTGACACTGACCATACTGCCCCTAAGAGCTGGCTACTTGCATGTCCTCAAATGTAAACTGATTGCATGTTCTCCTATCATAGGAAATGTTACGGAGTCTTGAACAAACCTGCTTGGCAACTAAGCAGCCTTCCTTGGTAACAGGCCTGATACTAGTTGATTTTTTTCCCCAAATTACGTACATTGTATTATACTTTGTAATACAATCTTTGCAAAAACCAGAAATTTCCTTTCTAGAAGCACATCCTGTTTACTGTGCTTCCGGGGCATTTTTTATTTAGATTGTTAAGTTCAGTACTGAAAACGTCAATGTGTAATGGTCAGCTCTATGCCACATCATTGCATATGCCGGACAACTACAAAGTTGCTACAGGGGTTGAAGAAGGACAGAAATTTTCCCCCTGGAGCGACCAAAAAGCCTAGCATAAAAGAAAGCCTCCCAGCCCAACCACAGTGAATGGCTGGGATTTGGTTATGCAGTAATGGAAGGCAGGCAGCCCTTGTCTGTACAGCAGCAAACACAAATGAAGGCAAAACAAGAGCAAACAGGACAAGAGAGAGAACTGTGATTCTGGTTTGACCTAGGACCTCAGAATCAGGGCACCACAGAATCACTGAATGCTCACTCACTTACTTCATTCAATAATTAATCGTGTAGCACCTACAATGAATCCAGCACCTCACTAGGTACAATGATGCATATAACCCAGATCCTGCTACACCACCAGGACACAAATCGAGAATTATGGAGTTACCAAGATCCACTGGTGGGGGGAAGAGGGAATGTTTATATTCTAGAAACGGAATAAGAACTCCACAGTGTCATTCGTATGACACTAGTGTCACATAGTGCCACAAGTATGACTCAAGTATGTCATCTCAAATTTGGCTCTGCCCACTAATGTATGAAGTTACACATCATCGTTTTGTATCCTCCTGGAAGGAACATGACCCAAGATGGACCTTCACCACCCTCCCCTTCCCCACAATACATGGTTCCCAAGGACAGTCTCTGTCCTCATGGATGAATTCAATTCACAGAAATTAATTGTTTCCGGGGTTCTTTTCATCTCTTGAAATACACAGTATCACAATGGGCCAAAGGAGAAGGCTGTAAGAACAATCTGCATTGTCACTAAATAATCATTTTCACTGGGCTTTATCGGGGCTGCACATGCCTTTAATCTGCTTTTAAAAACATTAAAACTCATTTAATATACTTCTAAAAATGAATAAGGTAATAGAAAAGGAACACATTAATGACTATTTACACAACCTCTTAAAATTTTAACCCAGTTTATTATTTAGTGTACTGCAAATCAAATTAATTACAAATATTGGTACTGACAACGTATGCATAATTAGTTTTTAATCTTTACGGCTTTCACACAGTCGAGGTGCAAAGCAAGACTTCTAAGTGCTATCTGACTATATTAATAGACGGCTTAGAGGTAAACTATTGTAATTTATATGCATTTTATTCACATACAACTCTCCAACAGCTCTCTTTGATACTTAGTAATCCAATGCCCACGTGGATTGAAATGGTTTAGCAAACACTTAACCGGAAATGAAAATTAGTATCTACCAAGAGATAATGTGATTTTTAAAGAAACACAACTTTCTAAGTTCCTGTACTACAGCATATGGTTTTCAAAGGTTCAGTTCACCGAAATACACAAAATCAGTGCCCTATCTGTATTGAGCTGGCAACAGCTGGAATTCTGTAACCTATAAATCTAAATACGTACACTATGAGATAATAAGTAAGGCACCCCAAATCTACTTTGATGCTGGAGGACACCTTTGAGATTGAAATGAACCTCTTCATTTTACAGATGGGGAATATAGAGAACTATCAGAGAAACTGTGTCTTATCAAGGTCCCACCCATTGTGAAGTTTGTGAAGTTTGATTCTCGTGCCTCATGGACATTCCAGGTGTCCCTTGAGGGCTTCCTAACTGTGCTTATTGACGGACAAGGAACAAGATCCTCTTTATAAGCCAGAGCCTGGAATTTCATCATTATTAATCATTCTTCAGGGATATTATAAGATTTTATATACTACTTTTTCTCAAATTTCCCCTTGGTAGAATAGTCCTTAAAGAAGTAAGAGCTTAAATCATCATTTAGCACCTTGGTAGGAATGCTAACGGAATAAGGAGAGAATTGCCATGAAGGCAATGACCAAAGACACAGGGTGTTCGAATGCACAGAAAAGGAAAATGATTTGAGCCAAATGTAAGGAAGAGCCTTCCTACAATCAGAGCAAAGTCAAATGGATGGCAGGCAGTGGATATGCCATCACTGGCTGTGCCCAAGTAGCCAGTGGCCTCCGTTGTCAAGGATGCTATAGAGATCATTTGAGAATCAGCTAAGGGTTGGCCTACAATGACTCTCGAGTTCCTCTCTAGCTCCTGGCTCTCCTTCGTCATTGAAAACAAAATGAACAAGGTAGATGTTTAGAGAGTTGAGGGGGGCTTTAGACAAGAAGTGGCATAACACCACAGATAAACTTTACTTACTTTATAATTTTTATTAAGTAAAATTGCCATGAGAACAACTGAATAAAAAGAGAGATGACCTGCTTGAAACCACAGAGTCCCTTACCGTATCTTATCAAGTGGCATCCAGAAGTGAGCGCTGGGATACATCTACGTCCCTAGGATGTCGGTGAGACCTCTAACCCTTGAGCATCTTACAGAGGTCATAGACCATGAAGCTGCTTTCAATTTCCATCATCTCCGTAAGGAGGAGTGAAAATATAGGATTTGTTATTTTAACTAGGGGCAGGAAACAGCAGACCCACTCAAAGGGCACTGAAATCTAATGCATTGTTGTTATTACATATACTACATGTTACACATTATTCTATTTCTCTAACCCTTCCTTCAAAGGGATTATTATTGTTGTGTTTTAGAATTCTACGTAGATATGCCTAGTGCTCAGTTAAACACACACATTAATTAAGGTAAGCATGTACGCATTTATTTTAAATAGCAAAGGGCCAAACCTTGATGCATAGAGAAGCTCATCACTTTTAATCCAAGACACTCGTAGGGACTACTGAATGAAACTGCCAGTACAGAGCCCAGCATAAACAAGCCATAGGTCAGAACTTCCCACCAAGTGTGCCACATGTGAGTTATAAGTGCAGGTGGAAATCGGTTTGGAATTTGGGAAACCTTCTAAAAGAAAATGAATAAAAAACTATGGATTCAAAATTAGGTCCAGGACCTTGGATGGAGCCCTTGACAATGAGGGTTCCTGAAGTGTAGCTTTATGAAGCATCCCCGTGAAGACACGTCCAGGTGACAGTTATGCAAAGAATCTGACCCGCTCATCTCTCAGAGTGGCCCAGTAGACGTGACATGGTTGGCGCCCCCACACTGGTTGCCTCCCCCCAGCCATGGTTCTGGCCCCCCATTTGGCTAACATGTTGTTACCGTCACTGGGCACGACAACGAGAAGAAGTTGGGGAAGCACACCTCCTGGTAACTTGAAGACCATTTCGTTTTCTGTGACTAAACATTTTATCTTAGGTTACGTTAAGCGAGAACTGGAAGGGATACAGAGCACGCCTCGTGTTTTCTAGCTCTCCAAGGACTGTCCCACTGCTTACCTAATTTGTACCTCAAAACAACTCTGTAAGGCAAAACAGGTTTTTTTATCCTGGTTGGATGAGAGTCCACTGGGCAATTATTTTTGTCATTTTTAAGTGGGTGTCCTTTTCATGTGCTTCTCTCTCTCTCTCCCTTCCTTCCTCTCTTGCCTCTTATCTCCACTTCCACCAGAAAACATCAAATGAAAGTTTCATCATTTCACAGGAACATCTTTAATGAGATTGCCCTTCTTGTGACATGAGGGCTAACCACATGCTCACCTATGCAGAAGGAATCCCAATACCACCTGAGTCTTTCAGTCAAAATGCCATAAAAGCACCAGGCATCTAAAACAAAAATTACTTAAGATACTTGGTATATAATATTGTTCTGAACATGTCGCTTCCTAAATGCTCATTTATCAAGAGACCTGCATAATTAGCAGGTGCCAAACAAATGCTACAGAGGAATTGTTCCAATCTGCTGAATGATGCTTCCTTCCCCGCAACGAAGGCTACAGTGGCTTAGTAAAAAGATGTTGAGTTTTCTGCGCTGAAAAGTCACATATGCCCCATCTGGGCATCAAACACTATGCTGTTATCAGTTGCTCCTGTTCTTTCCAGAAAGATCAGTGAGGCAGGTGAGCTGAGGACGGTAACAAACTGGGTTATCATGGAGAGCTTTTTGCCCCATTTATTGAAATTTATGCTAATTGGTCCCAGAGCTGCAGACAAATCTGAGATACAAAATAGCGTGCATCATGGGCATTTCTCCTCCTACTAGTCTGAAGTCTTCTCAAAAGCACAAGTGCTGGGGCACCTGGGTGGCTCAGTCAGTTAAGCGTCTGCCTTCAGCTCAGGTCATGATCCCTGGGTCCTGGGATCGAGTCCCGCATCAGGCTCCTTGCTCAGTGGGGAGCCTGCTTCTCCCCCTGCCTGCTCTGCCTGCTGCTCTCCCTGCTTGTGCTCTCTCTCACAAATAAATAAATAAAATCTTAAAAAAAAAAAAGCACAATTGTTGGCCTGTATAGTAGGGATGCTCTTTAGTGAATTATCAGATGAAGGAAGGACAGAAGAAAGGAATGAATGAATGAACAAACGAAGAAGGAACTCCCCATTTTTGGTAGGATTTTGGTTTTAAAACTAACTTCTAGGGTGACTGGGTGGCTCAGTTGGTTAAGTGTCTGACTCTTGGTTTCAGCTCAGGTCATGATCTCCGGGTTCTGGGATTGAGCCACCCACCCAACAGGCTCCCCACTCAGCGAGGAGTCTGCTGAAGATTCTCTCTCCCTCTCCTTTGGCTCCTCCCCCCCCGCTCACGCATGTGCACACTCTCTCTCTAAAATAAATGAATCTTAAAAAAAAAAAAAAAAGCCAACTTCTAGCCTACCAGAAGCTGTTATTGATCACAGTATTATTCACAGTCCAATATCATTTAGTTCATATGTACAGATCCCATCCAGCCACCTGGAGGGTAACATCCACCTTTGGCTGCCCTATTAACACCTGAGAAGTTTCACCTACACTATTTCTCTAGTTCTTTTGAGTGTAGATATTTTTATCCTCATTTTTCAGGTAAATAAATAAACTTACTTAGGGTGCACCTGGGTGGCTCAGTTGGTTAAGTGTCTGCCTTCGGCTCAGGTCATGATCCTGGAGTCCCAGGACTGAGTCTGGCATGGGGCTCTCTGCTCAGCAGGGAGTCTGCTTCTCCCTCCACCCCATACCCCACTCATGCTCGCTCTCTCTCTCTCAAATAAATAAATAAACTCATTTAATAAGATTGGATTACCTTGTTTTTATGGACTGAATATTTGTGTCCCCCCAAATTCATATACTGAAACCCCAACCACCAGTAGGATTTAAGAGGTAGCGCCTTTGGGAGGTAATTAGGTCATGACTGTGGAGGCCCCATGATGAGATTAGTGTCTGTTGGAAAAGGCACTCTTGCTTGCAGTCTTTTGACACCCACTTGGCCACATAAGAATGGGCCTTGTACCTGTAACACTTCCTTACCAAGACGTAGAGAGTCCTCACACCCTGTGCTGGACTGCTCATCTTCACTGGGAATATCTATCCCTGTTTCACACTCAATGTGTGTTCGTCTGTTCTGCTTAAGCATGTGTCTCAGAGGACACCTGCTCAACCCTATTGCTCTATTTGTCCTCTTCAAGGAAAGAACAAGGTCCTTCCACTTTAGCACAAGAGTGGTATGTGCAGGCCAAATGCTCTGTGTCAGCTGCTGGGAGGGACCCACTGATCATGGGGGACAGACATCTACCACTGAAGCTGATCTTATTCTGTCTCTTCTCTATGTGAGTAAAGCGTTACTCCATCCAGTGCTTGATTGGGTTTGTCCTTTACATCACCTGGACTATGGAATTTTTGTTACAGCAGCCCAAACTGCCTAAGACACCTGTAGAAGGATGGAAAGAGGAGCAAATAAGTTGTCCTGAAAATGTCATCTTCAATCCATGGGTAGGGGCTTCTTGAAATACGATGCTGAGAAGAGAAGCTGCATCTGAGTTCAGAGGAAAGGAGAGGGCTGCGTGATGAGCAAGGTCCACCATGGACACTGGAGAGGACAGTGGCAAGTAGCGCGCCACACTGTGCCGATCCTAAATGAAAAGTATACCTTGCTCACTCTACTCTTCTACCTCTCTAGGTTATCGTGGAAAGGACCCATCGCTTTTCTTTAACCCTCCAGAACTGAACTTAAGGCACACCTTAGGTGCTCTAGGTGGATTCACTCATTAAACTGAATTGGGAAAAATGGCCTTCCCTCTGGGCTAGGTGGCAAGGAGCGTGATGCTATGATGGTAACAAGAGCAATAATAATAACAAAAACCACAAATGTTTTGGATTTTATGAGCAAGGTTTGAATCTAAGACATAAAAATTCTCCATGATGTACAACCTTATGTCCCCAGTGGAATCAAAGGAATTTAATATAATAGCTTTCTTTCCCATGGAATGAGCTCCCCCCATCCCACTTACTTTTAGTTGAAAATCAAATTTGAATGCTGTGTCTTCTCATGCATCTTCGAGATTTATTCATGAGTCACAGCTGAATGCTCTATGTGTTATATTTACGTGAACAAACACACATTTAAAAAAAAAAAGAAACCGTTCCATTATCTAGATAGATGTGTGTTTGTCAGCATCTGAGAGAATATCCATCCTGGATGGTGTAAGTATTCAGCCACTCTTTTAAAAACATCAGTCAGGCATTGTAAGACATATAACTACAGCATAAGCAATGACCTTTAGACGTGTCTCCCCTCCTATTATCTACACACTGTGAAACAGAAACAAGTTGATATTGAACATCTGTGTAATATCAGTTTAGAAGCTATTTATTTCAAATGCATTCTGCTCGGTGCACCAACCATAATTTTATTAACAATGGCAATGTACTGAGACATTATTCAAAGGAATTCTAACAGGTATTCATTCACCCCACATTCCTCAATGTGCACATGTGTGCGTGCATACACACACACACACACACACACACACACACACCCCTTTCAAAAAAGACTCACGGAGCCTGTTGTTGTTGTTGTTGTTGTTGTTGTTGTTTTCTCCTCCTAACAAAGGATCCTATGATCATTTAGAATCTTTGTTAACATTTTTTCAATTAAATTTCTAAAGCCTTATCAGGTATACAGTGGTTTCAAGGGACATAGCTTTCCCAGGAACTATACAAGCCTTGTAATCTTTCAAATGACTCAGCCACAGTGATTCATTTACCCTTCCATTTTCTAAAGGGCAAATGGCACTTAGAACAACAACAAAGAGCTTATTTGGGGCAGATACTTTCCCTAGGATCTTTCTTTAGATGGAAGTCACATGACTCCAGTCAGACTTAATTCTGGCTGCTGCTCCCGTCAGCACGGAATGACTCCCAACATTAAAAAAACCTGATGGCAGAAACACTGTTAATGACACTTCATGAAAAAAAAATTATAAGATAATTTGGATTATAAACTTTTGCAATTAATCAGGCTTATGCCAGCTGGTCTTTTCATATCATTCGCCTTTAAAAAAAAAAAATCCATTGACCCTAAGAGTACTCGGCCTTCTCCACAACAGAAATCGGGGCGCAATTTTCCCATTAACTGTCTGAGCATTTTACGGTGTATGTGTATGAGTTGCCATTGACCTTCCCCAGCCCGAAAACATAAGAGTCAACATGTACTGTTTTCCAAACCAAGCGTAAACCTACAAAATGATCTCGTTTCATCAATGATTAGTTTCCTATTGCTGCTGTAACAAATTACTATATGCTTGGTGGTTTAAAAAACACACACACAAATTTATTCTCCTATATTTCTGGAGGTCAGAAGTCCGAAATTAGTCTTACAGTGATAAAACCAAGGTGCTGACAAGGCCGGTTCTTTTTGGAGGCTCTGAAGGGAGAATCCAACCCCGGGCCTTTTCCAGCTTCCAGTGGACACCTGTATTCTTTGGTCTGTGGTCCCTTCCTCTCCTTCTCCTCCAAGCACATCACTCCCATCTGTTTCTGTCACCACACTGCCTCCTCTTCTGAAGCTGAATCTCCTCCCCCTCTTTCTTAGAAGGACACTTGTGATTACATTCAGGACCCACCCAAATAATCCAGCATACTCCCCCCAGTCTTAAGATCCTTAACTGAATCAAGAGACCTGCAAAGTCTCTATTGCCATATAAATTACAGGTTCCAGGGAGTAAGACCTAAATGTCTCAGAGAGACATTATTCTATGCCACATCAACTAACTGTTTGCCAAAATAAGAGGGACATAGAATTGGTTTCTCTTTTGCAATGGGACATTACTTAGAAACAGAATATACGGAATAAAATAATTTGCAAAGAACGTTAAATCTAACCTGTAACGTCAAGCTCAGGTCTTAGTATGATATTTAAGCAGTTTCTTGGAATAAAGAGTAATGTTACACAATTAAGAGTATGAAGCAGAGCCTATGGACCAACAGGGTTTTCAGTTGAAAAAAACCAAATCCAACTTGAGCTAACTTCAGCTAAGGAGAAAAGAAATAGATTAAAGGATTGCTAAATCAGTGGGAGGCTAGTTAGCTCAGCTCTGACTTTGGGGAGAAACCAAGAGAAGTTGGACATAAACATGACTTAGGTTACACAATAGGAACAGTTGCATGTGTACATTTCTGGACTTTTGCTAAAGGTACTGGATTGAGGTGCTAAGCCTAGGGTTTCATCAAGCAACACTCCTTGTTAGTAAACAGGGACAAATTACTTAAAATCCCAGCCTCAGGGGGCGCTTGGGTAGTGCAGTCCTTAAGCGTCGGCCTTTGGCTCAGGGCGTGATCCCGGCGTTACGGATCGAGTCTCACATCGGGCTCCTCCGCTGGGAGCCTGCTTCTTCCTCTCCCACTCCCCTGCTGTGTTCCCTCTCTCGCTGGCTGTCTCTCTGTCACATAAATAAATAAAATCTTAAAAAAAAAAAAAATCCCAGCCTCAGTTTCCCCATATGTAAAGCAAATAACATAAGAGTATTCAATACACGGTTACTCTGAGGATCAAATGAGGTTTTACATATAAATTACTTACAACAAACAGCCCCTGCCCAACACATACTGTTGAAAATAAACTGAAGAAATCATCAACACATTCTTATAGACCCAATCATGAATAATTTCTCAGCTGTCCCTGAGCTTTGCCTCACTTTCCCAAGTTTCAAATTTCTGAATGGGGTCACTTGAATCCATTGTTCCCCACCTCTCAGAGAATGGAAACAAGAAAAATCTTGCCCTTTATCTCCATAGGGAAAGCAGAGCCCTATCTCACCCATTGAGTAGTACCCCTCTAAATAAGATGATTTGGACACTGAGTTGAAGATAAAGGAAAGACAAATGGCCCCACAGCTGATGTTGACAGGTATGAGGCAAAATCCAATTTAGAACAGTAGCGGCCAATTAAAAGTATCATGGGGCCAAGAGCCACATCTAGTGGAATAATCCAATGGCCAACTGACCATTCCCTCTACTTTTCCCTGTTACCTCAGCGACCTCAGCTCATTTTCTTAATACTGATTTACTTGGTTTCCCCTTGGTAAAAGTTTAATTCTTATTTTTTGGTATATATTTTCAAAGATTTAAAACATTAAAATGTACTAATATAATTTATGAAAGCCTATTGTAGGTGATCACTGGATATTTTTAATTTGTATAAGGATCATTACGATGGATGCATTTCAAATTTGGAGATGGGGCACATGTTGGAGGTTGGAGGATAGGTTTTGATAATGATCAAAGGAAATTTTAATTCATCTGAAATGTTTTTTTTTATCTTATTAAAACATTTAAATTCAACCTTAAGCAAATATTGAAAAATTTTAATAGCAGTTAAGTCTGGGTGATGAAAGCGCATGTTAATTACATCTTTCTAGTTTCTTAATTTTTTAATTTCTCGAAAATATTCATACCAAGTAAAAGCATAGAAAAATGGAAAACAGCCACAAAACATGTTCTAAAAGCCTGAGTATTTAGTAATATGTGCAAACCTATAAAGTAGAGAGGAGATAGAATTCTTTCCAGTTGCATGAAATGGAATTTAATAAAGAGTGTGTTAAATTCATTGTATTTGGTCCAATGAAAACAGAAAAGGCATACGAATATGAAAAAGACCACACAGCATGTACGAGGGAAAGGTCTGAATAAAAACCACTCCAGTTTGGCATTGCAACAGCTCTTTGTTCTACTCTAACACAAATGCCAAGGGCTCTAGGGAAAAGTGGACTTTTCCTAATGTGTTGAAGTGGAAAACTACTGTCCATGAATACAGTTGGTCAACAGGCCTTGGTCAATGAAAGTCTTCCTGACAAAGGTGGGCCAGGTAGAGGAGCAAGGCAAGAAAGGCCATAATTCATTAAATACTCTACCACAAAGATCATTAAAACCAGAACTCTCAGGGCACCTGGGTGGCTCAGTTGGTTAATCATCTGCCTCGGATCAGGTCATGATCTCCGGGTCCTGGAATGGAGTCTGCTTCTCCCGCTCCCTCTATCCTTCCCCACTGCTCAGTCTCTCTAATAAAAAAAATAAAAATAAAAATAAAAAAAAACCCACAAAAAAACAAAAAACCTAGAAGAACTCTCAAAGCAGCTAATCTTCCCTGAGTACAGATGAGAAAACTAGGGCGCAAAAAGAGGTGACCGGCATTACATAACCAGCCACCTGGCAGCAAAGAACTGGAACCTGGATCTTATGCCCCCCTGGACCAATGAATATTAACTCCTTTGATACATCAAACAAGGGGCTCCGGCATCTGGCCCCCACCCACCTTCCAATGCCAATCTCCTAGACTGACGATCCCATGTTCTAGTTTGGGTTCCCGAGCAGAGTGACAATTCTCATTTCTCTCTACCTTTGCACAGATGTTCCTAGTGCTTCCTAGAGTAGATCTCTTCTCATCTTTCAAATCTGAGCCCCTTCTTTTGATCCCCCTGACACCCAACTTAAGCTGGGTTCCCTCCTCTGTATTCCCACAATATCCACTACCTCTCCCTGTCACAGCACTTAGCATTTGCTGTGTTCCCTCCCCACCAGACTGTGACCATTTGCGAAAAGAGAGAACACACTCTGTGCCCCTGTTAAATTGAGAGATTTATTGCCAAGGTCCCTTGGCATTGTGATTCTAGCGACCTTCCTAGAGTGGGAGAGCAAGGCGTAATTGCAGTGAGGATTATAGGCAATACCAGCTCCAACATTCTGTCGCTATGAACTCCACCCTCCTTTCTAGCTCTGATGAAGTTACGTCTTCCACTTTGAAGTCTTTTCCTCATTAACTCAGTCTGCAACACTTGATTTGAGACTAAGCATCCCAAAAAGATGGCTATCACTTCCTTTTCACGTGGATATTTCTTCAACTAGACTATCAACTGCTTGAGGGCAAGAACCACATGTGGCACTTCCTCTGTCTTCCGGGCCTTTTATACAAAAGTATGCAATGAACACTTGTAGATGATAATCCTATTACTAAAACAATGTTCCATGATACCTCTGTTATTATTAGTGCCAGTTTCAAAGATGACAAAGGAATTGAAAGTGTGTTTGTGTGTCCATAAGCTTAGGAATCAGTTGACCTAATCAAAGCAAAATGAATCCCTGCTAGAAGCCTAATGTGGCACCAGGCTAGATGGCACTAGAGATGGTCCTAGAAAGGTCCTGGGCAGGAAGCTGGATAGAGCAGAAGAAGGAAACAAAGGAAGATGTCTTGTTTATTGTGAAATTATATATTTCATTTGTATGATGATTTGTCATGTGCTGCATAGACCTGTTGCCTTCGCTGTGGCCTTTGGTTGGGTCACTGTTGACAATCAATGCATAACCACACTGTCTTGCCTCTTGACCAGTAACAGCGCAGCACAAAAGAAGCCACAAGCCAAGAAAGGTCAGAGGCTCTTGCTCTCCTGGTACCCTGTTTAGTTGTCCTGGCATCAGAGGCACCATGGTGCCTGCTGCCTATCTTTGTCAGTGCTCAACAGTGTTGACCTTCCTAAAAAAGGAGAAGGGAAAAGGCGTAACCATAGATGCATAAAATGATCCCATGGACCAAGAGAGTAGGGAAAAACTGGGACAGTTAAACAAGTCTGTTTGCTGTAGGACTTCGCAGAGCCGTTAGTATACAGATAATGCTTCCAAGGAGGGTCTATAATTTGTAGAGCTTCCCAAACTTAACTGATCCCACAACAATTTTTTATTAGATTATTTTGTAGGAGTGGTGTTCTATGAAACATACTTTGAGGAATGCTGTGTTACGTCAAATAAAAATGTACTAATATATTACAAGCTTATCAGGTTAAGCAAAGTTAGCAGAACATTGAGGGACAGGAGAGAGGCTCTCGCCCACCACTAAATAGGGTTTTTTTTGTTTTGTTTTTTTGTTTTGCTTTGTTTTGCTTTGAACACACTTCTATTGCATGATCCGCCAGCTGGAAAATACCGTTGTAGACAAGGAAAACTTATCCCCCATGGAATGACTTTATCTTCTAACATCTCTGTTGATTTCTGGCTCCAACATTTCCCCCTTTGCGAGGATCCACATCTCTAGTCTAATTGAGTCTAATTTGATTGCTAGCCAGTTTAGGATTCTGGGGTTCTGCTAGAGACTCTGATCTGGAAACCAACTAAGCCCTCAGTATATGTTGTTATCAGTGACTAAATGATTGGATGAATGGTGGAATAGCTTTCCATATGTACGTCCTGATTAGTTTTTTTTTTTCATGATAACCCTGTTCATTGGATCCACCAGGCCCTTCCTTCTCCCCATTAAGAAAAAAAATCACTGGTGTTTTTTACACAAATAGTGCATTAAGGAATTATCTTGAGAAGGAAACAAAGAGACTCGGAAAACTGAGCTTTGACCATTGCTTTTGCCCCTGAAAACTAAACTGCACCTAGTCAACTAAACTTAACATCCAGATCTTTAGCCCAAATCTTCCCAAGTTCAATAGCACTTTTGTGGGGCACCCAGAGCTGAACTGTTCCAACGTGCTGCAGATGGAGATGTCTCAAGCAACATCTGTGGTGGCAGGTGCTTGGAAACCATCCTGGTTCCCCCCCACCCAAACCAATGATGTACAGTAAAAAGAAACAGTCTTTTATTTGTTTATTTATTTATTTATAAACTTATATTAAACTGAGTTAAGTGGAAATAGTCTGTTTTGAAATAAATCACAAAGTGTAAGACATTTCCTTATTATTAAGTACTATAACCTGAAAATGTAACTAATACATAGTCTTTGAGCTTGGAATTTCATAGGAACCTGCACTATCCATTATCTGCTCATAGTTTGTGTTCACTATGGACAAGCGTGTTCATACCTAGTGAGGTTTAGTCCCTTTCATAGCATTATTTGGATTTTTTTTAAACCATACTTATTATGGAAATTTCTAGATAAAGCTTAGAGTGATTTTCTTATCTGATTAAGGAATAATATACAAACACTATAGAGAGGCTGGCTGCAAATCTTGCATAATGGCAAAAACAAACACCGTTCTGAAGGAGCGGAGATAAAGAAAAAATGGAAAACAGACTTCAAAACGTGTCACAGGGAATAAATCCCTCCCAAGAAATATGCTCTCTTCTAAACTTCATATTTATAACTTTGGAAACACATTTTATTTCAAGCAGAAGCAATATAGCAAATGCATTTTCCAAGGAAACACATAAACTTATACACACCAACTTTTAAACTTTATGGGAGCAGTTCTAGAAGCCTGGTATAAAGATCATATCTGGCAAAATAAAAGCTGGGGAAGTATTAATTGGCCCCAATGGGTCTTCCTTCTGGGGAAAAGAGAAACTGAAAACTAAGATGAGAGTCTTCTCCAGGCTCATTATATGATTTCTGATCCTTAGTTTCAGTGGCCAATAAATATCATTCTTATGTCTTTATAAAATGTTTAGTAACTTCTATTATCAAGCAAGGCCATGTGTATCTGCCTCAGTCTCACATTCAAGACCCTCCAGAATTCAGTATTACCTCCACAAGCCCCTCTTCATCCCCTCCTTCCGCAATCTCAAAACTTCCCTCCGAAGGGTCTACTCATTTCCGTTCATAGGCAGCATACTGCAATCAGTTAGTATGTTTCAGGTCAAGGCACAGAAAGCCCAATTCAGAGAGTCATGTATTGTATCATGTAACTAAGAAGTTCAGAGTTGGAGTAGGCATCAATATGGTTTGATCTGGAGATGTCTTCTACTGTTTTTCTCAGACTCCCTTGAATATGCCCTACAGTGTGTTGGCATCATTCTAAAATTAGCTTCTCTCATGCAGCTGTTCTGGGCCTCACATCTGCACACTGTACTGATAGGAACACAAGAGACTAAATTAATCACCAGTGCCTGGGGATGAAGCATTAGGAGGGACAGAATGATGACTGACCAGGCTATGTGATCCTCTCCTAGAAATAAGTGCGGAGTAAGGTTCCCAGAACCTTTGGGTCATAAACAAAGCCAAGATCTGCTGAGAGGGTGGAAGAGGAGATGTTCAGAGAGGCAAATACCAGTGCCTACCACTCTCCCCTCCACTTTGCACTTTCCCTTCACGCCTCTTGTCAAACTTCTGATCATCCATCCTTTGAGGCTCAACTCACACACAACCTCTCCACAAAGCCTTCCCCAAGCCACTAGCTCTTTCTTCCATCCACCTCTGTAATACTTAACAGTTCATACTGTACCACCCAGAGTACTGGTTTATATAAATACTTAACTGAGTTTCTGTTATTTATGGATAACATGTTTTATTCTCTTAAGTTTTCAAGGCACTTTGAAGACATGAGTGTTGCCTTTATTCATACTTCCCATAACTCCAAGTATAATACTGGGAACAGGGCAGACACACAAAAAGTTATGAGTTAACAAAGAAACAGACACACCAGTCATTAAGGTCATTGCTACATTGCTCAAAATTCTATGGCTTCTCATCCCCTAGAGGGTGAACTCTAGGATCCACAGCATAGCAAATTTGGCAAGATGGTCTTTTTCAATCTATAAATCCATTTTTTTCCTACCCACGTTTCAGGCTCCACCTTCACCCATCCCTGCTCCCTTTAAGTCAGTTAGGCCATTTCCATGCATATTGCCTCAGAAAAGGGAAGTGAAACCATGAAGAAAACAGGCAGGAAAGGCAGTGTTCCTTTTGTTTGTTTCCAAAGGTGCAGTCCTTAGACTACTTCAGAAGGTATCAGATGGCATGGGAAAGTATTTGGAAAAAATACTGTGAGAGAGATCAAGGCCTTGTTCACTATCTCCAACAACAAAGAGAGAGCTTAGACAGAAGGGAAAGTGATAAGAGATCAGTCGGGGTCCAGAGAAAGAGGGTCCAGAAACACAGACCATTTCAGCAGAGAACCCTACCAAGAACATTCACTGTGGGAGCTGAGTGGGCAGCCCATAGCTTCCCAATTTCAGCCCACTGAGTGCCCTCCAGAATCACCACTTTGGAGGCTCTTCCCATCTTGCTCACAGGACTTCCCTTTGCCAGTAGCTGGTTAGCTCTGCCTGAGGACTGACTAGACCTGAGACCTGAGATTTTGTTCAGTCCTTTTCCATACATACATAATTCCATGTGGGCAAGTCATGGGCAACTGTAGTATCAAGGGTATAGGAGGTGCAGTCTGGGCATCTGAGGGGTATATTGGTGGTAAAGGTAAAGCCTTTCCACCATAACCTTTACCTGGGGAAAGACTGGGATAAGTGAAGGGTGGGGACTGTTTCTCACTAGGACCATGGTTAAAACAAACAAACCAGTGAAATTCAATGTTTTGCAGTGTTGTTGTTTATAAGTCCCTTTATGCATTGAACCCTGTTTCATTAACCTCCTTCTCCCACCATCCCTTCCCTCCCCAAAGAGGATTCAAAGCTGAGTCAAAGAGCTGGAATATGGATGGGTCTTTTTCATCCCAGGAACCTTTCCCTGTTTATCCAAACTTCTTCCTATGTTGGGTATGCACAGTGTGAATAAGAAAAAGGTGGGGCAGACCTTTGACTGCAGCAGCGGCCATGTTCGTTCATTCTATTGCATTAAACACAGTATTGGGTTTGCCCCCCTACAAAGTACTTGCCCATTATGGTAAGTGCCAGGAATAAAAAGTACGAATGAGACCTGGTATTTGTCATCAGGAAATTCATAGACAACACATACATAAACAGATAATTACAGTGAAGTGTATTAAGTGGTGAAATGACGTTCTTGACCTGGTGTTAAGGGGTTACAACAGAGGAAGTGACTACAGGGGTAATACTCTTTGCTCCATGGTAAGGGGTATAAGAAATGCAAAGATGAGAGCTGTGAAGTTCGCCAGCCTATAGAATGAATCTTGTGGTGCTTCATTGAGCCACAAGCCTGGAAGACACACTGAGAGATCACTGACTTCAAAGAAATCTGGAATATCTTACTTCACCATCCAGCAGGTGAAAGGCTAGGAGCAATGGAACAAGCCAATCCCTACTCAATGTCCTGGAAAAATGAAAGACCTAGAGCAAATCCATCATCTGTGTATGTATAAAAATAAAACCAAGAAAGTTTGACTTCTTCATGAAATCTTTTTACTATACTTAAGAAAAAGACAGTAAGTGAACATTGACCCCAAACTTCAATTGTGCCTCCCAATCTCCTCAAGTAATTGGCTGACAGCTTTACTTTTGAAAATCCAGGTTGTACTGAAGGCAGGCTCAACTAACGGCAGAATGGCCAAGTACCAAGTTGTTCTGACCTCAAAGGAGGTATCCCATATACCATTTAACTACTTTCCACGATGTATATTTCAGATAAATTGAACCAAACACAATTCGGTCTTCCTTCCATGTTTCAAAACATTCCCCAGAGGACATGTCCCCAGTTGAAGGTAATCATAATTGCCTACAGTAATCTCCCACCTTCCACCTTCTATTCAGTAAAATTCTGGGGGGAAAGAGGGGTGTTTCATTTGTTTGTTTCAAGAGCAAGATTTCTCTATAATGATTAAAATAGTAGTATCAACTGAGTTAAGAAGTTAAGCAAAGCCCTTCTCTGGAAGAGCGGACTTAGGCAGAATTTAATATGGAAACCCTGGACAAGAGGAAGGGCAAAGATGAAGAAGAGGAGGACATAAGGAGCTGGCCAGGGCGGTTACATGTGTGGCCCCACTGCAACCAGCCAGCTCTATGCACAAGGCTGTATGGAAACTGAGGCTGTGGCATGACGTTGCTTATGCCAGAACACACAGCCAGCAAATGGAGGTGTTAAATGCAGAACCCCGGGCTCTCTGCTTCTCTGCCCTCGGACAGCCTTCCTCTGCTTCACCTTACCCTACCTCAATGTATGGGCAGAGACCGTTTAGCTCCCTCAGAAATCTTAGAAACAAAAGGCACTTTTTGAAGCAGAGTAAAAAGCCACAGTTGTGAGCTAAATTTTTCTGATTCCTTTTAACACCATCCTGTTTTTTTGCATCCCTGTGTTTTGCCCTCTGGTAGGTTGGGGGTTGATAGAGAGATCTGCGAGTGAAGATGGCGATTTGCAAACCATCCTACTGGGTGTCTAATAAAATGCAAATCGAGACGTGGGGAGAAGAGAAGTTCTCTGCCCTTCTCTTTACAAATAAAGTGTTACGTGCCACTTGCGGGGATCAGGAACGCCATGCTGAGGCCGCATCTGCTCTTTCTGACAGCTCCCCAAAGAGCCCTGCTTCTTCTTTTTTGCAAGCCAGCAAGCTGTTCTTGGAGAGTACAAAAAGAAACCTGCTGCAGGAAGGAAAAAAAAAAAAAAGTTTCTCTGACAAGCAAGAAGAAATTCAAAATCTCCTGAAAAAATCAAATGCTAAAATCTATGAGAGCAAAACCCAGGCTCATGTTCTCAATAAAGGAAGGCCTTTTCAGTTAGGAAGAGGGAGGAAGTCATGCTCACTGACCACAGGGACCAACTGTGTGAAAGTGCAAGAAGTGACCAGGCTGGAGATGATGGGGAGGGACCTGGAGAAAGGAAGCCACTGCCCAGCGCTCACCGATGATGTCTTGAGGAAGCACGGTCCTAGTGCGGTAAATATTGCAGTTTTTAAAGAGACACTAGAATCTTTGGATTTCCTGTGGAATCTCCCACTTTTCAAGTTTTCCCAATTATTATTATTTTGCCAGGCAAACTCAATGGGGTTCCAAGTTCCCCTTTCAACTTACAGGATGGAGGGATGCTGGGACCACCTCAAATATCTAAGCTTGGTCTGCAAAAGGGGAATTCCTCGAGAAGGAAGAGAAAGGCCCCAGGATAAGCAAGAAGACAGCCGGCGCCGTGCAACTGTAGCATCCTGGACTGTGAAACCCTTGTGCGTGTGTGGGAGGTAAATTACAGCAGAGCTAACTTGCGTTCATTGAAAGTTTACCACGTGCCAGGCCCAGGGCTGAGCTCTTCAAAGGCGTCATCACATCCTGTCCTAACTACTACCTTATGAAATAGGTACAGTTCTGATCACCAATGTATAGATGAGAAAATGAGGAGCCAAACGATAGGAGTAAGCGAGAAAGAAAGGGCCTGGGCATCCCTCCCAGTGGGATCTAATGGAAGCACATCAGAGTCCCAAAAATGTCCATTAGTAAATGATGAATAAATCCTGGGAAGATCCCTGTCCTGGAGGGAGGGAGGGAGGGAGGGACCTGCTGTTTATTATAAATGCTTGCATAAGAGATCCTCTGCCCATCATGTTACTAATATTGATGTTTAGATCATGTTAGTATCTTTCATCTTTCATGAATTCTGAGGGGCAAGTCTTCATAAAATCAAAGTTAAATTTGAGGGTAACTGGGTACGTTTCTTTGGTTTGCAGCCTTATTACTCAACAGACAAAATCAGATTAAAATTTTAAATTGTGACACAACTAACCAAATAATACCATGCTTTATATCTCCTTTAAGGCAAAATGGAGTCTTCTCCTGAGAATTATTTTCTAAATTCTTACAGGATGTCTTATCTATGTCACAGACATTGACAGTTAAATTCCTTTCTTCTGTTCAGCTCACTTCCCCCAACTGGACTATTAGCTTTTTGAAAAATAACCAGGAGGCTGAAGAAAGAGCCAAGATAAAAAGGGCTCCAGTCCCTCTTTATTTGGTCTGGACTTCCAGAGACAGAGCATGCTTACCGAGGAAACTTGGTAAGGAAGGTTTAAGTGTCAGAGGAAAGACACATATAGATATTTTCAAAAACTTAGCGGTAGTAATTAAATGAGAGACAAGAAAGTGACACAGGACTTACTTGGGGGAGCTCTACTGCCAGTAGGCAAAAGTCATTAGGAGACGGTTTTCACTTCAACACATTATAGACTTGAGAAGAGCCATGCTTATAAAAAATGTAACTGGCTTCCATGAAGGTGAGGCTAGACACTATCCCTGTTGCTGGAAGTTTCCCCCTAAGACCTGGAGTGCCTATGGAATGGGAGATTCCAGCTCAGTGGGAAGTTAAATAAGAAGGCCACAGGCATTTCAAAGTTTTTATTATCTATTTCAGAAAACTGTATTTTTTTTATTATGAAATGTGAGTGTACAATAATGGCTTAAAGAAAGATCATACAGTCGTTAGGCGTCTGCCTTCGGCTCAGGTCACGATCCCAAGGTCCTGGGATCAAGACCCGCATCAGGCTCCCTGCTCGGCAGGGAGCCTACTTCTCCCTCTCCCACTCCCCCTGCTTGTGTTCCCTCTCTCGCTGTGTCTCTCTCTGTCAAATAAATAAATAAATAAAAAGAAAGAAAGATCATATAGGGATATATAATATATGCATGGTTTAAAGAAAGATAAAAGAATGATCTAGGTACCAACTACCATGCTTAGAAATAAAATGTTACCAGGGCCTTAGAAGCCTCCTGTAAGTTCCTTTTTATCATATCCCCTTACTCTCCTCCAAAGGCAACTAATATCCTGAATTTTGCCTTCATCCTTTGCTCTTCCTATAGTTTTTCCACATATGTGTTTACTCCTAAATACATATTGTTTAATTGTGCCTCACTTGGAACATTCTATAAATGAACTTTATGAAAACAGCATGTCTTCTTCTGTCTTGCTTTTTTCATCAAACATATGATATTTTAGATATCCACTATGTTGAAGTATCTGTAGCTCGTTCATTTTCATTAAATGACTAGCAAAATGTATCCATCCTTTCTGCTGTTGATGAACATATGTTTCATTCCTGTTTTTTTGATACTATGGATTATGCTGCTCTGAATATTCCTGATGGGCACACATGCAAGAATTTCTCTAGGATTCATTCGTAGGAGAATATAAATGGCCAGTTTCTTAGGGAGAAATGCAGGTTTAACTTTACTACATGTGGTAGGATGCTTCTAAAAGGTGACCTTGTAATACACAATATGTTCTTAGATTAACATGAAAAGCACAAGCTACAAAGTAAAAATAGATAAATTGGACTTCATCAAAATTAAGAACTTTTGTGCATCAAAGGACAGCATCAACAAAGTGAAAAGACAACGTGGGTTGTGGAGAATTGGAGAAAATACTTGACAAGTAATTTATATCCATAATATATAAAGAACTGTTATAACTCAATAATTGAAGGACAAATAATCCAATTTATAAACAGGCAAAGGAGGGGCCTCTGGATGTCACAGTCAGTTAAGTGGCCAGTTTTGGCTCAGGTCGTGATCTCAGGGTCATGAGATGGAGCCCTGCACTGGGCTCTGTGCTCAGCTCCATGTCTGCTTGTCCCTCTCCCCGCTCTTCCCCCTGCTCTCTCTCTCTTTCTCAAATAAATATGAAAAAAAATTTATTTAAAAAATGGGCGGGGTGCCTCAGTAGCTCAACTGGTTAGGCATCTGCCTTTGGCTCAGGTCATGATCCTGGGGTGCTGGGATCAAGCCCCGTATCGGGCTCCTTGCTTGGTGGGGAGCCTGCTTCTCCCTCTGCCCCTCCCCGCTGTTCATGCTCTCTTTCAAATAAATAAAATCTATTAAAAAATGGGTGAAGGACCTAAACAGAGAAATCTATTTCTCCAAATAAGATATACAATAGGAACATGGAAAGATACTCAACATTGTTAGTCATTAGGGAAATGCAAATCAAAACCACTATGAGATACCATTTCATACCCACTAGGATGGCTATCATCAAAAAGACAGGCAATAACATAATAACAGGTAATCATAAGTATTGATGAGGACATGGGGAAACTGGAACCCCCGTCCATTGTTGGTGGGAATGTAAAATGATACATCTGCTATGGAAAACAGTTTTGCAGTTCCTTAAGAAGTTTAACATAGAGTTACCATATGACCCAGAAATCCCACTCCTAGGTACACACACAAAAGAAATGAAAACTATGTCCACACAGAAACTTGTACACATATATGGATGACAATATTATTCACAATAGTGAAAACCAGAAACAGTCTAAGTGTCCAATTGACAAATGTATAAACAAACAGGGTATATCCATACAATGGAATATTATTAAGCAATAAAAGATAAAGTACTGATAAATGCTACAACACAGACGAACCTTGAAAATTATCACGCTAAGTGAAATGAGCCAGTCACAAAGACCAAGTACTGTGGGACTTCATTTATGGGAAATGTCTAGAATAGGCAAATCCATAGTTGTCTGAGGCTGGGGTTGGTGAAGGGCAAGAACGAGAGTGATTGCTATTAAGGATGGGATTCCTTTTATTTTTTAAGACTTCATTTTTTTAGAGTAGTTTCAGGTTCACAACAAAATTAAGAAGATAGAGATGTCCCATATACTCCCTGCCCCCACCCATACATAGCCTCCCCCATGATAAGCATCACCCCCCCACCCCAAGAGGTTTGCTTGTTACAACTGATGAAGCACATGATTAACACCTAGAATCCATAGTTTACACTAGGGTTCACCCTTGGTGTTGTACCTGCTATGGATTTGTATAAATGTATAATGACATATATCCATCATTATAGAATCACGCACAGTATTTTCACTGCCCTAAAAATGCTAGGCTTGTCTATTCATTCCTTCCTCTTTGCCACCCACTCAACCCGCAGAAACCACTGATCTTCTTACTGTCTCCCTAGTTTTGCCTTTTCCAGAATATCATATAGTTGAAATCATATACTGTGTAGCCTTTTAAGATTGGCTTCTTGCACAAGATGCACTTAACTTTCCTCCATGTCTTTTTTATGGCTTGATAGCCCATTACTTTTTAGTGTTGAATAATATTCCACTGTCTGGGTACACCACAGTTTATACAGCCATTCACCTACTGAAAGACATCTTTCTGCTTCCCAGTTTGGACAATTAAATGAATAAAGATGCTATAAACATCCATGTGCAAGTTTTTGTGTGGATGTACTTTCAACTCTTTTGAGGAAGTACCAAGGAACAAAATCACTAGATCATAGGGTAAGAATATGTTGAGTTTTATAAGAAATCACCAAAGTGGCCATCCCCTTTTATATTCGCACATGCAGTGAATGAGAGTTCTCGTTGGTTGTTCTCCTCACCAGCATCTGGTGTTGTCAGTGTTCTGGATTTTGGCCATTTTAATAGGTATTGTGTTATCTCATCGTTGTTTTAATCTGTATTTCCCTGATGACACAGATGTAGAGCAGCTTTGCAGAGGTGAGGCGTCCGTTAAATTCTTTGGCCTATTTTTAAGTCAGGTTGGTTGTTTTTCTTACCGTTGAGTTTTAACAGTTCGTTGTGAATTCTGGATTTTTATCATTGGCTTTTTTTTTTCTTTTTTGCAAACATTTTCTCCCAGACTGTGGAGAAACTGATACTTTAAATAGGAAAATTTTATGGTATGTGAATTATAACTCAATAAAGCTGTTCAAGAAAACAACAACAACTGTGTCTTCTGTCTCGAGTCCCTTCCTTGCCATCTCCCACTTGCTCACTCTGCTGAAACCAGCTATCATGAGAGCTGCATTCTGGAGAGACCCACGAGGCAAGGAACTGCTAGAGGCCTCGGGCTAGAGGCAGCAAAGAGCTAAGGCCCACCAGTGCAACAATACACAGTGAACTGAATCTTGCCTACGACTCCATGAATAAGCGTGGAAGTGGATCCTTCCCCTAGTCAAGTCTTGGAATCAGACCAGAGCCTAAGCCAACGCCTTGATAACAGCGTTACATGAGACCTTGAGATAAAGAACCCAGCAAGGTCCTGCCAGGATTTCTGACCCAGAGAAACTATGGATAATAAATGTGATTTTAAGCCACTAAGTCTTACAGTAATGGGTTACACAACAGTCTAGAATAAACACACTGGGTGACACCAAAGCCATGGCAGTGGTAATAATTTAGACCTCGACCAGCAGTGAATGAAAGTTCCCACTCCCCCATGTCCTCACCATCACTTAGTTGTTTGACTTCTAAATGTTTACCAATTGGGCACGTGTGAAATAGTATCTCAGTGATATTTTATTTTGCATTTCCTAGCTAACTAATGAGATTGAGCATCTTTTCATGTGTTCATAGGATATTCAAATACATCTTCTATGAAACATCTGTTTTTGTCTTCGATGCATTATTCTACCTTTTCTTAGCTTCTTTTTATGATCAGAGCAGTTTTCAAATGTATTGTAGATACTAATCCTTTGTCAGTTATATGTGATGCAAATTCTCCCAATCTGTGGCTTGCTTTTCATTCCTTATGGTGTCTTTCAGTGAGAAGAACTGTAAACAAATTTAATATACTCAAATTCATTTATCCTTTCCTTTATGTTTAGCATTTTCTGAGTCTTAAGAAATCCTTTCCTGCCTTGAAATCATAAGAGTATCCTCCTATATTTTCTCCTAGGTATTTTATAGTTTGGCTTTTCATATTCTAATTTATTTCATCTTCAAGAAAGTTATGGCTTCTATCATAGGGGTAGAATTTTTCACCAAAGGCTTTTTCCTCATATTTTTCCATGTTTCTCTTCCTAGGAGAATGGTCTTCTTAACTTCACATCATTGCCAGTGTTTCTAGCTCTCTCTCACTCCTTTCCTCCACCTTTCTAAACCCTCCCGTTAAAGAGCCCAGTGGCCCATTTAGAAAAGTTTGAATAAATAAGTTTTGGTACATCTCCACAGTGGGGATGCTGTGGCTTTTAAAGATTGAAAGAGAACTCTATGCCAAGATGGAAGAACGTGTTGTGATAAAAGCAAGCTGCCGAACAGTACAGCTGCAAGTGTGACAATGGCGTGCACATGAAGAATTGTGGAGTCAGTGTCAAATTTAGCAGGGACCATTTCAAAGATAGGGCATAAAGAAGATTGTAGGCTTTTCCCATCTAAATCCAGAATGCTTGATGGTTTTTGCAATGAGCATGTATCACTCCTACAATATGGGGGAAATAAATGTAATAAAATACGAGGTACAAAAGAAAACCTCCTACCCATGATGTATCTGATAAATATCTGCTAATGTAGGGACCACATCAGGCACTGGGGGACACAACAGAGAAAAGGAGGACCCAAGTTCTGCAGAAATCACTTTACCTGACTCGCTTCCAGGTCCCCATCCCTTCTGTTGTGCCTGTCCTAACTGCCCCACTGGGTTTTCCCTTCTCTGTGCTCCTAAACTACTTACGCCCTTGTCCACTCATGTTAGCCCATAATGACAGGTTATCTTAGATTAGTCACTGTTTCTTCCTATACAAACTTCATTACCCTGAACAAATGAAGTAAGGCTTCCTTAAGACAAACACCATTTTTCACATGCCAAGCTCTCCCCCAGCCACCATCAAAGAGTAGAGAAAAAGACAGTGGGCACTCAATAGACATTTGCTGAGTGACTTGTATGAAGTGGAAGCTGGAGTCAGCCTTTGGGGAAAAATCGAATTTCATATTTTCATTTTAAAAAACGGGGATAAACTTGACTCATATTGCACTCTGAGGGAGAAAAAAATCAATATCCTGCACAAGCAAAATAGGGCAATTGTCATTATGTAACTATTAGAATACCGTGGAGGTATCAATCGATTGCCTGCACCCTTGTTATCCACTTTGTGCATTATCTGTGGCCACACTGATATCCTCAACTGGTTGCCCCCTCTCCTGCCTTCTGCTTGGTTGCAACACTGGTGGATGCCCAGGGAACACAGACTAATTTAAACATAAGCTTGGGGGAAAATGTAATTAGAAAAATAAATCTGCTGCAAAGCTACCACATAATGTCTATTCAAACCAAGAGATAATAGCATTATCATGGATTGTTTTAGGTGATCCAAGATTCTGCTTTCCACAATAACCATGAACAGTCATAATTTTCTTATAGGAAATACATTTTTCTTATAAGAATATATCATCTCCCTTATAAATTTAAACACACCATAACCTAAACATACCATAAGACTTAACAATCTCACTCCAGTTTCACTTGGTATTTACCCAGGTGAAACAAAAACTTACGTTCATACAAAGACTTTTACACAAATGTTGATAACGGTTTTATCCATAATTGCCCCAAACTAAGAACAAATGTCCTTCAACTGGTCAAGAGATAAACAAACCGTGGTGTCGCTATACGAGTGGCACAGCACTCAGCAATAAAACGGGCAAATTACCGATACCTGCTTCAACATAGATAAAATTCAGATGCATTGTGCCAGGGGAAAGAAGCCAGGTACGAACAATCTGTACACTCTATGATCTCACCTATAGGACGCTCTGGAAAAGGCAACATTACAGAGACAAAAAATGGATATGTGGAGTGCCCAGGGCTTCAGATGGAGGAAGGATTAAGCACAAAGGAGCAAGAAGAAGTATTTGGGGTGATGGGGAAGTTCCAATTCTTTTTTTTAATATATATACATTATGTTAGTCACCATACAGTACATCCCTAGTTTTCGATGTAAAGTTCCATGATTCATTACTTGCGTATAACACCCAGTGCACCATGCAATACGTGCCCTCCTTACTACCCATCAAATCTTGAATGTGGTGGTGATTACACAATTGTGTTTCTCCAAACTCCTGGAACTGTAGCCTGGCAAGGAAGAGTTTCGCTGTATGTAAACGATACGTCAATATGCCTCTGTTTTTCCTTCCTTCCACAGAGCCCCTGGCGTCATGGCCCAGAGTGAGGAGTCCTCCTCCCAGCTATATTTGATACATGTTCTTGAGAGTCAGGGAGGAATAAGCTCTACACCTCCATTTGCAAACCCTGTTACTATGGTTTTCAAGCTACTCACCAAGCTTCATCATCTAGCATTTAGGAGGATTAATCTAGCTAGAGCTTCATTTTTAATGCACTTTTATTTTAGTAACTTGAAAAAAATTTCATTCAGGGGTTTTCATTTGCATGAGGCATTGAGTTGGATAAAGTAGCTTAAATTAGCAGAAGAATCACACACCTGTGCCAAATTTTCCTATCAACCACCTCAAAGACTCGGAGGCAGGCAAGAATTCACATCCAAAAATGATCTCGCATTTCATCATGCACAGTGGTATGAAGGAAATAAACCATGTTAAAAGAAATTAAAAAAATAAAAATAAAATCAAAGAGGTGGCATTTATGGTTCTCCACTTACATCTGATTATGCAGCAACTCTCTGAAAGCAAAACACACTTCAAGTTAGTGATGGATACATATCAAAACCAATCCTAATTTACCTCTGTTATGTCTAGCCAATGAAAGGATATGTCATTTCATGCTTTCAGTAATATGCCTCTTGCTCTGTGTATCAGAACGTTTTGTGGATGAAATTCCACCCAACAGTTACAAGCACCAGTGAGGGGCCAGGACCTGTGCTAGACACCATGTGATATATAAAGATGAAGAAAGCTGGAGGCCCTAACCTTAATGAAACTGAAACTCAGCAGGAGAAACTGGTATGTGTATTGTCTCTCCCAATCCATCGATCAGTGGTGTCCCCCAAATGTGGGGCAATAATTGGGTAGGAGCTGGTGGGCAGTGAAAGGATTCACCCAAGGCAGAGCAAAGGACAGAGAAGTTTATTGAATACACTGCCAAGGAGCAGTGTGGACAGGACAGCAAAGGAGACACTGCCACGAGGCAGTGGGTAGGGGCTGTATTTAGAGCAGGAAGGTGAGGAGGTATGGGGATGTATGGGATTTTCCCTTTTTTGGTAACTGTGCTTGGTTGTAAGTAGCCCACTGGTCAGTTAGGACCTATGGATATTTTGAGGTGGGTCGCATGATGCTGTCTGTATTCAGCCAGGGGGTTGGGGTCACTTTGGGCCCTCCTGCCTTGACCAAGTTTCCACTGCTCAAGCCTGTTGTCTAAAAGTGGCCTCTACAGCATGGGCACGACTACATGTAACACACAGCAAAGTGCAATCAATGTTATAATAAGAGGTCACAGAAGACATGAGTTTTGATGAAGGAACCAGGAAGGCTTCATAAAGGAGGTGGTATTATTCTAGGTAGGATTTCAACAGATGGTGATGGAGACAAGCACTACTCTGTGAATGGGGACCAATGGGAACAGCAAGGGATAGTGTGTAACTGGAGACAGAGTGAGTTGGGTGGAGCTGAAGATGAAGGGTAGAAGGCAGGGAAATATCCTGCAAAGATAGTAGAGGACATGAATTCTGGGACAAGGGTGTGGACTAAAGGGCAGCAGGCTCAGAGACCAGCTTTGTGGGCTGGGCATTAGCCATAGTTCCAGGAGCCAGATGAAAGGAGTGATTAAAAGCCAGTGCTAAGCCTTGGAGGCAGTCCCAGGCCTGCTGTCTCAGAGCTCAGACTTGTCTTGCATGCAATCGGTGTCTATACAAAAGCCATTTTTCTCTTTTCTTTGCTGACACAACCCTGATTTTCTTTGGTCAGCTGCTTGTCAATTTTAGGAGATGAATTATTAATGGTCTTAGATAGCAGTTTTCAAAGTATGGTCCACAGACCCTTGGCGGTCCCTGAGACCCTTTCAGGAAGTCTTCAAGAAATAAACTATTTTCATAAGAACACACAGGCGTTGTTTACTTTTGTGCAAAAGTACCCTAGAATGAGTCAAGGCAGGGGCACCAAACTGGGTCAGTAGTCATGAGCTGCCAAAAATAAAGCCAGTTTTGCTTAAAAGTATCCCTGGTGGAGCAATGATAATTACTAATAAATTATTATTTCTATTAAATCTTGACCTTTGAATACGCACGTAAATACACTGCATGATGGAATGAGAAGTACACAGGAAGCATCTCAGGGCATGCTGAAGGACTATGTCTCAAGGAAAGGCAATATACTCAACTGCTTGAGTTATAGGCTGAACTAGCCGCATTTTGTCATGAAACATCATTCCTACTTAAAAGAACAACTGGAAAATCATGGTTTTTCAGACTCAGGTATATTTGGCAGACAGTATGAACCTTATACTTCAAGTAAAACAACTGACGGTATTTGCTGTCAATGATATAATATGAGCTTTCGAGTGAAACTTAGAATTTTGGAAAATTCGTATCTGCCACTGAGTGCTTGACAATATCGCAGTATGTAAAGACTTTTGTGATGAGATCAGTGGTGATATTGATGAACATGATTTTTTTTAAATGTATGTTATGTATTTATTTATTTTTAATTTAAATTCAATTAGTTAATATATAATGTATTATTGGTTACAGAGGTAGAGGTCAGTGATTCATCAGTCTTATATAATACGCAGTGCTCATTACACCATGTGCCATCTGTAATGTCTATCACCCAGCTATCCCAAACCCCACCTCCCTCCCCTCCAGTAACCCTTAGTTTGTTTCCTATGATTAAGAGTCTCTTATGGTTTGTCCCCCTCTCTGGTTTTGTCTTGTTTTATTTTTTCCTCTCTTCCCCTATGATCCTCTGTTTTGTTTCTTAAATTCCACATATCAGTGAGATCATATGATACTTATCTTTCTCTGATTGATTTATTTCACTTAGCATAATACCCTCTAGTTCCATCCATGTCATTGCAAATGGCAAGATTTCATTTTTTTTTTTGATGGCTGAGTAGTGTTCCTTTGTGTGTCTAATGCACACATCTTCTTTATCCATTCATCTGTCAATGGAAATCTGGGCTCTTTCCATAGTTTGGCTATTGTGGACATTGCTGCTATAAACGCTGGGGTGCAGGTGCCCCTTCAGATCACTACATTTATATCTTTGGGATAAATACCCAGTAGCACAATTGCTGGGTCATAGGGTAGCTCTACTTTCAACTTTTTGAGGAACTTCCATACTGTTTTCTAGAGTTGTAGCATCAGCTTGTGTTCCCACCAACAGTGTAAGAGGGTTCCCCTTTCTCCACATCCTTGCCAACATCTGTCATTTCCTGACTTGTTAATTTTAGCCATTCTGATTGGTGTAAGGTGGTATCTCGTAGTTTTGATCTGTACTTCCCTGATGCACAGGAATGTGGAGCATTCCTTCATGTGTCTGTTGGCCATTTGTGTGTCTTCTTTGGAGAAATGTCTGTTCATGTCCTTTGCCCATTTCTTGATTGGATTAATTGTTCTTTGGGTGTTGCGTTTGATAAGTTCTTTATAGATTTTGGATACTAGCCTTTATCTGATATGTCATTTGCAAATATCTTCTACATTCTGTGGCTGTCTTTTGGTTTTGTCGACTGTTTCCTTTGCTGTGCAAAAGCTTTTTATCTTGAAGCCCCAATAGTTCATTTTTACCTTTGTTTCACTTGCCTTTAGAGATATGTCTAGTAAGAAGTTGTTGTGGCTGAGGTCATAGAGGGTGCTGCCTCTGTTCTCCTCTAGGATTTTGATGGATTCCTGTCTCACATTTAGGTCTTTCATCCATTTTGAGTCTATTTTTGTGTAAGGTGTAAGGAAATGGTCCAGTTGCAATCTTCTGCATGTGACTGTCCAATTTTCCCAATACCATTTGTTGAAGAGACTGTCTTTTTTCCATTGGATATTCTTTCCTGCTTTATCGAAGATTAGTTGGCCATAGAGTTGAGGGTCCATTTCTGGGTCCTCTACTCTGTTCTATTGATCTATGTGTCTGTTTTTGCGCCAGTACCATACTGTCTTGATGATTACAGCCTGGTAATAGAGTTTGAAGTCTGGATTGTAATACCACCAGTTTTGGTTATCTTTATCAACATTCCTTTGGCTACTTGGGGTCTTTTCTGGTTCCATACAAAGTTTAGGATTTGTTCCAGCTCTGTGAAAAAAGTTGATGGTATTCTGATAGAGATTGCATTGAATGTATAGATTGCTCTAGGTAGCATAGACAATTTAACAGTATTTGTTCTTCCGATCCACGAGCATGGAACGTTTTTCCATTTCTTTGTGTCTTCCTCAATTTCTTTCATGAGTGTTCTACAGTTTTCTGCAGATGCTTTGCCCCATTGGTTAGGTTTATTCCTAGGTATCCTACAGTTTTGGGTGCAATTGTAAATGGGATCGACTCCTTAATTTCTCTTTCTTCTCATTGTTAGTATATAGAAATGTAACTGACTTCTGTGCATTGATTTTATATCCTGCCTCTTTGCTGAAATTTCAGTATGAGTTCTAGCAATTTGGGGTGGAGTCTTTTCAGTTTTCCACAAAGAGTATCATGTTATCTGCAAAGAGAGAGTTTGACTTCTTCTTTGCCGATTAGGATGCCTTTTCTTTCTTTTTGTTGTCTGATTGCTGAGGCTAGGAATTCTAGTACTATGTTGAACAGCAGTGGTGATAGTGGACATTCCTGCCAGGTTCCTGACCTTAGGGGAAATGCTCTGTTTTTCCCCATTGAGAATGATATTGGCTGTGGACTTTTCGTACATGGTGTTTATGATATTGAGGTATGTTCCCTCTATCCCTATACTAGTTTTAATCAAGAAAGGATGCTCTACTTTGTCAAATGCTTTTTCTGCATCTATTAAGAGGATCACATGGTTCTTGCCCTTGATTTTATTTATGTAGTGTATCACATTGATTGATTTGCCGATGTTGCAGATTCCTTGTAGCCCAGGAATAAATCCCACCTGGTCCTGGTGAATAATCCTTTTAATGTCCTGTTGGATCCTATGGCTAGTATTTTGGCGAGATTTTTTGCATCTGGATATTGGTCTGTATTTCTCCTTTTTGGTGGGGTCTTTGTCTGGTTTTGGGATCAAGGTAATGCTAGCCTCATTGAAAGAGTTTGGAAGTTTTCCTTCCATTTCTATTTTTGAAACAGCATCAGAAGAATAGGTATTAATTCTTCTTTAAATGTACGGTAGAATTACTATGGGAAGACATCCAGCCCTGGGCTCTTGTTTGTTGGGAGATTTTTGATTCCTGCTTCATTTCCTTGCTGGTTATGGGTTTGTTCAGATTTTCCATTTCTTCCTGCTTCAGTTTTGGTAGTTTATATGTCTCTAGGAATGCATTCATTTCTTCCAGATTGCCTAATTTGTTGGCATATAGTTGCTCATAATATGTTCTTATAATTGTATTTCTTTGGCGTTGGTTGTGACCTCTCCTCTTTCATTCACAGTTTTATTTATTTGGGTCCTTTCTCTTTTCTTTTTGATAAGTCTGGCCAGGGGGTTATCAATCTTATTAATTCTTTCAAAGAACCAGCTCCTAGTTTCATTGATCTGCCTCTACTGTTCTTTTGGTTTCTGTTTCATTGATTTCTGCTCTCATCTTTATTATTTAACTTCTCCTGCTGGGTTTAGGCTTTATTTGCTGTTCTTTCTTCAGCTTCTTTAGGTGTAAGGTTAGGTTGTATATTTGAGAACTTTCTTGTTTATTGAGCAAGGCTTGTATTGCTATATACGATACAGGAGTTAGGACTGCTTTGCTGCATCCCAAAGGTTTTGAACAGTTGTGTTTTCATTTTCATTTGTTACCATGAATTTTTTTTAATTCTTCTTTAGTTTCCTGGTGACCCATTCATTCTTTAGTAGGATGCTCTTTAGCCTCCATGTATTTGAGTTTTTCCCAAATTTCCTCTTGTGATTGAGTTCCTGTTTCAAAGCACTGTGGTCCAAAAATATGCAGGGAATGATCCCAGTCTTCTGGCACCAGTTGAGACCTGATTTGTGAACCAGTATGTAATTTATTCTGAAGAATGTTCCATGTGCACTGAAGAAGAATGTGTATTCTGTTGCTTTAGGATGAAGTGTTCTGAATATATCTGTGAAGTCCATCTGGTCCAGTGTGTCATTCAAAGCCCTTTTTTCCTTGTTGATCTTCTGCTTAGATTATCTGTCCATTGCAGTGAGTGAGGTGTTAAAGTCCCCTACTATTACTGTATTATTATCGATGTGTTTCTTTAATTTTATTAATTGGCTTATATAATTGGCTGCTCCCATGTTAGGGGCATAGATATTTACAACTGTTAGATCTTCTTGTTGGATAAACCCTTTAATTGTGATATAGTGTCCTTCCTCATCTCTTATTACAGTCTTTGGTTTAAAATCTAATTTGTCTGATATAAAGATTGCCACTCCAGCTTTCTTTTGATGTCTGTTAGCATGCTAAATAATTTTCCAGCCCCTCACTTTAAATCTGGAGGTGTCACTGGGTCTAAAATGAGTCTTTTGCAGACAGCATATCAATAGGTCTTGCTTTTTTATCCAATCTGATACCCTGCGTTTTTTATTGGAGCATTTAGCTCATTTACATTCAGAGTAACTATTGAAAGATATGAATTTAGTGCCATTGTATTACCTGTAAAATTACTGTTTCTGTATATTATCTCTGTTCCTTTCTGCTCTGTGTTGCTTTTGGGCTCTCTCTCTTTGTTTAAAGGATCCCTTTTCATATTTCTTGTAGGGCTGGTTTGGTGATCACAAATTCTTTTAATTTCTGTTTGTCCTGGAAGCTTTTTATCACTCCTTCTATTTTAAATGACATTCTAGCTGGATAAAGTATTCTTAGCTGCAAATTTTTCTCATTTAGCACACTGAATATCTCATGCCAGTCCCTTCTAGCCTGCCAGGTCTCTGTGGATAGGTCTTCTGCCAATCTAATGTTTCTACCCTTGTAGGTTACAGACCTCTTGTCCCAAGCTGCTTTCAGGATTTTCTCTCTGTCTCTGAGATTTGCAAGTTTCACTATTATATGTTGGGGTGTTGGCCTATTTTTATTGATTTTGAAGGGAGATTCTCTGTGCCTCCTGGACTTGGATGCCTTTTCCTTCTCCAGATTAGGGAAGTTCTCTGCAATAATTTTGCTCCAATATACCACCTCTGCCCCTCTCTCTCTTTCCTCTTGTTCTGGGATCCCAATTATTCTAATATTGCTTCACTTTGTGATATCACTTATCTCTCAAATTCTCCCCTTGTGATCCCATAGTTGTTTATCTCTTTCTCAACTTCTTTATTCTCCATCATTTTGTCTTCTATATCACTAATTCTCTCTTCTGCCTCATTTATCCTAGCAGTTAGAACCTCCATTTTTTACTGCATCTCATTAATAGCCTTTTTGATTTTGACTTGGTTAGATTTTAGTTCTTTTATTTCTCCAGAAAGAGATTCTCTAGTGTCTTCTATGCTTTTTTCAAACTCAGCTAGTATCTTTATAATCATTATTCTGAACTCTAGTTCCGACATCTTACTTATGTCCATACTGATTAAGTCTCTGGCAGTTGGCACTGCCTCTTATTCTCTTTTTTGAGGTGAATTTTTTTTTTTTTTTTTGCCTTGTCATTCTGTCCAGAGAAGAATAGATGAACGAGAGAACAAAATACTAAAATGGCAAAAACAACCCCAGGGAAATATACACTAAACAAGTCAGAAGTGACCTGAAGCTGAAAAAAAACATTTTTTAAATAAATTTTTAAAAAGAAAGGAAAAAAGAGAGAATACAATCAGACAGGTGAACAGAATAGAGCAATACACTGGATCCTGTGTGTGTTTTGGTCTATTTGTTAGAAAACTAGATCCCAAAATTGTAAAGAAAGAAAAATGAAAATTGAAAGAAAATAAAAGAGAAATAAACAATAACAAAAGGAAGGGATATAAACAGGTAAACAGAACAGAGCAATACACTATATCCTAAGTGTATTTTGGTCTGTTTTTTAGAAGAAACATACAAAACATTTATTGATACAGTTTCAGATTTCACGATGAAATGAACCTTAAGATATTACCATTTGGTGAGTTTGAGTAGTGTCAAAAAAAATTCATGATTATCTAAAAAGGCTTTTCAAATATCCTAATTTTTTCAACTAGATATTGTGTGAGGCTAGATTTTCTTCATATACAACAATCAAAACAACATATCACAACAGATTGAATAGAAAGAGATATGAGAATCCAGATGTCTTCTGTTAAGCCAGACATTAAAAAGATTTACACAACCATAAAACAATATTTTCTTCTTGTTAATTTTGTTTTGAAAAAGTTATTTTTCAGTAAAAATATTTTAATACGGATACGTATTATGTTTCTTGTTATTTTTAATAAGTTGATAAATATTTTAAAAACTTATCAGTTTTAATTTCTAATATGGTAAATAGTAATAGTGATAACAAAACTCTCTGGGAGCCTCAATAGGTTTCAGAGTGAAAACAGGTCCTTGGACCAAAAACGTTTGAGAACCACTCTTCAAAGCCAATCAAGGCAACCTTCCTTTGCCACATACTCATTGTCCCAGCTTCCCTGGAGCGTGAGGATGATGGGATGGCCTAGTTCTAACTAATGAGTTGAAAATAGAGTCTGCTGGGGTTGTCTAGGAAAGATTTTCCTTCCTGAAAAGAAAAGAACAGTAAAGAAAAGGCCCTTTGCTATTCCTCTTTTGTTTCCTGCTTTGGGTGCCTTTCTATGAAGACTAATGCTTGGGGCTGTTGCAGCAATCTTTCAATACATTGATGATTCACTGAAGTTAGCAGAGAGAAAATATCAAAGGAGACGAGTCCTTTGGGACATCACTGAGCGCTGGTAAGGACTGCTTTGAGATTTCTTATAAAGCAAACAATAAGTACTTTTACCTGTTTAAACCACATTTAACCACATTTAGGAAGTATTTCTAGTCTTTCCCTCTGGGAATATTGTGATAATTAAATGAGATCATACAAGTAAGGTTCTGAAAACAATGCTTGACTCATGGTAAGTGCTCAAAAAACATTAATGATTATTATAGGTTTGTTGTGAATAAGGTAATGTATGTAAAGTGTTTAGCCAAGTTCTTACTTGCCTAAAAAACTATTTGTGAGAAGTACTTCTCAATGATACATGTGTACACTTGAGCTCATATTGTCTTATTATTATTTTCCTGGTTGAAATAAGTTAGATAACTAGATAGTTTAACCACTATTATTGTAGCAAGAAAGTAATCAATGTTTCTTGATGGCAAAATAGAACTTCTAAAGAATTCACATTAAATTTATTTGCAGTTGTCGTATTCCAAAAGGCAAGAAGCTTCCAAACCACGCAATTATGTATAATTTCAGTGAACATGAAATTGTTTCTTATCTGTAACACTGTTATTTTGAGGTGTCACTAGGCACTAAGCTTATATGCAGAGATAGATGATAACCACAGGAAAATCTACAACACAAACTAACATCCAGAAATCTGAAATAATTATAACAGCATTTTCAGGCACCCAAAGATAATAGAGGGGGAGAAAAATACAAATGGCAGAAACCCAAACTAATATTAGTTCAAAAGAAAAAAAAAATGGGTGTTAACGGATCTCAGACTCTGAGTCAAGAGTCATGTGGCTGCCTCCCAAAAGCTATGTCTATTATTGTAAGGCTATATTGGTAAACTTACAGTATCTAGAAGAACAGATTTAGAAGTCTGAGTTTATATTAGTCCAACTACACCTAAAATGCTACGTTCCAGGAATCAATCTCTTCTTACAAAGAAATTTCACTAACTCAAGGATATTTAGGTCCATAATATTTGCCCTTTTCTAGGTTACCTGTTGACTCCTTTGGTAATCTGTTGATGCCTACCATAGGAAAGTTTTCTGGATGGCCAGTATGGTAAGAGCACAACTATGTCTAACTTGGATTAAGGCTAACATGGGTTTGAAAGCTGGCTCTGCCATTTACTGACAGCGTAACTACGACCTGCTCTTTATCAAGACACAATTTTGTGTTTGATTTTAGGAGGTTCACTTACACTCTCCTTCTGCTCCAAACCCACCCAAAGACCCTCTACTTAAAAGGTTATCCATTTATCCTCTCACTTAGGGTGACCAACCAACCTGGTTTTCCCAGGGCTGAAGAGATCCTGGAATAAGGGTGTTTAGGTGCTAAAACTGAAAGAGTTCCAGACAAACTGGGATGAGCTGATTATCATACTCCCAGATGAAAAACAAGAAAGACTGGCCAAAGGCTACCCTTATAAAGGTATTTTTGCATTGTGTTGATTTTTTTTCTTTTTAAGATTTTCTTTATTTATTTGAGAGAGTGAGAGAGAGAGAGAGTATGAGTAGGTGGAGAGGGGCAATAGGAGAGGGAGAAACAGACTCCCTGCTGAGCAGGAAGCCAGACACGGGGCTCGATCCCAGGACTCCAGGATCATGATCTGTGCCAAAGGCAGATGCTTAACAGACGGAGACACCCAGGCACCCCATCACTGTGTTGATTTTCCATTGGTACCTCTTTCAGAATGATAAAGAAAGGGAATAGGGGCTAGGAGACTGGAATCCATGCTACAGCCAGTTTGACAGAAGCTCCTACAAAAGAAAGAGTGCATATGAGTAGTTACCCAGACGAGAAGTCTGGGGATTGGGATCAACCATCAGGAAGGAAGAGGAATTCCCAGGGTGGCTTACCTGGGCCTAAACCTAACAATGAGTTCTGGAGCTTAGCAACAGAAAGGCCTCAGTCGGGTTGCCAGAAGTATTACAGGAAGAGCAAAGGCTTTGGAGTTAGAAGTGTTCAGGTTTGAAATCCATCTGCTATCCACAAGGCTTGAGCATGTAACATAATTGATTTGAGCTTCAGTTGTTCTATCTATAAATTGGAAAAAATATTCAGGCTTCCCATAAGGACTCAGTGGATTCATGCTTATATAAGTGCTTGGCACACTTCCCTGGAATTGTTAGTTGGTAAGGCTGAAGGAGCATAATAGTTGTCTTTAAATATACGCAGGGCTACACACAGAAGCACGATTCACCTTTCCTATACTAATGATTAAAATAAAAACATCAGAAGGGGGAATGAAGCATGAGAGACTATGGACTCTGGGAAACAAACTGAGGGCTTCAGAGGGGAGGGGGGTGGGGGAATGGGATAGACTGGTGATGGGTAGTAAGGAGGGCACGTATTGCATGTTGCACTGGGTGTTATACGCAACTAATGAATCATCGAACTTTGCATCAGAAGCCGGGGATGTACTGTATGGTGACTAACATAATGTAATAAAAAAACATTAAAAAAAATAAAATAAAATAAAAACATTCAAGACCCACACAAGGCTCTCCAGTTCCTAATGTGCTTTCATATATACTAGTTCTAGGGACAAAACTAGAAGCAGTGAATTTAAGCTACAAGAAGGGAGATTCTTAGATAATAAAGGAAAATGACTTCCCATAACAAAGGACTACCTTGAGACTCAGACTTTCACATTCTGGTGTGTTGAGGCAGCAGCTGGCCTACGTCTGGAATATCAGACAGAGGTTAGACTAGACTACAAAAGCAATTTATATTATTTGGCAGGCAGTTTAGAGTAACTGTCAAGAGCAGAGGCAGCCTGGCATGGTTCAAACCCTGGTCCCATCACTGAACAGCTGTGTAACCCTGAGCAAATTACTTAACCTCTCTGAGCCTCAGTGATCAAGTCATTAAATCAAAGCCAATACTTGCACCTACCTCAGAGACAAATGGAGAACAAGCAGTGAGACAATGCACCTAAAGCAGTTAATAGGGTGTCTAGCACTGGGCACTCAGTAAATAGTAGCTATTTTTAGCTACAAAAAAAAAAATGGTGGAAGTTTGAAATATTTTAAAAGTCTGAATATTTTGGGGAACCTGGTGCTCAGTCAGTTACGTGTCTGCCTTCGGCTCAGATCATGATCCCAGGGTCCTGGGATCAAGCCCCGCATCAGGTTCCCTGCTCAGTGGGGAGTCTGCTTCTCCCTCTGCCTGTTACCCCACCCCCAGTCATGCTCGTGAGTGTGCTCACGCATGAGCAAAAATAAATAAAATCTTTTTTAAAAAGTGTATTTCATTGTTCTTTAATCTCTGAAAATTGCTAAAATATTAGCAAATATATTAGTAAATATCAGTTGGCCAAATATTTAACTGCATGATACATATTATTTCCTGATCATTCTTGGTTCTAAAGAAAATGAGGAGCAGTAAAGTGTACTGAGTGGCTTCAATCCACAAAGTATTGTCTGTCTTACGCACTATGTTACCGCTTCTCCAAAGACAGTCACCTATGATGTATAGTAACACACAGTACTTAATGGATCAAGAGATTTGATATGGGCTTTTAGTAATAAATCCATGGTCCAAGAAGGGGGAATTTTCTTACAACCTTTTCTCCCCAAAGAGCTATTAATAAAAAATAACTCAGAGGATATATTTCTACTAAACCAAGATTCCTGGGATGTAAACCCTTACTGGAGTCATGCTGAGCCCTTTATCCCCACTGAAAAAAGTCTGGAATGATTGATGACTCCTGCCAGGAGACTGTCACACATTTTGCCTTGCACCATTATGTACATTTCACCCGTAGTAAACTTTAATGTGGATATCTTTCAAGCTCTACCTGGAAATGGGAAGTGTAAAGGAGGCCTTTCAGTTTAATAGCCTTGCAATTTGAGTCCCCATTCTGTATGAACCCTTGAGGTCACTTAGTGGGAATGGTGAGACCTCTCCATCTCTAATCACATCTGATCCACCCACCCAAACCAAAGCCAAAGAAGACCTGCAAAGTTGGGTGGAAAGTCTACAAAGCTGGAGTCAATGGAAACTTCCCCTGATTGATGATTAATTTGGAAGCAGAACCCTTCATAAAGAAGAGGACAGTCAAAGGAAAAGTCAAACTCACCTGAACCAAAGTTATAGTAAGTAATTATCTCACAGCTTACAATAAATATAATTGGGCAAGTGAGGTCTATGGATCAAAGGGTGGCTAGCAATTCCAAAAGTAATGGCGTCTCATTCTGTATCTGGAGAGGGACTTTTGAGCTCATGCCAAATGACTCATCCAGATGAAAGAATTGGGGGTGGAGGGTGGGAAGGTACTACAGATGGTGTGAATTTGGAGCTCTCAGATCTCAATCAACCCAGATCAACAGCTTTCTGCTATTCTGAACACTTTTTCTTAAAAAAAGAAAAACTCTTCCTTTATTCTTTAGAAGGCCATTCACATACACACACATTTAAAATTTATTCAAATTCTCTATAAAACTAAAAACATGCTGCGACAGTTACTGACAAAGTCAATCGGGTATTTTAGCAGAAACCAGAAATGAAATTGCCCCACTCTCTTTTCCTAGTTCACCTTGCCACATTTTTAAGAAGTAGCTAAATCCTGCCCCTATGCTTTATATTGCCAACCTTGTTTGGGATACTGTGGCAGGTGTAGGTGTTGTTAATTGAGTTCACCTTGAATAATTCCCTCACACCCTGATTTGGGGAGGGGCTACGGAGGAGGAAGATTTCCATTTCCTCTAGGCAGGCCACTGAGATGCAGTTCCAGCCACAAAAGAGGACACGAATAATCTATGTATCCAGAAGCAAGAAGCAGCTAGCCAGAAGTGGCCTCTCTTTTTCCTGGATCTGAATGCACAATTTTCCCCTAGGCCAAAAGAAATTGCTCCCTAGCCAGGCAGGACACCCTAGGGAATCCCGTCGGAAATTATCTTTGCTCTTTCAGGATCTACACATTACCAAGGGAAAGCCTCCCTTCACAAGGCCTAGACCAAAACTGATTAGGAAACCGGTGTATATTTTGCCATTCAAAAAAAAAAAAAAACATCACTCAATAAACCAACTCAGGAAACTTGCCCAGGGTTAAAATTATCTTTCTTATGTGTATAAACTGCTCTCTTCACACCTATTACTTAACCAAGGGAAACTCACCTTTTCTTCTTTCCATGGAAAACAATCCTTAAAAGCAATAAAAAGCCTGCCCTCCATGAATTCAGAATTGGTGAGAGCCTTTGGGGAGGAGAGAAGCATCTGTGGAAGTCAGAAATGTCATCTGCAGAACATGTCACTCGTTCTGCCCGGCTCAGCAATCTTGACAGTTAAAGGGGTAAGGCATGCTTTGCCCCATGATAAAACATGAAATGAATTTGTACGTTTATAAATAAATGATCTGACTCTAATTGGCATTTCTAAGCCCTCTCTGGGTAGTAGCTTTCTTGTTAACAAGCTACTGCATTTGACACCGGTGATATAGGAGCCTCGGAAGAGAAATTGCAAGTGTATTTCTGAACTCTACTTAGTAATAGAACCTGAAAACTTTCTTCTAATACCTACACTCTGGACTGACATACAGAGAAGTTAACAATAAAAGTTACTGAGTACAGCTAAAGCTGAAAATAAGAATAAAAACATTCTCAAGGAAGAAGAAAAGTAGATTTTTAAAGGATACACATCTTGGAGAAGTAAAGGATTCTAGGACTGGGGGGTAGAAAATATAGAAGCTGAACCCGGAGCATTTCAGAACAGCAGAAAGTAATGAAATGCTAAGAAACAAAAAAAAAACAAAACAAAACAAAGGAACACATTGATGAAAGCATATCAAAGGCACGCAGGAACCAACTAAAAGAGCTCCCAGGGGTCAATACTAGAACAATCTGGGCACAATATAAATAAAATAGTATTGCAAGCTCATTCTTTCTGATAGCTGAGTAATATTCCATTGTATATATGGACCACGACTTCTCAACATTTGCTGCAACATGGACGGCACTGGAGGATTTAATGCTAAGTGAAATAAGTCAAGCAGAGAAAAACAATTATCATATGATTTCTCTCATCTATGGAACATAAGAACTAGGAAGATCGGTAGGGGAAGAAAGGGATAAAGAAAGGGGGGTAATCAGAAGGGGGAATGAAGCATGAGAGACTATGGACTCTGAGAAACAAACTGAGGGCCTCAGAGGGGAGGGGGGTGGGGGAATGGGATAGACCGGTGATGGGTAGTAAGGAGGGCACGTATTGCATGTGCACTGGGTGTTATATGCAACTAATGAATCATCGAACTTTACATCGGAAACCAGGGATGTACTGTATGGTGACTAACATAATATAATTTAAAAAATTTAAAAAAATAAAATAAAATAAAATAGTACTGCATTGTATCTCACAGAATAAAATAAATACACATGAGTCCATTCAGATATAAATGGTTAAGCAAATAAATAAGAGAGAAGAGACAAATCCCTTGTTCAGAAGAATTGCAAGTAAAGTATGTGATTACCCTGCCCTGAAGGAGGTAAAACGTAACTCTCCACTCCTTAAGTGTGGGAAGTATCTAGCAGCTTCCTTCCAAAAGTACAGTAAAGAAATGGAGGGAGAAAGAGTGACTTTACACTGGAGATACCTCACAAACATTATGTCGCCAGAGGATCAGGTCAACACCAACAGTGATAAGTCATGTTGATAGCGTGTGTACCCTTGATGCTGTGTGATGAAAACAGCACTTACCTCTAAGGTCTTCTTCCCTTAAACCCGTTAACTCCGGTCCAGTCATAAGAAAAACATCCGACAAATTCTAATAGTGGGGCATTCTACAAACTGGCTGACCAGTACTCCTCAAAACTGTCCAGGTCATTATGTAAAACAAGAGATGTCTGAAAGTGTCACAGCCATGAGGAACCTCATGAGACATGAAAACTAAATGGAATGTGTTTCCTAGATGAAATGCTGGAACACAGAGAGGACATTAAGTAAAACTAAGGAAATCTTGGGGCGCCTGGGTGGCTCAGTTGGTTAAGCATTTGCCTTCAGCTCAGGTCGTGATCTCAAGGTCCTGGGACTGAGCCCCTCATTGGGCTCCCTGCTCAGCGGGGAGCCTGCTTCTCCCTCTCCCTTTGCCCCTCCCCTCTGCTCATGTGCTCTCTCTCTCAAATAAATAAATAAAATCTTTTAAAAATTAAAAAAACTAAGGAAATCTGATTAAATGACGGACTTCAGCTAATGTGTCAATATTGGTATATTAATTGTAATAAATGTACCATATTAGTGTCAGATGTTAATAACAGGAAGCTGAGTGCAGGTGTATGGACCTCTGTACCATCTCCTCAATTTTTCTGTGAATCTATAACTGTTCTAAAAAATAGTCAATTATTTAAAAAAGGATGCACAGATAGATACATGAATAATAAGATTCAGGACTTATTTAGGTGAGCAACCACAACATGGAAAGTAGAACCAATGCAGTATTTCCAGTCGTTTTAGTGTCTGAACTCCCCCTTGAAAGTCAATCCAGTTGCATCCAATCACTTAAGAAACTAGCTCTAGTTAATAATGGTCCATCACATAGACCCACCTCTATCTCAGTCCTAGGGCATGAAGACAATTAAAAATTGAGGGCACTTTTGTCAAAAATGTCTTTCCTCTTCGTGGACAGTAACTGGATGAACCTGCGTTTCGTACTATAAGCTTCTACTAAGCAAACCTATTTATCATTCAGTCCCTCAACATGTACATTCACTCAACAAATACTGACACCTTTGCATTGCAGGAACGCTTCTAGGCAGTAAAGACACCGCAGAAAACAAGACAGGCAATCTCCTGAGGATCTCACATTCAAGGCTGGGGGCTTGGGGAGTAAGCAACAGCAAGTCAGTTAATTTCCAGCCACTCCCACCAGTCAATGACCACCAAACTTTTTAAGATGCACTCTCCACCAGCTTCCAAGATTTCTTGATTTCACTTTCTTCTTCATTCCTAGGCAATTGGGCATGTTCGATGATTCTGCTTCTTGGATTTAATGTATGAGATCTTCTGCTCTCTCTGTAGGCAACACGAGGAGAGAAATTTTCTTCTCACAGCACGCTGAATGAAGCGAGAAGGGGCTTCTGAATTCATAATTCAGCCTCCTTATTTTTACAGGTGAAGAAAGCAAAGCTTGTTGGAGTTAGATGACCAAACGTAGCCAGGAAATGGGACCCTAAAACTGTCTGCAAATCAGAGTTCCTTCTACAATCCTCACAGCACCCACTACGATGTTGTAAAATCTACAGATTCTTGAAAAAGCTCTCTCGCTCTGATATTCCACATAAATATCCATGTAGATATTCCATCTCTAAAAACCTCCAGGAAAACCGACCAGCCTCTACTCTACCTAGGCATTCAAGTGCCGCGCAAGTGAAACCCCAGGGAAATCTCACTCCTCTCTGCCAGTTAGCAAAGCAGTGAGAAGTCAGAGAGTGAACAAAGGATAAGACAGAAAATTTGCAGGCTATGAAAGAAGTATCTTGAATTTTTTTCCTTTAAAATATTATGACTTCATATCCACAGCAGATATTATTGTCCTTATGATCACCAGTAATCCAATTATTGCAGCATGTGTCACAGCAGCAAGCAAATGTAGCACTTAGCAAGAAGAAATGCTGTGACACACTTAGAAAAATATTACCCCGCAATGCTTTAATCAATTATAGCATTGATGGCTGGTAGAGCTGGCAGGGCCCTGGCACCTCTGACCTCCCGGCCCCTGTTAATACCTGATGCTATTTTATCTGAGAATCTAATTTGGGTTTGTCAGTAATTAAAATTCATGAAACTCTGTCCACTATTAACCCTAGGTCTCCCCTACTAGATCCTGAATCTCCCGTGGAAAGCTCTCGACCTCAACAAAATGTCGATGACGGCTCTGGATATTTACATGTGTACAGATTCAGCAATAGAAGGAAGAGGTGTAATACTTCAGAATCCCGTTTTCCAGATGGGGATGCAAAAAAGGCCAGTAAGCTAATAACAATTTGATGAGCACCCAGAAAGCCATCATTACCGCTTTCCTGACAAATGGACATTGTGAAGGAAATGAATTAAGTTAAGCCATATCTAAATAATATGCTTTGTAGGCATTAAAGTGATTATTTCTGAAGATGTGACATGAAATGGAAGATACAAATGATACATAGAGTAATCAACCACGTTCAAAAGAAGAAGAAAAGAAGACTGGAAGGGGTTTTTCAAACACTAAAAAAACGGTAACACCGTCTGAAGAAATGACCCCAGCCTCCTGTGTTCTTTTTTTTTTCCTCCCTCAAGGCACCAGAAGAATCTGGTGTCACTGCCACCTCCCCTCCTTCACTCTGTTAGTTCAGAGGAGAACCTGTCATAAATCCAGTAACACTTGAGATGATCTACATCTATTCTTTGTGTTCCACCTGGGGCCTTACATTGAAAATAAAGCTGTTGCCTCGCTTCCTGTTTGCCACCAGATTGCTGAGTGGCTTTGCTTAGCACTCTTTTCCCGAGGCACTTATTGCATGAGTGATACCCACGATGGAGCCTATAAATTTATACAACAAATTGAGGAAATGTTTCCTCACAAAGCTTTAAGAGGCAATATTAATTAAATACGTCTTTTCACATGGGATCATATAATATCTATTGCTGAAGTAATTAAGAATGAAGACATAAACTCATTAGATGTGTACCGTAAAGATGAAATGCTCAGAAATTATTGACTGTCTATATATTACCACCTCCAGCCATTTAGAGAAAATGCAATCAGCTAAGATGTAATGTGGCAGGGGTTTGAGTGAGAATAAAAATAAGTATATGTCCCTTTATTCTACGTGGAAGTTCATTAACTAGCCAGCTTAGGAACTTCCTCTGATTTAAGAAACTCATTTCATTTTTTAAATTAAGTGAATTTGTCTGACTTTCCTGATTCTCATTCAGTTTCCACAAATCTTGAAACCCATTTCTTTTTTTCTAATGGAAGTATAATTAACATACAGAGTTATATTAGTTTCAGGTGTATAATATAATGATTCAACAATTCTATGCATTGCTCAGAGCTCATCATGGTAAGTATACTCATAATCCCCTTCATCTATTTTGCTTATCCTGACTCTGGCAACCACCAGTTTGTTCTCTATATTCTCTGTTTTCTTTTATCTCTTCTCTTATTTGTTCATTTGTTTCTTAAATTCCACATGTGAGTGAAATCATATGGTATTTGCCTTTCTTTGACTGACTTATTTTACTTAGCATAATACTTTCTAGGTCCATCCATGTTGTTGCAAATGGCAAGAGTTCATTCTTTTTCATGGCTGAGTAATATTCCATTGTGGGTGGGGATGGGATGTGTGTGTGTGTGTACCATATCTTTTATCCATTCATTTACAGATGGACTTTGAGGTTGGTTCCACATCTTGGCCTCTGTAAATACTGCTGCAAAAAACATAGGGATACATACATGTTTTCAAATTAATGTTTTCATTTTCTTTGAAAACTCATTTCTCCATCATGATATCATGTTTTGTTTCAAGGATGAAATTATCAAGACACTTCATTTTAGGCAGATCCACAGTATATAGCACAGTGCCTACTTACCAAATTTACCTGAGGTTGACTCACTTTGGAAGATATTCAGAAACCAAGACAAGGCCTGTGTTGTGCCTTCCAACTGAGAAGTTTTCCCTTGCTCCTGTGCATTCCCTTTTCATATCTGAGCAATGGAAACATTCTCTTTAGATCATATCACTAAGTTTACCTTGACTCTTAGTCTTCAGAGATTTATAGTTTCACCTTCATTGTCCTAGAGGCCCAAAACTTTTGGGTGATGAGAGCAAAGTATCTTAAGGCTCTTACCTACTATGTTGTTTGTTGTTGTTTTTTTAAAGCTTTTTTTTTTTTTTTTGACAGAGAGAGACAGCCAGCGAGAGAGGGAACACAAGCAGGGGGAGTGGGAGAGGAAGAAGCAGGCTCCCAGCAGAGGAGCCCTCGATCCCAGAACACCGGGATCACGCCCTGAGCCGAAGGCAGACTCTTAACGACTGAGCCACCCAGGCGCCCCTTACCTACTATGTTTTTAACTCTCTTTTTCAAACAATGAATGGGCATTATTGCTTCTTTTAGAATAACAACTTTGGATTACTGGGTCTACAGACTGCCCAAAACAATAAATTTAAAAATTTAAAAATAACCAACCAAGAGAGTGTTACTTTTTATTTTAAGCCTTGTAAATCTATTCAACTTTTGATATCATGTCGTTGAATTATTTGACTCAATAAAACCTAAGAAGAGAAAATAGGTAAAGAGAGAGAGAGGAGAAAAAGTAAGCTAAGTAACTAAGCATTAATTTAAGGATAATCAACAAAAGACCTAAGATAAAAACTATAAATCATGTAAATCAACTGAGAGGAAATAAAAGGAAATAAACAAAATCCTATCAATCTACAAGAAATACGAAAAGAAAAAAAAAAGCTAAGAAAAAAAAGCTAAGAAAAAGCACGGCAAACTGAAAACCAAAGATAGTAGAAACAAGTAAAAAAAAAAAAAATCAGAGATAATAATTCAAATAAATATCAGATTAGACAAAAAACCCCAAGTATTTTCAGCTTAGAAAGAGAGAGCTAAGGCAAAATGATATAGAAAGGTTGAGAATAAATAGATGGTAAAAGAAAAACAATTATAAACATTAAAAACTTGGGGCGCCTGGGTGGCACAGCGGTTGGGCGTCTGCCTTCGGCTCAGGGAGTGATCCCGGCGTTCTGGGATCGAGCCCCACATCAGGCTTCTCCACTGGGAGCCTGCTTCTTCCTCTCCCACTCTCCCTGCTTGTGTTTCCTCTCTCTCTGGCTGTCTCTCTGTCTGTCAAATAAATAAATAAAATCTTTAAAAAAAAAAAAAACTGATACAGTGACATTATTATCATGATAAAAGAGCAGTTAAAGCAAGAGATACTAATGAAAATAAGTAAGGATATTACATAATAAAATAATGACAAAGAAATAACCATTGCATGAAGAGAAATAACCAGCAAAAAGATATTAAGATTACATGCATCTAACATATGCATCTTAAAACTATAAAGCAAAAGTGCTTTAATTTCATAGGGTGGGAGAGTTTAACACACTTCCTTTAGAAACTAATAGATCAAAATGACCAAAAACAAGGATATGGGAGATACGAATAACATAAGATTTATTTTTAGTGACATAGTTCCCACTTGAAGCAACTCTCTTTAGAAGGTCATCTCAATTCATGTATTTATAGACAGATCTAAAGAGGAAAAACAAAAATTTTTCAAGTGCACTTGAAACAAGTAATATATATATTCTATAGTTATGATGCAATTTCCCTAACCCACGGTTTACTTTCAGGTGGGCATTTTAGTTGCATGCATGTATAATATACATTTTGTATGTTATACATATGTAATAGATGTATGTTATATTATGCACGTGCATATATATCATATGTGTAATTACAGATATGTAATTCTAGAATATTTAGGGGAAAATCACATTTATAAATATTATATATTAAAAACTTATGGGATGTATAATACATATACCCAACAAGGACTTAGAAAAAGGAGATATATATATATATATATAAAGAACTACAAATCAAAAAGAAAAAGACAATGAAAGGAAAAAAAAGAAAAATACCTGAATAGGCACTTCACAAAATCTACAATATCTAAATGGTCATTACACCTATGAAAACACGTTCTCTTTTATTGGTCATCAGAGAAAAGCAAATTAAAGCTACAATTAAACAACACCACACATCCAGAACACCTAAAAAGAAAAAGACAAAATAACAACTGTTGGCAAGAATTGACTTGAACTCTTTTTCACTGCTGGTAAGTGAGTTAATTAATCCAACAACTTTGGAAAACTGTGCAACAGTACTGAACAAAGCTGAACATTTGTTACACCATGACCAAATAATTCTCTTCCCAGGTAAAACGAAACAGAAATGCATATACATGTTCATTAAAAGACATGTACAGAATATTCATGGCAACTATAAACCAGAAACTGGAAACTAACCAAATGCCTGTCAAGAGGAGAATGGATAAACAAGGGAATCCTAGACAACAAGAATGAATAATTTACAACACTTGCAACAACATGGATGAATCTCACAATGTTTAACAGAAGAGCCAAGTTATGTAAGACTACATGATCTGTGATCCCATTTATCTAAAATTCAATAACAGGCCAAACTAATCAATGCTTTTAGAAATCAGGATACTAGTTATTCTTGGGTGGACAGTGACTAAAAGGATGTTCCCAGGTGCTTCTAGAGTGCAAGAAATACCGTGTAATCTGTAGAGTTGTTACACAGGTATTTGAATTAATGAAAATTCATAGAGCATTATATTTATTACTTTTACACTTCTCTCTTTATTCATATTATACATCTGTAAAAGTTTATTTTACAAATTGTGAAATGCAGCTAAAACACTACATAGAGACAAAAGCATGAACTTTAAATGCATGCATCTAAAAAAATAAGAAAAATAAAAGTAAGCAACTGAATTTATCTGCAAAGAGATATGTTCATGCCCTAATTCCTGTACCTGTGAATGTGGCCTTATTTGGAAATAGGGTCTTTGCAGATGTAATCAAGTTAAGATGAGGTCTTACTGGAGCAGGATAGGCACTAAATCCATTATGACTGGTGTTCTTACAAGGAAATCAGAGACAGAGACCTAGGAAGAAGGCCATGTGATGGCACAGGCAGAGACTGGAGTTTTGCCATCACGAACCAAAGAACAGCTGGGGCTACCAGAAGCAGCAAGAAGCAAAAAAGATCCTTTTCCAGAATTTTCAGAGAGAATATGATCCTTGATCTTGGATATCTAGCCTCCCGACCTGGCAGAGAATAAAGTTCTGGGTTTTTTGTTTTTATTTTTATTTTTTAAGATGTATTTATTTATTTATTTGATAGACAGCGAGAAAGAGCACAAGCAGGGGGAGTGGCAGGCAAAGGGAGAGGGAGAAGCAGACTCCCTACTGAGCAGGGAGACCAATGCAGGGCTCGATCCCAGGACCCTGGGAACATGACCTGAGCCAAAGGCAGACATTTGACTGAGCCTTCCAGGCACCCCTAATTTCAGAATTTCTTAAAATTGAAAAATTACACAGGTTTCTGGTATAACCTTCACTCATTTCCTTAAAAGTTAACCCCCGTGTCCAATGTTAGCAACATGTCATGATTAAAAGCAGAAAATCAACCCTGATACAATATTATTAACTAATGCAAAGACCTAATTTGAATTTCATGAATTGTCCAACAAATATCCTTTACCTGGACCAGGATCTAATTCAAACATAACATTGTATTTCGTTGTCCTATCCCCCATTCTGAGACAGTTCCACAGTTCCTTTCTCTTCTATCACTACGATACTTTAAAGAACAAGACTGGCAAGTCATTTTGCAGAATATTCCTTAATCAGGGTTTACCTTGTGTTTTCTCATGATTAAACTCAGGTTATGCATTTTTGCCAACAAGACCACAGAAATGATATGGCATCCTTATCAGTGCAAAATGTCAGGAGTTAACTATGATCGCTTGCTTAAGATGGTTAAGATAGTTTCTCCATTGTAAAGCTACCCTTTTCCCTTTTTAATTAATGAATATCTTATGGGGAAATACATTGAGGCAATACAAATACTCTGTTCAGCATAATTTCTCCCACTAATTATAACAGCCATCAATGATTTGGGTCTGCAACAATTTTAACTGTGGTGTTTGTCAAATGGTGATTCTCTATTTCATCATTCATGCAACTTTTATTAATTGAAATCCTCCTGAAGGAAAAGCTGTCCCTTCTCGTCCATTCATTTATTTCATCAATTATCCACAATTATTTGTTCCTATCAGTATGGACTCACAGATACTCCTTTCATTCTATGGATTATCATCCAATACTATCTATCATTATTTATTTTGGTGCTCTAAGTATCCCAGATATGGCCATTTGAAGCTCCTGGATGAGTTTCTGTGGATTTTAGGCATGATACCTTCATGTTTTGCACTTTTTTACTTTCAGGCATCACAAAATGTTTTCGGTTCATCTTTTACATTGCTGACCTCAACTTGGCCATTTCTCTATGAAGAACCAACTACTTTTAATCATTTGTTAAAAACAGGGGCGCCTGGGTGGCACAGCGGTTAAGCGTCTGCCTTCGGCTCAGGGCGTGATCCCGGTGTTCTGGGATAGAGCCCCACATCAGGCTCCTCTGCTATGAGCCTGCTTCTTCCTCTCCCACTCCCCCTGCTTGTGTTCCCTCTCTCGCTGGCTGTCTCTATCTGTCGAATAAATAAATAAAATCTTTAAAAAAAAAAAAAGAAAGAAAAAAAAAACTATTCTTTCCCCGTTGGGATGGTTTGATATCCTTAGGGGAAAAAATGATCTTATAATAAATAAATACCATAATCCAGTTTATATCAATATTTTTTAACTTGGATGAAATTGATAATATTTTAGGGGGAAAAGTAATCAAAAGTAACTCAAGAAGATATCTAAACTAATTATCTTTACGTAATTTTAAACTAATGGAAAAAAGAAATCTTTCCCCTACAAAGACACCAGGCCCACATATTTTACACTAATTTTTCTATGAACAACAAAAAGATAATTCCTGCATTTTATAGTTTTCAGTTTCAGAGACTAGCAATAAAAAGATAAAGCCTCTCTAATTAATGTTTTTCCTTGTCTTTTCATTCACTCATGAACAGTTTCATAAGGTATAATTCATATACCATATAATTACACAATTAAAGCAAACAATCCTATACTATTTAATTTATTCACAGTTGTGCAACCCTCACCACAATCAATTTTAGGATATTTTCATCACTCCAAAAGGAACTCCATACCATTTCCCAGTTACTCCCCATTCTCTTCATCCCACACAGCACTAGGCAACCACTCAACCACTAATCTACTTTCTGTCTCTATGGACTTGCCTACTCTGGACACTTCATATAAATGGAATCCTACAATATGTGGTCCTGTGTAACTGGCCTCTTCCACTTAGCATAATGTTTTCAAGATTTATCTATGTTGTAGCATGCCTAAGCATTTTATTCCCTTTTATTGTCCAATAATACTGTATTATAGGGATATACCATATTTTATTCATCCACTCATTAGTTGATAGATATTTGGGTTGTTTTTACTTGGGGGCTATGAGCATTTGTGTACAAGTTCCTGTGTGGACATATGTTTTCATTATCTTGGGTATAAACCTAGGAGTGTAATTGCTGGGTCACATGGTACTCTATATTTAACATCCTGAGGAACTGCCAGATGGTTTTCCAGTGTGGCTGACCATTCTACATTCCCACCAACAGCGTATGAGGGTTCCAATTTCTCCACATCCTTGCCAATAGTTGTTATTATTTGTCTTCTCTATTATGCCCATCCTAGTATGTGTGAAGCGGTAACTCATTGCGGTTTTGATTTGCATTTCCTGACAGCTAATAATGTGAAAGCTTTTTTTCATGTGCTTATTGGTAATATTTATAAATTTTATGGAAAAATGTCTATTCAGATCCTTTGCACATTTTTCATCTAGGCTATGGGTCTTTTTATTATTGAGTTATAGGAGTTTGTATATATTCTGGATACAAGTCTCCTATCATGAGATTTGCAAATATTTTCTCCCATTTTGTGGGGTGTCATTTCACATTTTTTTTTCCTAAAGATTTTATTTTTTTATTTATTTGAGAGAGAGACAGAGCACAAGTGGGGGAAAGAGGCAGAAGGAGAAGCAGAATCCCCACTGAGCAGGGAGCTGGACTCAGGGCTCAATCCCAGAACCCTGGGGTCATGACCTGAGCTGAAGGCAGACATTTAACCAACTGAGCAGAGGCTCAGTGGCTTTTCACTTTTCTTAAGAGTGTTCTTTGAAGCAAAATTTTGATGAAAGCCAATTTACCTATTTTTTCTTTTGTTGCTTGTGCTACTGGTGCATATCTAAAACACCACTGCCTGATTCATGGTCAGGACAATCTTCCCCCATGTTTTCTTCTAAGCGTTTTAAAGTTTTAGCTACTTTTAGGTCTTGAATCCATTTTGAGTGAATTTTTGTGTGTGGTATGATGTAAGAGTCCAAATTTATTCTTTTGCATGTGGATATCCAGCTGTCCTTGCATCATTTGTTAAAGACTATTCTTTCCCCCTTTGGGATGGTTTAAAATCCTTGGAAAAATCAATTGACTATAAATGTGAAGATTTATTTCTGGACTCCTGATTCTATCCTGGTGATCTATATGTCTGTCTTTATGTCAGTACCACAGTGCCTGGATTACTACAGTTTTGTAAGTCGTAAAACCAGAAAGTCTGAGTCCTAAAACATTATACTTTTTAAAGATTGTTTTGGTTATTCTCAGTCTCTTTCATTTTTATAATAATTTTAGGATAAGCTTGTCAATGTCTGCAAAGACTCCATCTGTGATTTTGATAGGGATTGCCTTGAATCTGTTAATAAATTTGGGGGACTACTGCCATGTTAACAATAGTGTCTTCTGATCCATTAACACTGGATGTCTTTCCATTTATTTGTCTCTTCTTTAGCTTCTTTCCACAATGTTTTACGATTTTCAGAGTTTAAGTTTTGTACTTCCTATTGTTCAGTTTATTTTACTAACTTATTCTTTGTGATGCTAGTATAAATGAAATGGTTTTCTTAATTTAAACTTTGCATTGTCCTTTATAAATGTATAGAAACAGAATCTATTGAAACTTACCTAACTCATTTATTCATTATAATAGTTTCTTAGTGAATTCCTTAGTTTTTTTTCTGTATGCAAGATCATGTCATCTGCAAATAGAGATCGTTTTACTTCTTCCTCCCCAATCTGAATGCCTTTTGTTTTGGACTGAATGTCTGTGCCCCCCCCCCCACCTTCATATGTTAAAGTCATAAACTCCATTGTGGCTCTATTTGGAATAAAGAAGTAATTAAGATTATATGAGGTCATAAGGGTGAGTCCTTGATTCAAGGGTCCTTGACCCCTCATAAAAAGAGCAGAGAGAGACTGCATTCTCTCTCTCCCTCTATTCCCACCTCTCTTCCTCTCCCTACTATTGAGGACACAATGAGAAGGCGGCCATCTGCACCCTAGAAAGACAGTCCTCACCAGAAACTGGCTCTGCCAGACCTTAATCTGGAACTTCTAGCCTCCAAATCTATGAGAAAATAAATTTTTTTGTTTAAGCCATCTAGTCCATGGTATTTTTTTTATGGCAGCCTGAGTCAACCGATACAACTTTTATTTCATGTTACGCCTAACTGCCCTGGCTAGAACTTCTAGAACAATGTCGAATAAAAGCAGTGGGAGTGGACATCACCATGTTCTAGATCTTAGCAGGGCAACTTTCAGTCTTTTACCATTAAGTATGATATTAGCTGTGAGATATTTATAGAGATTTATTATCACACTGAAGAAGTTCCCTTCTATTCCTAGCTTGTTGGGTGCTTCTATTTATTATATGTTTTTGTCAAATGCTTTTTCTGCAATTAATGGGATCGTCATGTGGTTTTTGCCCTTTTTCTACTAATATGACATATTACATTAATTGATTTTCAGCTGATAAACCAACCTTGCATTCCTGGGTAAATCCCACTTGGTCATGGTGAATAATCCTTTTTTATTTGTTACTGGATTTAGTTTGCTAGTATTTTCCTAAGAATTTTTACATCTATATTCATAAATGACATTAGTCTATAGTGTTATTTTCCTGTTATTTATCTGATTTTGGTATCAGGTATTACTGGTCTCATAGAATGAGTTGGAATGTGTTCTTTCTGATTCTATTTTTTGGAAGATTTTGTGAATAATTGGTTTTAATTCTTTAAATGTTTGGTAGAATTTACCAGTGAAGCCATCTGGATCTGGGTTTCTCTTTGTGGATACTTCTAAAATTTTAATTCAACCTCTTTACTTGTTACAGATTCTATTCTATTCTATTCTATTCACATTTTATATTTCTTCTTGAGCCAGTTTTGGCAGTTCATGCCTTCTTGAAATTGTCCACTTCATTCATTATAGTATTCCTTTACAATTTTCTTTTAAAATTTCTGTAAGGTTATTAGTATTCCTGATTTCAGTAATTTCGGTCCTCTCTTTTCTTTCTTGGTCAGTCCAGCCAAAAATTTAAGGAACCATGTTTGGTTTTATTGATTTTCTCTATTTTTCTATTCTCTAATTTTAATAATATAAAATTCTATTATTTTCTGATCTATTTTTTTATTAATTTTATTCTTCCTTTTGCTGGTTTTACATTTACTTTGCTCTTCTCTTTTTAGTCTCTTAAGGTAGTTAGGTTATTGATTTAAGATCTTTCCTCTTTTTTAATATACACATTTTACAACTATAAATTCTAAGTACTGTTTCAGCTGCACCCCGTTAAGTTTTATATTGTGTGTTTAATTTCATTAATCTCAAAGTATTTCTAATTTCCCTTGTGGTTCTTTATTTAACCCATTGGTTATTTAGAAATGTGTTGCTTAATTTCTACAAATCTGTGAATTTCCCAAATTTATTTCTGTTACTGATTTATAATTTCATTCCATTGTAGTTAGAGAATACACTTTATATGATTTAAATGATTTAAATTTATTGAGGCTTAGTTTATGGCCTGCTATATGGTCTAACCTGGAGAATGTTCCATGTGCATTTCAGAAGAATGTATATTTTGTTGGTTTTGGATGCAGTGTTCTGCAGATGTCTGTTAGGACTGGTTGTATAACCGGGCGGTTCAACTCTTCTATATCCTTGTTAATCATGCTTTCAAGTATTATTGTTTAAATGTCTTTTTCTACATTTCATTCTGTCGGTTTTTCCTTCATGTATTTGGGGCTCTGCTTTTAGGGGCATGTACAGTTTATAATTCTTATATATTCCTAATAGACTGACTCTTTTATCTTTATTAGCTGTCCCTCTTTTTCTATAATAACATTGTTTAAAAACCACTTTATTTGATAGTACTATAGTCACTCCAGCTTTCTTAAGGTTACTATTTGCATGATCTATCTTTCTTCATCCTTTTTCTTTTAATCTATTTGTAACATTGAATCAAAAGTGTATCTCCCAAGGACAGCATATAATTGGATTTATTTTTCTTTCTCCACTCTAACAATCTGACTTGATTAGATTGCTTAATCCACTCATATTTAATGTAATTATTTATATATTCTGCCATTTTACGTTTCGGTTTCTATATCTCGTGACACTTTCTCCCCTCTATTTCTCTTTTACTGCTTTATTTTCATTAAGTATCTTTTAGTGTAACAACTTAATTCCTTTAATAATTTTTCTTTTTCTGAGGTATTTTCTTAGTCATTTCTACAGGGATTAACATAAATATTAACTTGTGAGAACCTATTTCATATTTACACTAACTTAATTCCAGTGAGATAAGAATTTATAGAAAGTATATAGATATAGCCCTAGTCCCACTTCCCTTTTTTGTGCTCTTTTTGTGATACATACTACATCTACGAATGTCGCACACTCAAGGGTACTCTGTCAAAACTATTACTTTTTATAATTTTATCTTTTAAAAAAACAAGAAAATAAGGAATAAGGACAGCAAGTTTGTTATGTTCAACTTATTTACAATTTCTGGTTTTTTTCATCTGTTCCTATAGATTGAAGTTACCATCTGGTGTCATTTACTTACCTCAGTGCAGCTTTATTCCCATCCTCCTCCGCTGTGCTACTTGAGAAATTACATTACATATTTATATATAATAGGCCAACATATTAGTGTGTGTCTGTATGTATGTATATACAAGAGTGTGATTTTATATGATTGCTTTTTAAATCAGTTAAGAAAGGTGAAGAAATGTGCATTTATACTGTCCTTTATAATATATAATTACTTGACCACTGCTCTTTGTTTTTTCTCATGGATTGGAATTACTGCCTGGGGTCACCTGCCTCATTCTAAAGAAGTCCCCTTACTCTTGGACGAATTCTGGCAATGAATTCTGTCAGTTTGGGTTTACTTGCATAGAGTAAGATAGGAAATTGGCTTTAAGAGCAGAACACTAGCAGGAGTGGTACCCTATAGTCTTTGCTTGTCTTTCCTGGCAAGGAAAGTCCACTCTATGAATGAGCTGTGGTAGGGATGATGGGGGCCCCATTTTGTTCTAGCATGTCATGACTGAGTAGAGCCTCCACGTAGGAGTAGTGACTGGGTGGAAGAGGGGAGCCTCCAAACTTTGCCACACTCACCTGAAATTTAGCCTCTGCAGCGTGTACCTGGGAAAATAAGAAATGTTCGTAGTATGCCCTTCTAAGGAAGATAACTTAGCTCTCAACTCGTATTTAATGGAATAGGGAGTCCTGTGTTCTTGGCTGCATCTGCCTATGTGGGATTTCCATCATAATGAGCTAAGAAGGGGGCAAGAGGGAATAGGTCATGTTTCAAATGCCACAGATTCTTGCTGCTCTTAACAAGTTTTAGATTCTCTTGAATAAATGTTTATTTGCTATATGCCCTTAGGAAAATTTCCAGAAACTTTACAAGGTTGTTTTCTTAAAACAATTTCATTTCCACAGTAATGTTTGTTTTGCTGAAGCGCAGGGCCATGGAACGAATCATGTTGCCATTCCAGAGGTGGACTCCACTAATTCATGTTTTTAAGCTCGTAAAACCATAATCCATAAGCAAGAAAGTTCAGTCGGGAATAGTAAATGAAAGACCAATCTTAAGTAAAACTCCCCCCAAAATGTTAACAAAATGAATTTGGCAGTTTATTCTTAAAAATAATAATCAATCCAAAGTGGATATGATACATTAAGAATTCAAGGATGGTACAACATCGTATCTATTCACCTTAAAAGATAAAAGCAAGCTGCAGAATACATATCACATGGTACCACTGATACACATTTAAAAAGTACAAAAATTCTATGGGTTTTTATGAATGCAGTCTGTATGTAGTGAATGGAGTAGAAGTAGAAAAATGCGTGTACATATAAAATTTCATTATAATGTTTATCTCTGGGAGGCAAGGAAGAATGAGATAGAAATAGACATAGGAGATTTCAACTTGACCTGATAGATGTTCATTAAAGTATAAAGAATATTTTTTCTCTATTTTTTATATGTTAACACAGTAGAGTTATGCGCTACATTGTAGCATAATTTAGATGTTGAAGCCCTAACATCTAGTACCTCAGAATGTTACTATATTTGGAGATAGGGCCTTTAAAGAGATAAGACTATGTTAAAATGAGGCTGTTCCGATGAGCCCTGATTCAATCTGACCGGTGTCCTTATACAGAGAGGAAATTTGAATATAGAAAGAGACACCAGGGAAGTATGCGCACAGAGAAAAGACTGTGAGGACACAACGAGAAGGCAGACGTCTGCAAGACGGGGAGAAAGGCCTCAAAACAAACCACACCCACCAACGCTCTGATCTGGACTCCCAGCCTCCAGAACTATGAGAAAAATCTATTCTGTTGTTTAAACCACCCAATCTGTGCTATTTTGTTATGACAACCCTAACAAACTAAGATAGATAGATAGATAGATAGATAGATAGATAGATAGATAATCCAAAATGAATGTAAGCAACTCAACATGCATCTGCATGTGCAGAATCTAATTATAGTATTCAAAGATGAGGCATACATGCTGAAAACTCCAGGAAGGTTTATTTGCCTTTCATATTTTACCAACTTTCAAGACAAACTAGAGTTTAAATCCTTGTTCTGTCTGCATACTAGCCATGTCACTCTAAGCAAGACATTTTTCTTTCTGAACCTCGGTTCCCACATATGTAAAACAGGGGCAAGAAAACCTACCTCCCAAAGTTTTTGTGATAATTAAAGGATTTACAATACATAAAGAGCTTCATTCAACTTCTCAATTTACAACAGATATTCATCAAATCCAAACCCCTGGACATCTACCTGCAGAAAACATGACTGATGAGTCATCCTGAGCGAACAGAGTTAGAGATAGAAAGTCCGATTTACACCGCAATGCCTGGTGGAAGTGGAGTATCATCTCTGGCATGCATTTCGAATGTTCCTGAGGACCTGAGTAGATACTCAGTACATCAAAATCGCTGTTGTTATTATCATGGTTTTTGTTCTATTATTATTACCATTATTACAAGAGCAGTTTCCTTATACATACTAAAAAATCAATATGGGGTAGCTGGGTGGCTCAGTCGGTTGAGCATCAGACTCTTAGTTTTGGCTCAAGTCATGATCTCAGGGTCAGGAGATCGAGCCCCGAGTCAGGCTCTGCACTCAGCACTGAGTCTGCTTGAGATTCTCTCTCTCTCTCTCGCCCTCTACAGGGGTGCACGTGCTCTCTTTCTCTCTCTCTCAAATAAATGAATAAAATCTTAAAAAATAAATCAATATGGATGCATATATTCTATCCAGTACTATATCCTCCCATTAAAAGTCCATTTATAACATGTGGCCACAACATTGGTTAGCATCACAAAGATATAGACTGAGTTTTCAAATGGACATGCAACACTAATCTCTCCTTAATGGATATTTCCTCCTCCCAGCTTAGGTTCCACTATAGAATAGTGAAGAATTTAGTGTCTTACAGTTAGCGGATCCTAATAAACACATAGCTCTTACTGAGTCCACCTGTCTAAACTCAACTCTGAAGGTGGAATGGTACCCAAGTCAGAGTTATCGACTTAAGAGAGATTTATTTCAGACTCTTACAAAACAGCAACATGCCTTGGCTCTAAACCTGTCTCAACTTTGCTCCAATTGCCCTCTGGATTATTGACAGACCTAATTAATGCAGCAATTGCTTAGTGATAATTACCATCTTTTCAGAGGCAACAGATCTGATCCCCAGGCCTAGATTTGCTAAGAAACCTGAAGAGATAGCAAAATAATCACAATCGAAGCCACAAACTCCTGTCTACAGCAAACAACCTGTCAATTAAACTCTCTTATCCCTCAGAAGGAACACATGTCAATTTTAAACAAGAATTAACCTTTTAATTCCAATTTTCCTTTTGAAGCTTCAGGTTAGAAATGTACCAGAACCTGGGGCACCTGGGTAGCGCAGTCGTTAAAGCGTCTGCCTTCGACTCAGGGCATGATCCCGGCATACCGGGATCGAGTCCCACATCGGGCTCCTCCGCTGGGAGCCTGCTTCTTCCTCTCCCACTCCCCCTGCTGTGTTCCCTCTCTCGCTGGCTGTCTCTCTGTCACATAAATAAATAAAATCTTAAAAAAAAAAAAAAAGAAAAAGAAAAAAAAAGAAATGTACCAGAACCTGATAAATGAGACACTCAGGAACCATTGCTTTTGGGTCATGGAAAATGTTAAAACACCCCCAGAAATGCACAGATAAATCTTTTGACAAAATACTTCCAATTCTTTAGAGACATTTTTAGCAAACACAAATGTTTATCCCAAAGTGCTTCAGTGCTGTCAGCACAAGCTTGGCATATTTATCATGCATTTTTGCATCAAGCTCAAGCCCAAAATCTGGGCAGTTTTTAGAGAAGGCACCCAGAAACCGTATTGTCTGCATTACTCACAATGCTGGAAGCAAGATCAATAGCTGCAGTTCACCAAGGAAGCTCCAAAGCCCAGCAAGGAGTCGTTTTTGACACAGTGAATTTAGCGAGAATGATGTGTTCCTTTGCAGAACCCAAAGGGCGGTATTCTCAGGTTAACAAAGACGATAATGAAGTAGCAGCCTTCGGGCCAGAGAATACCACCTGGGAACCATTCTTACTGGGAAGGAGCTATGTGCAAATACAGTATTCAGGAGGAGAAAAAACACGGTGAAGGTACTGCATATACGTGGGTGACAGTGGAGGAAGAGTTCATAACACAGCATCAAGTCTCAGAAGGGGTCCAGCCACCCTTTCCCATTCCCATCTGCCAGCCCATCTGGAGACTACCAGGTCTTACACAAATTGAAGTCTTGGGGGCTCTGGTTCTGCCACCAGGAAGGCATGGCCTGTAGGGTTTGTCTTGAAAAAAAGAACCAGATAAGGACCATGATGGATTTATCAGACACAATCAGGTGCGCTGTGGACAGGGGGTTGGGGTCACTTGTTAACTACTGGATATGTATACAGGTGGTCTGGAAAATTAAACAAGGCTAGTCCCTGAGAATAATATCGTTATAACCAGAGGATGAGTTAAATCCCACTGAGAAGTGATAGCACAAATTTAACAACACTTGGAAGTGATTCTTCGAGTAGGAGAATAACCTAACCAATGTTATAGGTAAACTAAGGATTAACCAAACATCTAACTTAAGCATGGACATAATACTACTATTAGTAATAACAGACACCACTGTTTCTTGATCGTCTACTACCTACTACACATCATACTGTTTTATTTCACTGATCCTCCAGTGACCTGTGAAAGATGAGTAATACATATACCCATTTTACTGATGAGAACTTAAGCCCTTAGAGCATGATCCCCAGCAGCAGCATCACTTGAGAAATTCTTAGAAATGCAAATTTTCAGGCTCAACCCCAAACCTACTTGATCAGAAACTCTGGGTCTGGGATCCAGAAATTTATGTTTTAACAAGCCTTCCAGGTGATCGCGACAGGTGCTGAAGTTTGAGAACCACCACCCCGGAGCAATGGCTCTCCATCTTGGCTGTACACTGAAAGCACTTGGACAGTTTTAAAAACTACTGCTGCAGGGGTCCCACCCCTCAGGTATTCTGACTTAATTGATCCAGGGTGCAGCCTGGATATAGGGTGTTTAAATGTATCCCTGATGACTATAATGTCCAGCCGAGCATGAGAGCCATGGACGGGAAACCAGTTTTCCCAAAGTCCATTGAGGCAATGAAAACAACAAAAGCCAAGATTCAGACTCGAGTCTGTGACAAATGTGTACTCTGTCCACACATCCTTGCTGCTCAAGGCCTGGTCCAGACCAGCAGCACCTGCATCATCTGGGATCTTGCTAGGAATGTACAATCTTAATTCACACCTTGGACCTATGGTATCAGAATCTACATGTCAACAAGATCTCTAGATAATAAGCATATAAAGTTTGGGAGGCAGGACATTACTCAACACTAATTTATACCACGTAGTCATCAGTGCTGATTTGTTTAACTGTCCTTATCAGTATAGGACTTACTATTTTAAGATACTGAGATTTCTGTTCCTATCAATCCCCTCTTCCCACTTCCTTACATCCATTACTTTTCTGATTCCATTCAACAATAGAAATAGCTGGTAATTGGGAGGAGGCTTACACAGTCTGGAACGAGGAAGTGAACTAAATTTCTGAACACATGTTTTAAATGTATACTAACAGGAAGGAAGGAAGGAAGGAAGGAAGGAAGGAAGGAAGGAAGGAAGAAAGGAAGGAAGGAAAAAAGAAAGAAGGAAGAGAGGGAAGAAGGAAGGAAGGGGAGAAGAAAGTAGGGAAAGAAGAAAAGAAAGAAAAGAAAAGAGAAAACAAAGGAAAGAGAAAAAAAGAATGAGGAAGGAGGGAGGGAAAGATATATAGACAAAAAGCAGCAAGCAAATGAATAAAAAATGTTGGAAAGCCATCACTTTTCAACTATATGAGCCAGAAGACAAAGGGTCCTTGAATTCTAGAAGCAAGACACCCAAGTACAGAATTCATGCTATAAATGACTTCTGGGAAAGATTCCCTCTGCAATGAGGAAATAGCCATTCTCTACTCCAAACAAATTAAGAGTTTGTCAAGCAGAAGAATGAGAAGTAAATACAATGCAATACTATACAGCAGTCAAAATGAGTTATGGAGCTTCAAATAGCCACCTGAATGACTTTTACAACTATAATGTAGAGGGGAGGGGAAAAAAATAAAATTGCAGAAGTATACATAATTATAAATATTTTAAATATACAAAATAATTTATATTGTTTAGGAATATATACATTTGTAGCTAAAGAATAACATAAGTACGTGAAAATGATAAATACTAAATTTTAAATAGTGGTTGCCTCCGAATATGAGAGGATACATTTGGAGGAAGATTTTAAGTACTACTAATATTCTATTTCTTAAGCTAGGAGATAGATATATGGGTCTTTGTTACAGTGCGTGTGTGTGTGTGTGTGTGTGTGTGTGTGTGTGTGTGTGTGTGTGTTTTTAAGATTTTATTTTTAAGTAATCTCTACGACCCAACATGGGCCTCAAATTACAACCCCAAGGTCAAGATTTGAATGCTCTACTGATGGAGCCCAGCAGGCAACCCTATAGTATTCTTTACACATTTTTAGTATGTCCAAAATACTTAATAACTTTTTAAGAAAAGAAACACCAATTCCTTCTTCTTCCACTGTTTGGGATTAGAGATTAAAATTCCGAAGCTTAACATGAAACCACAATGATTTATATTCAAATTGCTGCGTTCCTAGAAGAAAAGCCCTCCTCCACATTCCAAATACCTTATTAATTTTTCCCTGTACAAAGTAATATTAGACAGATAAAGTTGATCTCTAGCAAGAGATCTATAGCAACACCCATCCACCAGGGTTGTGAAGGTTGGAAAGGCTGGAGAAATGCTAGAAAGAGTAAATTCTAACTTTTGTCTTAGCAGTGTTTTCTGGGTTGCTACTTAGTCTACTAATGCCTCAGATTGGGAAATAAAACCTAATTGCTGTCAAAGTGATTGTGCTTGAAGTGCAGCTGCACCCATAAGAAACTGCTTTTAAGTGCTTACTCCATGCCAAGCATTGTTCTAATTTTATTGGATTAGAACATGGATTAATGCTATTATGAATCCTCCACAATCCTATGGGATAGGTACTGTAATTACCTTGTTTTATAGACACAAGGCTATGTATTTTCCCGAAGTCACAAAACTAGCAAAAGTCAGAGCCAAGATCCAAACCAAATCCAGACAGGTCATCTGTCTCCAGAGCTCACGCCTAACCACTCCACTACAGTGCTTTCTAGAAGTTACCAACATAGAAATGAAAGGCAGGAAGGCAGGAAGGAAGGGAGGGAGGGAGAAGGAGGGGAAGGAAAGAATGTAGGGAGGGGAGGGAGGGAGGAAGGAAGAGAGGAAGGAAGGGAGGACGACCTTGCTATAAAAACTGAAACTTCTCTGAAATGGTAGGAATTTGCCTTATGTGGCTGAGAGCTCCATATCGCTAGTAAAATTCACATAAGGACTGAAAATAAAATGTCTCTGGTTACAAAGTTGTTCTAATTCCTTGCCATGGCCAGGATGATCCCCGGACCAGCAGCATCACTAGGGCACTTATTAGAAATGCAGAACCTTGGGCCTTATCCCAGATCTACTGAAACGGAACGTGCATTTTAACAAGCTCCCCCAGGAAAGAAGCACTCATCTAGATCCAGGTTTTGAATCATCAGCTTGCAGGTTCGTGTGCCCCATCCCAATCCTGCTAAATCAGAATCTCTACATTTTTTTGTAAAAAAATCTATTTTTAACAAGTGTGCTCAAGTGCTGGAAGAGCAGTCAGATTTGGAAGTCGGTGGTCAGATGACCTTGAAGAGGACCCTCCATTACGGAGACTGTGATTCTGGGTCACCACTTTTCACCTTCCAGAAGGGGGTGGACAAAGTTTTAGTGGGCAGGGGAGCAATTTCTCAATCACCTACCGCTGACATAAGCATTACACACAGAGGAAGCCCTGACAAGGTCTGCTTCTCCCATCGCTTGTAGAGCCTTATTATGAAGCCCAGGTCTTTACTTTACCAAACACAGCTAACAAGGAGTACACATACCAAAGACGCTCTCTCTTCCGACAAGGCAGGGAAATGAAGCCCTGATGCTTCATCTGGGTTCAGGGGCTGCCTCTTCCACCAGTTCCCTGAGCTGGAGAGATGTTACCCACAAGCCCAGGCACAAGAGGACCTGCTGTTTCACCTTCAGAATGCTCACCGCATTAAGCTGAAGATAAGGCGCAGGCTGTCTTTGGCCGGCCTCATCCCCAGACTAGAGAGTCAATCTTCCTCCATGTCAGATTAGATCCTTGCTCTGGAAACTCCCCTCTGCTTTCTGGAAATAATAAGTAAGTCGGAAATGTTCCATTCTTACATCTTTTCTTCTCCTCTTTTTCTTCCCTAAACATTTTATATATTTATTTATTTATTTATTTATTTGAGAGAGAGAGAGAGAGAGAGAGGGAAAGAGTGAGCACAAGAAGGTGGAGGGACAGAGGGAGAAGGAGAAGCAAGCTACCCGCTGAGCAGGGAGCCCGATGTGGGACTCGATCCCAGGACCCTGGGATCATGACCGGAGCCGAAGGCAGACGCTTAACCGACTGAGCCACCCAGGCACCCCCTCTTTTTTTTCAATAAATAAAAAATTTAAATTCACCCAGAATTGTTGGTGATTAGTATCTAGTCATATTTTTTCGTCAAGACCTCTTGGAAGAAAGAAGCACGTGTCTCAGGAACCAAACACTCGTCTTACCTTGGCCCCTCTCACTCAGACTCCTGCAACGGCCTCCCCTTCTCTCCCCCTGCCCAGTTCCTGCCCCCTTTTCAAACGTTCTCCATGAATCTGTTCACATCCTTCCACTGCTTCGAGCAGTAAATAATAAGTGTGATGGTATTAAATGTGACTATAAATTATAAACAGCCAGTTAATCCTATGATTACATGTTCATCTGGCTCCCCTGCGAGCCTGCAAACTCACGGGCAGCCCTGTGGCCATCCCGTTCCTCGTCGCAGTCCAGTATGTAGCAGAGAGTTGGGACACACTGGATGCCAAGTAAATATTTTTTGAATGGATGAATGTATGAATAATTGAATAAGTAAATGAATGAATAACCAAAGTAGGATTAGGAAGAGAACCACCAAATATTTTCAGGAGCCAGGTAGGGACATTAGAAATACAACAGGCGCGGGTCCTGAAACCAGACTTTCTGGGTCTAAAACTGGGCTCTTCCCCTTACCAGCCAGGTGATTAGGGGCAAGTATCTTCCGTTCCTTTTGCCTCGATTTTCTCTTGTACGTGGTTGTAGATGGCACACAGTTACTGTGTTCTTTTATTATCTCTGCATCTATTCTGCTCTAGTTTGTAGAGATAACGAACACTGTACCCATAACAAACTCTCCCAGGTCAGCACTGCCTCGGAGGGCTCATAGTTAGAGTACATCGACTATCAAACTCAACCTGGTCTGAAGGACAGAGCAGCAACTTGGTAAATGCACACAAATGCTGGTGTTTTGGAAGTTGGGGAAAAGAAATGTTAGAGGGAAAAAGCAAGCCACGTCATAGTCACATGAAATCATATATATGGATGAAAAGGAAATCTGCTCACGGGCAGGGACAACACTAACAACCAAAAAGGTCGCATAATGTCTGTTTTGTGTCTTAGCTTTGTTAATGTTCTTTTAAGCCATCCTGAGCCCCCCGCTCCAACATTCCCAGAATTGTGCACAGCCCTGAGTCAGTCCTCCTGGGCCGGGGCCTGGGGGGGTGGGTGATTCTGGCACTGGAGGTCATGACCACCTCGTCACCTGTAAAACTAACTCCCTTCATCTCTACAAAAAAGCCTGGGCAACTGAGCCTCACATCACTCAATCGTAACTTCTCCTTCATACATTTCAGTTTCTGCCTAATGTGTTTGTCTGAGATGAGATTCCATGATAAATGTGAAGAAAGAGTGAGTGAGCAAGAGGTGTTTATCGGGAAAACCTAACTAGAGAATAAGCAGTTGTCAAGGGTCAGCTATCCCCTAGCTACAATGAACTAGAATCAATTCTCAAACCAGACTCAAATAAATTAGCAAAAAAATCTCCACAGACACAGTGTCTCCCATCAGGAAATCATCTTAAGCAATGAAAAAAAAAAAAAGATTAATTTTATTATCAAGGGAAATATCCTCAAATTCCAGCATGACGACTATATTTTCACCAGGGGACACATATTTTTTTTTCTATTAGCTGAAGCTCTTCCAATACAATATTCTACTGTTGCCTTTGAAGGGAAATGAATATATTCTCATTAAATTTCTGTTTATTTGGAATGCAAGATGTGGGCAGAGAGAAAGAATTTTCAGGCAGGTGTTCACCATAAGAAAATCTCACTCCTGTTCCCTAATGGCCATTCCAAGCTCCCATGGCCAATAATGCCTTTAGTTAAATCAATCATCGTTCTTAGAAAACGGTTATTGAAACACATTAGTAGAATAAGTGGTTGGCTGCCTTGCCACCATTTTGAAGGAACCATATGGAATTCTGTTTGCCTCCCCAAATTGTTCCTACTTTCCTTTATGCATGCAATGATATCTAGTGAATTCCTACTAGATATTTCAAACAGTTAAGGGTTTTATCTGAAGATAAAAGTTGGCTCTGTACTAGATGGTATAAAATGTCTTAGTGCTACTTCTGGATCAGGGCGCCCTGTCAGGGTTATTTTGTTTTATGTTGTTACTGTTTTCATCAGGTTAGGCTGTTTTCCTTGGGAGGGGCACCCCAGCCAGTGTTTTTACCCCTACCACAGAGAACTAGAGCAGGGTCATAACCAAACAGAAGTTCGTAAGAGAATTCAACTGATTCTGAAGTGGTTGAAGGGAATTTGCCCAGCAGAAGCTCCCCATCCCTGAGAGGAGGGAAACCACCCAAGAGAACCTTCACTGTGGAAAGCAGAAATGCAGAGCAAACGAAGAAAATGGTACGGTATTCAGCTCAGGTTCCCACTCCTAAAGAAGATAAAGATTTTTAGGCGGTATTTCCAAAGGCCTCTACAAGAGAGGAGAACCTGTCTAGACTGTAAACGTGGCTGTGGGACAGATTCTAGCTCTGTTTGGGACCTTTACACATCCTTGTGATAAACTTCCATCACACCCAAACGACTAACACAGTTTTGATCCTTACACCCGAGGAACCTGCTTGGCTGACACTATACAGCTACCCCTGCGAGGGTGATAAGACCTCCAGCCCAAGAAAACCCCAGCAAATGTATATGGCAGGTACTGAGGTCGATGCTTTATACGCATTATCTCACAAGATGCCCAGCATAATTCTACAAGACTGGTGGCAATATCCTCATTTTTGAAGTGAGAAGCCTGGGGCCATGAGAGGTTAAATACTTTGCCTAAGGTCATCCAAAGAGGACAGGACAGAGCAGGGGCACCAAGCAAGCCTGTCTGATCCAAGAGTTCATGCTCTTAACATTGTGATCTAATATACCCCAACATTTTATTTAATCCCACAACAACTCCATGAGGAAGATAGGATTACCTCTCCTTAGATATGAAGAGAAGTTGATAAACTTGACTTAGGGGCATTGCTGAGATGTGAACCCCAGGTTCACCTGTCTTGGGAGTCCAAACATTTAACCACTATGCTTGAAGAAGAAAGGAGAAGTTCTTCCTAACAGCACACAGCTCCATTGTGTTGACATCTTTACCAAGAGTACTGGTGGGGGAGGGCAGTTGTTTGCATCTTTTATTTCAGGCAGCACAGAGGAGTTCTGTAGCACACAGTATTTGGATTTCCTGCCCATTATCACTGGATGTTTTCCACAGGATCCTACCGATCCTTGTCTTCTGGAGTCACTCCAGACAAAACATATCCAGCAGGGTCGGGAGAGGGGTGGGGAAGACATAACTAGCCGAAGCTCAACCCTTCGGATAGTCTAAGGTTTTTTTCTTTTTTAAAATTACTATTTTCACTAGTATTTTTCCTTGCTTATTCCTCATTGAACAGTGATTCAGCTGATGGGAGAAAGGCACTTAGAAGGGAGGACCAGGCTAGTGAGCAGACCATTGTATCTGAAATAAAAATCAATTGCCCACCATGCAGATTACAGAAGAAGCTGCAAATAAAATTACTGTAAATTTAATTAAAACATTCCAGCCAAGTCCATACATTTGGTATTGATTACCTGGCCTGCAATTTCAGGGAGTTAATTAACACAGCCTGCGCCTGGACAACAAGGGAAAGCCAGAGCAGGCACTGGTTGTCCTAGCAACAGGTAGGCGAAAGCAGCTCACAGATTAAATTGAAGGAAATACAGAATCTTATTGAATTAGACTTAAATGCAATGATTTAAAAATATGAAGAGGCAACTTAAAGTTCAAAACACACTTCGTGAACATGAGTCATTGTCTATGTCTAATTGGGCCAGAATAGAGTGTTTGGGAGACAATGGGAAGGATGGGGATGGGGTCACTTCAGACAATCCATTACAGTGAGAGCATTTCCTAAGCCCTGCAGGCTTGGGGAATGACTCCTACAAAAATTCATTTGAAAAAAGAAAAAAAGGCCATTATGGATAATCTTCTAGATCCGTAAGTAGAATGAGCCCATTTATTTTCCCTTTCCCAGAATGGAGTCATCCTATGGGAAGAAAGCACATTCTGGGGGTCTGGCTCATAGGACGCCCACCACGGACACTGCTTCCATATCCTGTGTTAATACTCACACCCTAGGCCACTACCCAGGTGCACACCCATGCTCTCTCCTTGGCTTCCCCTGTGAGGTTTTATTTTATCAGACAAGAAGCAAAGTTCTGACCTTGGTGGCTACAGCAAAGGATCATTGATGACTATGGTCCTTAACCTAAAAAAATTAACCATGCACTTACAAAGAGGTGACATCAGGTATGCATAGCAGGAAATGAACCCCGCCTCCACCCCCACCTCTTCCAGCCCACACACACCCTGTTCTCGGATGCCCGGAAGCTCCTTGCTGGGTACAGTATACTAGCTTAGAGTTGCACACCCTCTTGAAACACAAATAACGTCAGGAGGGGTGACATAATTACGATGATGAGGAATAAAAATTCCTAATTATCTAGTGTCTACAATATGCCAAGAACAATGCTAGGTGCTTTCCTAGATGCTGTTTCATTGAATAGTCACCATCAACTCCAAGACACGGGGGATTTCAACAGTGACGAAGCAGAGGTTCACCAAGGTCAGTTCGCTTAGCCCAAATCGCACTCTGGTGTATAATAAAGTTCAGATCTGGTCTCCCAGCAAAGTCTATGCCCTTCCCCCCACACCAGCAATTTCCCAGCTTTTGCTAAGTCACCCCACACCCCTGCTTTTTTAAAATTAAAATGGAATCCGATGTGCCACTTTGCTGTATAAACTATGTAAAAATGCAGAGAGGGCATGGAGACAGCGCCCACCTACTCAGCAGCCTGCACACATACTCTAGCCGCACGGAGACCCCTGAGACTCCCCTGTGGCAGCCTGGGATACTGAGGACAGGTGGCGATGGTCCTGGCCACCATCCCAAGCTTCCTCCTCAGCAAAGGGAGCAGCCTGGATGGATGAATCCATCGCCGACCTCTCCCCACCTTGTACCACTGCTGGGGAATCCCAGGTGGCACAGGAGGTCTTGGCTTTTTTTCTCAGTAGGGATCACCCACAAACAAGTACATCATCAAAAGAAAAAGAGATTTTACTCCAAAATGTATTTTAGTTGACCTCAGAAAGCATTTTGCAGACATTTGGTTTACTTTCTAACCACGTTGGACTTAAGGCCCAGAGTCGACATTAACCAGGCTGATGAGCAGAGAGCCTTGGGAGAGGAGCCCCAGGCCCAGGATGACCCCTAGCTCCACAAGGATTATCTGTATGTGTCCCTGGACAAATCATTTCCCTCCCTGGGCCCCAATTACTTCCTCTGTAAAACAGAGTTAAGCTAGATCATACAGGCACATGTCACAGTAGCAATGTTGGCACGTGGCTCTTATACAATCATTTTTTTTTTTAAGGATTGCTTCCTTTTTTTCTTTTTTTTTTTTTTAAGATTTTATTTATTTATTCGACAGAGATAGAGACAGCCAGCGAGAGAGGGAACACAAGCAGGGGGAGTGGGAGAGAAAGACGCAGGCTCCCAGAAGAAGAGCCTGATGTGGGGCTCGATCCCATAACGCCGGGATCACACCCTGAGCTGAAGGCAGACGCTTAACCGCTGTGCCACCCAGGCGCCCCTATACAATCATTTTTGTTAACAAACGTAGTTAAAAGAAAATGTTATACCCTTACCATAAATAAAAGAACCCTAAAGTTCTTTCCTAATATGTATGCACACAACTACAGCACCACTATAATGAAAAATAGAGTACGTGTCTATTACCACTTACACAAATTTCAAGTACCACCAGTGGTTTGTGTACCGGCCTTTGAGAAATGCCGGAGATATTAGGAACTTTTACCTCTAGATTATCTCAAGAGCCTCTTCCAGCTCTGTCCTTCTGGGATCTAAACTTTCCGGTAGAGGAGATGGCTGAGCATGTGAGGGGACCAGGCAGGTAAAGGGGAGCAGGCGGTCTACAGCTACACGTGGTAGAGATGGCTGGAGGCATAAAGAAAGTCTGCTAGGTGATAGCAGTCATTCAAGTTCTACTGACTATCCATCTACCACCTGCAGTTCCCGACTGCCCTTGAGACTTTTTCCACCCCAGGGAGCTGCATGACAAGCAAATACACGGATCATGAGATCCATCCCTGTACTTAGGCTCCAGGTGAGACACGGGATCCATACAAATTCCACACAGGTCCTCCTCTGCTCCAACACCGACAACTTCTGCAAAGCCATTCTCCCAGGGGACACATTGACCTTCAAATCCAGCCTGGTTTCCTTCAAGCCACAGCTACTCTACACGGATAAGGCTCTGTGCCACTCAAAACTCTGACCACAGAACTCGACAGCTCCCTTTCCCAAAATGTATGTGTAGTGTATCAAGTTTCTCTAGGGAGCCTGACCAGGATATAGGAACTGTTCCAATTTAGGGGGGATGGGGATGCACAGAATGTGCAATTTCTCCAATTGCTGATGCTGGTTTTGGTATGGATGGCCAGTGAACCCCAATTTCAATGCAACTGTTCTACAAGGTCCTAGAATAAGGAGGGAGCATGGGGTTCTGGGAGTCAAGACATCAGATCTTGCACTTTCCTTTCTCAGCCAGTCTCCTCCTCTGCAAGTGAGCCCATCATGCCAGGGTCTGAGAGTCTTCCAGCCTTTGCACCCCAGGTCTCCGCAGCCTTGCCTTCACCTGGTGTCCTGCCGAGCACACTAACGGGCATAGTATAAGAGCCTCATCTCTTTTCACTTCACAGGCAAATAGAGTGTGGATGTTTAGTTGGGGGGCAGGAGAAGCAGAGGGTGTGGGAGAAGGTGCTCTCGAACCGAAATGCCTTCACTCAAATCTGGATCTGACTTTTATGAACTGTCAGTTTAGGCAAATTACTTAACATTAACTTTTCTGAATCTACTTCCCCAATTGAAAATAGGAAAAACAACACTGAAATGACTGAGGATTGAATGAACTATTAACTGGAAAGGACCTAATACAATGCCTGGCCTGTAATGTACACTCAAAAAAATATTACCTATTAAGAGGGTGACTAGTGTACTTGTGCTCTCTGCTCCAAACCCACCTAACCCTCTCTAGGTTTTGAAGCAAAGAACAGGCAGAACAGCCTCAGTGCTACAAGCACAGGCCATATGCTTAGACGCCCCCCACACATACACACAGGTGTTCAATTTCATCTTTCCTAATAAGACAGCATTAGAACTGAGCTCATACGGAGCCGTACTTCAGGAGACAGAGAGAGAGAGGAGGCGTCCACAGACCCTCAAGCTCTAATTCCCCAGCCCAAGGTCACTGTTCAGCCATCACTGGACCCTCCCTTCCTGTGTGTTTCATCAGCCTATAAAATGGCATGAAGTTTCCTGGGCTGCAATTAGGAGAGTCCATACAGACCTGTGTCTCTGTGTGGAACCTCATTAAAGCGAGTGATAAAGTGAAGGTCAGCTATCTTTAAAAGGACAAGGAGTGGAACACCAAATACCCAGAAAACCGGGAGGCTAATGAGAAATACAAAGCACTTTCAGCACTAGGGATGAAAAAAGGGAATTTATTTGGGAATAGAAACTTGTCAGCAGGTCCCAAAAATTCACTACAAAATCTTCATAAAATACAAATATTTATAAAGATCGGAAGTTCAGAGGCTTCCAAAGAAAATGGAACAAATACAACAAAACTTTATAAAGCAAACCAGAGGCCCTAGCTCTCATTACACGAATTTTTTGCTGAGCATCTGCTATATCCCAAGACCCTATGAAGAGGGGAGAAACGTATTCTTTAGTTACACATAGCTCCACATCCAGGTACTACTCACTATCTTACGTCCCTTGTTCCATTCATCCAGCAGCTATTCACTGAATGCCTCCAATCTTTTCAATGCTCCCAGAAGATACGGAACTGAAGGGGATGCTATTCTGAGTGCCCACTGCACATTTCCCTTCTTGTAATAAAGCACATGCCCATGGCCATGGGTTTGGGTAGTGAATCATCCCAGTGTATCCCATCCCCCTGCTCACAGGACTGGTCTGTGATGGGCACATGGACACAGCCTGATCAAAGCCACCCTGAGGCTTTGACCCTGGAGATGACGACCAGATTTCTTTTCATTCTGTGGTCAGGAAAATGTCAGCCTGCAACTCTATAGCTTCACGGGATCACATCCCCCAGCAGGTAGAGGAGAATGACTACAGGAAGAGGAAATGAACTTACACACAAAGAGAAGCAAGTGTGTGAGTGTGTAGAGCCAAAGCATGGAAAGAGTCCAGATGTCCATCAACAGATGAGTGGATAAAGAATTTGGGGTATATATATATATATACAATGGAATATTATTCAGCCATCAAAAAAATGAAATCTTTCCATTTGCAATGACAAGGATGGAACTAGAAGGGTTACGCTAAGCAAAATAAGTCAATCAAAGAAAGACGATTATATGATTTTACTCATATGTGGAACTGAAGAAACAAAACAGAGGATCATAGGGGAAAGGAGGGAAAAATAAAATAAGATGAAATCAGAGAGGGAGATAAACCGTAAGAGACTCTTAATCATAGGAAACAAACTGAGGGTTGCTGGAGGGGAGGTGGAGGAGATGGGGTAACTGGGTAATGGGCATTAAGGACAGCACATGATGTAATGAGCACTGGGTGTTATATGCAACTGATGAATCTCTAAACTCTACCTCTGAACCTAATAATACACTATATGTTAATTAAACTTAAATTAAAAAATTGAATTTAAAAAAGTGTGCGCGTGTGGTTGTGTGCATATGCACACACATGCTTATATGTGAATGCACACAGGTACATGTATACGAGAGAGAAATGCAGGTAGAGTGTCTTCAGGGTATTTGATTCCGGGGATCTGTAATAGCAAAAGCCAACTTTACTTTTGCGCTTTCCTTGTTTGGTTATAAAAGCCAACAAAATATCTAATTAGATTTGGGTTCCTGTCATTAGCAAACTAAAGTGTGCTAACAACTCAAAGGAAATAAAACAGAAAATAGGCCTTGATCTCAACTTTCAAGGAGCTTAAAACCAAGTTAGAGAGCCAAGTACAGCTATTGGAACTCCTAACCTGCACAAATGGACACATACACTATCCCACAAGAATATGAACAGAAGGTTCTTCTTTCTAATGGTTCTGTTCTGTGGCACTAAACAGTATCTGCTACTCTCTCTTTCACACTGCTTCATTTCAGTCCATAAATCGGTTCTTGCCATCAAGAAGATTAGGACATGACCCCCACAGAAATCTATTATCCCCAGGCAAATACAATGAGCCAGAGCCACATTTCCCAGAGAGGGTTCCGTGGAACACTAGTCTTGGGAGATGGGACACTGAGTCTGCTCTTCTCAAAATCTGCCCAGCAGAGAGCCCAGTGTGTGGTAAGCACCAAATATATATTTGTTAAGTGAGTGAACAAAGCTGCCATGAAAACTGAGTCTACTGTCAAATGAATTTGAGCAACGTTACAGGTTTTAGCCTCTTCTTAGGGATCCCAAGCACAGATAAGCAAAAATAAAGGCCCTGAGAAGTTCTACAGGAAACATGTTCCACTGTGTTTAGTACACTGTTCCCCCAAAGCTTTAATCACTAAGAGACCCGTTTTGCTGCATAACACCAATTAGCACCCCCACCTCATGGATCCAATGTGTGGACCACGCATGGGGGAACACTGGACAAGTGCCACTGGTCAACGAGCAAACCGTTCCCACAGATTTGCCTAGGCACAGTTGGAGCACCTGTCCCATATTCACCACCACCCCCCTTTGCATTTCAACGTGTCTTCTTTCCAAAGAGGTAGGCGTAAGGTGTGTAGACTCTTATCCTCGCTGGAAGACTACCCCCCCACACACACACACTCACACCAGTTCAATCACAAACACTGGAAGGTGAGCTTAACCAAAGATATTTAAATATCAAGGCAAGGAAAAATGTCTTGAATCCAAACAGAACAGGCTGGAGCAAATTAGGAAAGATTAATAGAGTCAGACACACACTCTTCGAGTCATTTTTAGATAATCAGTAGGTTTTCACTGGCATTATCCTAATTCAGCACCACGGCGGAAGAAAATTCACTCGATGGCTCTCATGGTCAACTCCACAGGAGCCAAATAAGCTATATTAATGTGCAGGAAAGATCAGGGCCAGGGCAAAAGGGGAAGAGAGCTAATTCTGGGTATGAAATGTTGCCAGAACTCAGAAGCTCCACTTCTTTAGGAAAGGCTGACATTCTCCATAAGAAAATTAAATAGTTACAATGATTAATTACATACATTTGGGTTCATCTTTACAAAGAGGACCCCAAGAGCTGTGCTCAGGAGTTAGTTCTTGGAAGTTCTTAGACGAACATATAATAGGGTGAGCAGCAAAATGGGGAGCGAAGATAGCTCTGACCTTTGCAGCAGCAGGTTTTTTTTTTCAATGTGGAAATTAAAACTGGAGATACGGCCATTCCTTTAAAGAAAAGGATGGAGAGGGCTGAGGATGGTCACGCAGCACTAATTAAGGTGAGCCTCTTTAGCCAGTCATGGAAAACTTCTGTTATAATCAGCTTTACAAAACGTTGCCTGTCTTTAATGGTCACCTCAGGATTTGATCTGTCTTTTCTTCATTCTTCTGGAAAGAGAGCCTCCACCTCATTTGAAAAACTACTCATCCTGTACTCCATGTGGTTCTCACAAAGCAGCCCATCACTATGGCCCACCCCCATTATGAGTGTTGGAATGCCCCAGTATTAACCAATCATACTATGTGATTCCCTTGGCCCTAATGATTGGTCCAGGAATAAACATGTGACCCAAACCAGCCAATAAAACTACTTCTCATAATTGTCCTATAAATTCTGAAAGAAGAAATCATTTTTTCCCACTGAATGAATTGGACTCATTTTTCTCTAGAGTTGCTGGCTGCCATCTTCCCCGTGCGAAGTAGGAGAGAAGACCAACACAGAATCAGGAGAAAGATGAAATTGGGGAGGCAGGAATAATAGCTAGAGTGAGAGATAGAAAGATGTGACGGCAGTGTTTGAGCCCCCCATATTAAGCTTGCCTGAAGCCACTAAATTCTCTTTTTACTAATGCTAGTTTGTGCTGGATTTTCTGTCACAGCTGAAATAATTCTGACCTGTACAATGACCCCCACCACCACCACCCCAAACTAGATTAATTTATCTTCTCTGAAGTGGCACTAGTTGCAATTGTTTTTTTAATTGTCCATCTCAGTGAGCAGACACTGAGCTCAAGAACTACCTCCAGGACAGGGAAACCATTACTTAATGCCCAGTTCCTCAACCTGTAAATGACAAGTGGTTGATGTATTGGTTTGTATTAGTTTATATTGCTGCTGTAACAAATTACCACTAACTTAGTGCTTAAAACAAAACGAGTTTATTATCTCGCAGTTCTAGAAGTTGGAAGTCCAAACTCAGTCTCACAGGGCAAAAGTCAAGGTGTTGGCAGGGCCGGTTCCTTTGGGGGATTTTGAGAGGAGATTCTGTTTCTTAAAGCTCTTAGGGCCTCCTGACGCCTCGGCTCCTGGCAGCTTCCTCAGAGCACTCCAACCTTTGGTTTTTGTTGTCACGTCTCCTACTCCTCATTTGGCTCCTCCTGCCTCCCTCTTATGAGGATTCCTGTGATGACATGAGGCCCATCTCATGATCTCCCCCTCTCACAATCTTTAACATAATCATAATTATAAAGTCCCCATTACCATTGGAAGGGGACATAGTCACAGGTTCCAGAGATTAGGATGTGAGCATCTTTCAGGGGCCATTATTCAGCCTAGCATAGTCTGTGTACACTTTGTGAGGCACCTGCAGTCTTTCCAAAGCCCAATGTTGTAAGTATCTTTAATAACAGGGAAGGGAGAGGACAAACAACAATGCAGCTGCTGGGTCCTCCCTGGGGGCTTAAAGGTCCCCATTATCATTCTACCAGTCTGAACTCCTAATAAGTTAAGCACTGCCTTTGTTCAATGTACATTATTTGTAGTTTCCCACAGAAATATGAACTTCTGACATTTGACAAAAAAATTGGGGGACCAAAAGCACCTTCCCTTTAAATCATGTTCTTTGCTTGGATCTAAATATATAGCTGAGCTTACCCTAGAGGAAGAGCATCAGAGATTTCTACTTACAAGTAGGAAAGATCCACGATCTGAGAGAGCCATGGCAGCTAGTTTTTGAAATGCTGCACAGGGCTCACAAGACTGCTCCTGAATGTTTGACATAAGCTGATGCTGATTCATCCATCAAATTTCATGACTTAAGGAGAAACACACTGTGATATATGTCAATCAGCTCAGCTCCCATTTCTTCCCCTAGATGATCTCCAATTGTCTGTCAGGTTAAGAAAACCAAGATAGGATGCACCAATTACTAATAATAATAGTATTATCTAACATCTACTGACGCTTACTCCGTGTCAAAAGTATTGTTATGCACATAGTAGAGTCATGCTAACTGCTGTAACTGATAAACTCCCACTTTTCAATGGCTTAACATCATAAAAGCTTACTTCTGCTCACAAAATATACAGTCAGCAGTGGCAGGGCAGAGAGCTTGGTGATGCTCCATGCCCCCAAACAGACAAACAGGTTGCCTCCATCTTGTGGATCCCCCATACCCTAGAGCCTCTGAGACCTCTCGAACAGCTGGCAATCAGAGAAAGACTATGGAGGGTCATCTCTAGGAGGCTTTTATGGGACTGGCTGTCATAACTTACACTTATATTCCATTAGCTAGAACCCAGTGACTTGACCTCACCTAACTTCAGGAGAGATTGGTAAGTGCAGATTGGCTTTGTGTCCAGGAAGAAGATGGACCAGATTTTAGAGAACGCATAGCAATGTCCACCATCACACATTTTTCACCTGATCTAGCTAATCCTGCCAACAATTGTGTGGGGTGGACACCACTGTCATTTACATTGTACAACGTATGTACAGTTGAGTCTAAAAGAAATCAGATACCTCTCCCAGTTCACATAGCCCAAGCTGTGCCCAAAATGCAAGTCACGGCATCCTAAAACTACTCTCTTAACCAGTGGTTCTCAAGCAGGGACAATTCTGCCTGCCCACACTCGGCCTCCTGCATGGGTATTTGGCAGTGTCTCTAGACAATTTGGTTGTCACAACTCGGCAGGGAGGGTGGCATGCTAGTATTTAGTGGGAAGTGGCCAAGGGTGCTACTACACATCCTACAACACACAGAAAAAAAACCCCATAACCAAAGTCATCTAGCCCAGTACACCACTAATGCCCAGACTGGGAAATTCTGCTCTTACACATTTCTACCATTCTAATGAGAAGGGGGGCTGTCTCTAGAGGTTACACCACTGAAAAAACTCCCAAGACTGACATGAAACAGTTAAATTTAAGTAATACAGGGCTTTTTTTTTTACTACAAAAGGCAAAGGGCCAAATTATTTAACTTATGATGGAAATTATTGCTCCAATAAAAATATATCCTTTGGAAATATGACTGCAAATAAGCAGCCATGAGCCAAGCCAAGAGTCTGCTCCAACCAGAACAGCAAGGGGCAGTGGAGGACAGGGGGTGCCAAAGGAAATCAAGCATTTGATGTATTTAGAATTATAATTATTATTTTTTAGTATCGTCTGATCTTGGCTCATGTGCTAGAATGAACACCTATCCCAAAGTCCCAAAGTGACTTTGGCAAAATGGTTATTCTTCACAACAATCCTGAACCTATTTCGTGACAACACAGGCAAAAAACGAGCTACTTCTTACATTAAGAAAAGTGTTTACCTTTGCCGATCCCCAAGGTTTTCCCGCCAAGTACGGGGGAAAGATAGAGGTTCGCTACAGTCAAGTGGAATGTGCCATAGCTTTGGATCAGAAAACCTGGCTTAAACCTTGGCTCCCCATTTCCTAGCTGTGTGACCTTGGGAAAAATCACTCTTGGAGTCACTTTTCCCACCTGTGAAATGGGAATAATAACGGTATAGCCTTCACAGAGCGGTGACGATTAAATGAGGTACTCATGTGAAGTGATTAGCTCAGAGCCTGGCACGGTTAGCCCTCAAATGCCAGCCCTCAGCGACACCACCATTACTACTAGGAGCACTGTAGGGACGGAGGGGTGATAATAACAGGCTAAGCTCTGAAGGTAGGATATTACCATGAAAAGACTTAACCCAGGCTCCAAACACCCATGACAGAGCTTCAGCTTTGCTCCTTGCTATTACTGTGAGCCTAACCACATCAACTAAGAGCCTCTGAGCTTCCATGTATCCAACAGTGCAATAAAGATAAAATGCTCTGACACCCTCTCTCAAGGCAGCCGTGATGAAGTGGAAGTAGGGCAGGGCCCTAGACAGCATAGGCTCTGAAGTCAGACTGCCAAGGTTCAAGCACAGACCATGCCAGTCACTGGCCGAATAACCTTGCATGTGTGACTCAACTTTGTTTCAAGTCCCCTCCAGCCCACCCCCATCAAATATGGATAATAGTCACCAATAGGTTATAAGACACATAAGGGATCCTTGTCTCTTGTTTATAGCTGTACCCCCAGCACCTAGAGCTGGGTCTGCTACATGAATGGGCATTCAATAAGCACTTGTTGAAGGAATGAATATCGGTCCCTCTCACACAGGGTTGCGGTGTGGTTTAAATGAAATTATACCTGTGAAGGCCACAGAATGGTGCCAGCCCCATGGTATTCATATAAGAAACACTGACTATTAAAACACTGTCAACAGCATTGTCCAAATAATCTAAACTACGTCTAAACACACACAGCCACAGCCTCAGGTTTGGTTCACCACCTGAACAGCCATGAGTGAACAGTCAAGGCAATCATGAGGAGTGCTCCTTTCTCCTTGGCCTGCCCTCTACTCTGGTTTGCTGCTGTCCTCCCCGCCAGGCATTCCATGAACTTGGTGTCCCCCCCATGCTTCCATCACTGGGTTTCTTCCCCCTGCTAGATGTGTACATCAGACCCCTAGCTGATCATCCAGTGTGCATGAGTGACTCTCTGATGCAGGGTGTCTGTCCCTCCAGAAGTTTCTGCAGCTTTGCTTCACCAAGATGGGTCCATCTTGGGGAAGATTTCAGCATGGAGACTACCCATGAGGGGCCTTGTATACTGCTGGAATCTTAATTGTAGTGGGCCTCCTAGGTGGCCCTCCGCGTAGTGATGGGGAGATGGCCATTCGACTTCCATTCTACCCTCTCTCTAGTGGCTACAGATGCTATAAAGCTAAATACTTCTCAGACTCCCCGGTGTTTGAGATGTCATGTAGATTTGGCCACTCAGCTGCACAAGATTTGGATGACGGCAGTGTGGCATAGACCATGGTTCTGCTCATTTTCCTAATGAAGTTACCATAGCAATATTTGATTCTTCTGTTACAGGGTTAGCAGAAGTCCAGGGAAGGGACTCACTAGCTTTGTGGGTATCAAGAGCCATGACGCAGGGCGCCGTTTTGGCTGTGTGAATCCAGAAGGGGCACAGCTCTGGAGCCAATGGTGATAAGGCAGCTTCCAGATCCCTAGGTCCCACAAAGGTGGCGTGACAAGGAGCCAGCACTTAGGAGGGCGGCTTCTCAATCCTCTACTTCCTGAATGTAACAGGGGCCATGCCCTGTGTGGATCAATTCTGTCATTATTCTTCTGCCAGTCTTTCTGGAGCCTGATCCTAGCTCTTCCAACCATTCTCTAAGCCCTGGATATCCTGAAAATTGCATTTTGCTTAAAACAACAATCTGTTTGCACTGCCACTAAGCCGCGACTGTCACCTGACGCTCTTCTTTGGCTAGCAGCCCCAATTTTCAGCTAAAGCCCCATCCTGTCTACCTCAGTCCTCCTAGGCCCCTAGGGGTAGAATATACACGTGACTCAATGAAAGGCCTGCATCCTCTCCACCTAGCCAATGCTGCAGGGGTGTGCATGTGACTCAAGCCTCCCTAATCAGAGCGAATCTCAGGGAAGTTTTCTGGGAATAGTAGGAATAAAGACTCTAACACTTTTCCGCCAGATAGGAAGCTGGTAGGATATGAGTGAGAACTGGAAGCAGGCTCCTTGCATCCAGGAGAAGAAACCCATCTAAGGATAAGCCCTCCAAAGAAAAAGCCAAGCCAAGAACTGGACAATGAGAAGTCATATCTGATGCCTTGAGCTCTTGTATCCAGCTATACCCTAAGTAAGATTAACCCTTAGATGATTGAGGTATGTAAGCCAAGAGTTTCATTTCTTTTCTTTTTTTTTTTTCCTATAAGCCAGTTTGGGTTACATTAGCAAACATTCGTAATCAAAAAGTCCCGATCGTCATACCACCCAATACAATAATTTGTGTTGTGGGCCTGTCCCTGCTTCTAGAAGTCAAAATTAATGCAAATGTTTCTTGGGAAAGAACCAATTACGTGCATAGACTGTGCAGAACCTGCAGCGAGAGGCTGCCATTTGCTCTTCTCTCTACCTGAGCTACCCGTGGCCCCTTCCCTCCTAATGTCTGTGAGCGTGTCTGAGGATTCCTCAGAAACCACCAGTCCAGAAAGTCCTTGTCTATATAACCCACCCCACTAGTTTGCACTTCTGAGAGAAAGAAGAGTGTGTTTATTTGTCACTTATTATAATTGATTTGTTTCTCCCTAACTGTGCGCTCAATCTCGATTCCCTTGGCTGTAGACAGCAAGTCTGGGGCTGAGAGCCCTAGAAAGTCTATTATTATCTGCACATCATTTGTCATGTGAAGGAACATGGATTTGGGTAGCCATGGAGATGATAAATGGTTTGGGAAGAGTGAGTGCAGGAACTGGGGTAGTTTTGCCTGGAGAAGGGAAGTCTGAAGAGGTCTTCAAGGGCTCAAGAAGGAATATAAGAGAAAACACAGAACTCAATGGACTCTCCACAATGCCGGACAGAGGGTCTCCCTAGCAAAATTCATAGCCATCCAAACTTGCCTCCATGACATTTTTGTAGTGGCCACTGTTTCTAGGCATAGTTGGGTCTCAGATATAAGATGACTCTTTCTTTGTAAAGGATTGGATGAAAGCAAAACTGTGGAAGAGACAACATTAGGCCCTGATGTGGCCTCCTACCTCCCCCAGATACTGAAGAGTCTTCTAGTCCAAACTTCCCCATGCCCTCTGCTGCCTTCTCTTTAAGCTTCTGGGTTCCAGGTCTCACCTTTTCCTGCTTCAGACCAACCTACCCCCGTTCCTAGTGAGGTTCATACAAGAAAGCAACTGTGGTATACGTATATGCATCAACCTTTGCCAACACACTTTATATGTGGTCCTTTCTCCTTTGCATGCCAGACTCTAAAGACCACCTGAGAGTGGGTTTTCAAGCTATATGGAAGGCCGACACAGGAGAGACCTGAGGGGATTTCTCAAATTACATCACCACTCTGCCATAAGCTGATACCACGCAGAGGAATCTAGTGCCTCCTTGAAGAGAGCTAAAATGAAAGAAGCATTTCTGAAACAACATCCAATGCTGCCTTATATTTATCTAGCACTGGATAATCACCCCAAACTTAGACTTTTAAATTCACTTCCTTTGGTCTTCTCACATGAACAGAAAGTCTGGAAGTCAAGTAGTTATAAAAGCTCTACTGCGTAGATGGCCAGGAACAGAGATGTTCAGTAATTTGCTCAAGGTCAAATAGCTGTTACGAGGTTGAATCAGAACTCAAAGTCAGATTGTCCAATATTTAACCCAGCACACCCTTCATTGTTGTCTGCACTACAAGATATGTTCAATCCTTTATAAGATACAATGACATCTGCAAATTCACCATAGGCGTTTCTGCCATAATTTGCGTTGGTGGGTCAATTTATGACAATCTTGTTTTGAAGTAGCTAAGAAAAACTTAGCAATTTAATGTGTCAGGGACTATCAGGAAATTCAGCCTTCTTATATCATCACCAAGAATTCAGGGATACACTGGGCAGAAAACAGACATCTGGAGCTTGGTATTACCCACCTTGGCTTCTTGAGTGGAAACAGAGGCTCTTATAGCATCTCTGGAAAACAGCAGTGACTACCCTTTACTTTAATGGCATGATAACTGAAGTAAGGACACGTTGGAATCCGAAGACACTGGAATGTACATGCCATCCTAATTACGGAAATCAGAGAAAATTGTGAATGGTGATGCTTTCATAAAAGCCACCAAGACCAGCCACAGTGAGAAGTCTCAGAGGTAAGGACAGAAAGGCTGTGATGAGCAGACAAGACACAAAACTGGAAAACATGAACAGCACTGTGTAATTTCTCCAATAGCAACATCCTTACCCTCACTGTGGCTTACATCACCCAGGGAAGACTTCGGATTAACTGGATTTATTTAAAATGCACAGGGACATCCAATATATGTGCTAAATGAGCAGGCTCGACACCTCTTTTACTTTCTCTCCTCACTCGCCTTCAATATTAAGATTGAGGGATTGACTGCTAGGTATTCTTCCCTGCAGGATGCAGCAGAATATTTCAAAATGCATTTGCAAGCAGGCTAAATCATGATTGACAAAACAAAATTTGTTAATACAATGGTTTGAGGCACTTGACAGAAATTTTTGTCAACAGTATAGATTAAGGGATTCAAAAAATGAAATTTGCAGATGAAGTGGCTTTGATGTTTCTCATGAAAAGCATTTTGTTGACAGACTGGATCAGTGTGAAAAAAATGTGCATTTTCTCAATGTGCAGGCTTTAAGTCTTTGACAAAACATGTATTAGTCCTGCTGCTTTTTGCTCATTTGTCATATACTCCGTTGGCCTTGCCTTTAGCCTTATGAGGGGCTCAAGCATGAGCAGAGATGGTGGAAAACCAACAAAAGAAGGGGTCAGATTGGTTCTATGCAGTCACAAAGTATGGCCATGTCACTTTTCAAGGGCTTAATGACTAGTTCCCAAACACATTATTTTATCTTATTCTATTAATTCTTCTAAGAATAAGATTCCTTCCCACATAGAAAAGACCTTCTGGTATCAGTCAAGACAGTTTTGGTTATAAGCAGGAGAAATCAAAAGAGGCTTATAAATCAAAGGTTCTCAAAGTATGGTCCCTGGACCAGCACCATCGGCATCTCCAAAACAATTATTTGAAATGCAAGTTTTTGGTCCCCACCCTAGACCAGCATACTTGCAGACGGGATGCGGAAATCTGCATATTAACAAGCCCCTTCAGGAGATTCAAAATAAAGCAAAGTCTGAGAGCCACTGCTTTGAGCAAGAGCCAAAAAGAAACAGAATGGTTCATATAACTCAAAAGTCCATGGATATATGAAGCTTCAAATGTGATTGTAGTCAGGAGCTCATACAATGTCTTTAGGACCCTAGCCTGATTTTTTCTTTTCTCCTCTAGGGTGGCTAAACTCTTAGATGACGTCTCACTTCGTGGTGGCAAGACGTTAGCAGCTCCAGGCTTATGACCCATCTTTTGACTAATGCACACACAGAAAGAATGCTTTTCCCTAATAGTTTCAACAGAAGTCCCAGGATGGACTTTTTGTCCTAGGTGCCCTCACTGGTTCAGCCTAGGTCTTGTGCCCCTCCCTGAAGTAGCCTGAAGTGTCAAACTCTGCGTGACCAGGCATGGTTTATATGTAGAGTGGTCCGAACTCTAAAGACACGAATAAAGAGAGGAAGGAGAAGTTGTTGCCCACAGAAATCCAATGTTGATATAGGAAGATGGGGGCGTAGATACCAGTCGGGAAAAAACAAAATATCCATGAGAGGTATAGTCCTCAGTCGTCTAATAGATTCCAGATTAAGGTAAACGTAGTCTCCCTAAATCTGCATATCCTAAATTAGCATTACTCTAAATACTGAAGGTGGGACCCTACCCCTTAATCCCATCCTCTTCCTGGGGCCCTTTCTAGCTTCTTGGCTAATGCAAAAAGGTGGGGGATGAGTTCTTAATAAATGTCTTCCAAAAGCTGCTAGCAAAGGAAATCGGAGAGAGGATTACTTACCAAGACCTACATGTCTCTAAATAGAATTTCTAAAGATTGATGATGGGGAGGAGTCTAGAAAGGATTCCTTAAGGAGCATCAGATGCTCTGCACATATGTGGGGGACAAGTGGCCATCTTTGGCTCTGTTGCCGTGTAGTAGGACTGCCTCCCTCAATAGAGCCTCTTATTTCCTCATAGTTCACAGAGGCCTCTATTTAGCAGAGGAATAAAGACCTCATGTACAGAGTTTGGCTTTCATCTTCAGACCAAGACTGAGACTTAGAGCTGTCATGGTTGTACCATCTCAGCAGTCCAAATTCAGTGTTTTATAAAAGAACGAGAAGAAAGAAAACTTCATCCATTCCCTGTACCATCACCTCTCTCCAGAACTAGAAAATATTTTCCTCTTCGGGAACAAATACAAGTGAAAATGCTCAGTGAGTAATCTCGCTCTAACTTGAGAATTACTATCAAGAATAAACATCTCGTCAAACGCCTCGTCACACTCTTCATAGTCTAACTTGCTGTTTATCTGGGTCCTGCCCTCTACATGTCAATCGTCCAAGGGCAGAGGTCAGGTTTAATTCCTCCATGTACCTTCAGCTCTGAACCAGAAACCTGGCACACAGTGGGTGCTGTATATATGTGAGTTGCATTGAATTAAATGGAGTGTCCTGTTTCCCATGTTTCCTTTTTACTATTAAGTGGGTTCCTAGGCCAGAATATTTGTTCCGTCAGCACTAGGCAGGCTGCTGACAGGATGGACAGCTTTAAGGTACCTCCAGCCACCTTTCTTTCTTCTACCCTCTAGTTACGGAAGGATGACCAGGAGACATTTTTACACCCAACTCCTTCAGATGACCACTAGAGGGAAGCAGAGAACACAATGATGGCACAATGGCCATTCTGTCCAGCCTTTGTCTCCAGCTCTCCCAAGTCCCTCAATTTTCCTAGCTTTCATCCTTTTGTTAACTTTAGCTTTCTGGGTGCAAGTTTCAGGATGGGACAGCCTGGTTTGTTTTTAGAGCAAGGAAAACCATTCCTTTTTTTCTTTCTTCTAATGTGATTCCTTGGAAACGTAATTTTGTTGGCAAGCCAAATTAGTCAAAGTCATTTACAAAATACATCTTTTTCTTTTTTAAAATTTGGACTCTCCGTTCAAAATGAAAAAAAATAAAATCTTATATACCTACATTAGGCTACAGCCTTCCCTCTGAACACATTTTCTATAAGATCTTTAACTGAGCAGTTCTATCACTCCCTCTGGCCTCTGTTCTCCTGATCCAAAATCCAGTCTGGGAAAAAAGCTCTCATTGGAAGGATAATTAAAGTAGATGAACAAGTCCTTCAGTCTCAGTTAATCCCAGTAAGCCTAATTCAGCTTCTATAGATGGAGGGATAAGTATGTTCTCCCATCAGAGTCCTTCATAGCTGGACTGCAGCCTACACCAATAAATCACTCCCCAGATAAACGCAAGGTCATGGAGACCAAGTTTCTACATAAGTAAGATTTAATTTGGTCTAGTTTTGATCCAATTGCACAGGTCAAGAAATCACTATCCCCCCTCCAAAAGGCTACTTAGAGCTAAATTTCAGGAACAACCAACACCTTGAATCCTTGCAAAATTTCTCTTTCAAGTTCCAGCAAAGCGCCCTTCATTTGACATGCAAATTGGAAGATCCTTTTAAAACAACAATTTAATAATAATTATTAGAATGAATTTCTAGAAATCTACCCCACATAAACATACATATACAGATATATTCGTATTCATATTAGGATACTCATGGCAGCATTATTTATATTATTGCAGATAATTGGAAACGCTCTAAATGTCCATCAACAAGGTATTACTTAGATATATTTTAGTATATCCATACTATGAAATACCATACATCTTAAGAAAAAAAAAGAATGAGGTAGACCTATATTTAATGAGAAAGAGTAGCTAAGAAATACTAATAACAATATGCCAAAAAACCTAAAAATATATGGTTTTTAAAACTAAAAATTAATTGCAAGTGAATGCATATATACAACTATATTTACAAGGTCTGAAAGGATTTACAACTGGTTTGGAGGCTCCTGTAGACCTGAGAGAGAGATGAGGAAGTGAAAATTTCACCATATTCTGTTACTGCCTGTGTAATTTTTTTTTTTTTAAACGTATAAAAAGTTGCTTACACAATAAGGCCCAAATTAGCCAATGTTTGCCTGGCCACACTTGTGTTTCTTTGTTAACTAAGACTATATTTCTTTCAGGCACTACTTAGCACTTGGTCTTCATATCCTAAGGACAGAACAGGTTTGTTTGTTTTTTTAAAAGGACAAAACGGTTTTAAGTTTTCACTCTTCAAAGAGTTTTAGACACTAATATAACTCTGCTAGCATGAACAAACAGAGCATACAGAAAAATGGAATACACATCATTCTCACACTGAAAGAGAACATGTCCTCTTACTAGTAGTTTGCCCATAGACATACATAAAATATACAGTACAGAAGCTGGGAAGGGAGCTTAGAGTTTTTGCTCAATGCCCCTTCACTGAATGAATGAATGAATGAATGGGAGGCCCAGTGACGTTACAGGGCATCCACAGCCCAGAAAAGTGCAGGCCAGCTCTGGGTTCCCTGGCCACCTTATGGAATGACCATGTTACTTATCATCTAAAACCAGGATACTTTTGAGGGTGAAAGGTGACACTATTCATAGTTATTCTGGGACAATTATAAGTCAGGACTGTCTTGGGCCAAGTGGACACATAATCAATCCCCCTTCAACCACACTAAATTTCAAAGAAACAGATCTATAAGGTTTGTACCGCCCCCCTCACCATCACAGTCTCCCAACACAAGACCTTGGTGAGGGCCTTCCCTTCCCCTGTTCCCTCCACCTCACAAAAGTTATAAAGTGCGGTGGTTCCTTGTTATTCTAGTCGAATATTCATTAACAATCATCTTTCTGGCTTCTCGGAAGAAAGAAACTATCTAGCAAATAATTTAGTCAGTCCTGGGAAAAATAAAACCAAAATAGGACTATTGTTCCTCTCCAGAGTTCTCTCAATTACTCTCAGAGCCCTTGCAAGATGATGCAGGCATCCAGTTCTGGCTTTCTAGCCTCTCCTGATAGGGTTGCCAGATTCAGAAAGTGAAAATAGAGAACACCCAGTTCAATTTAACTTTCACATAAACAGCAATATTTGGGACATACTTATACAAAAAAATAATTGCATGTTTATCTGAAAGAGAAATCTAACTCGGGGCCCTATATTTTATCTAACAACCCTATGGCTGATCTCACTCTGCCTCGATTTTCTAAAGATCTAAAAACATGCCAAAGATTGGCTGGACTTTTAGAAATACTGACTGGTACCAGGGGGAGAGATGCCACAATGGAGCCTATAAAATAACTATATGAAATGTTTCCTCGTAGCTACCTTCAAACCAAATCGATCAAACCAAATTTCTCTTTGTCCTCCAAATGCTCAGCAGGAAATAGAGGCGAGAAGACAGGAGCCGATTTTGCTGCTCAGTCTCTCAGCTAAGGAGGGCATCCTTACAAATCCTTCCCCAGATGACCTTAGCGCCTCCATCTCCCATCACTGCCCTCTTCCTCTACCCTCACCCCTGTCTCAGTCCTGCCATGTCCCCCACAGCTCCCTGGACCACACCACCCACCTGTGGCTTTGTTCAGACTCTCAGACCCTCCCACATGCTTCTCCCACCTCAGCATGACAAAACCTGATTTATCTTAAGTCACTTGGTAGCACCTCCTCTTCTGCAGCCTCTCTCTATCCCCCTCACTTGCCTATTTTCTTCACATCACTGTCACTACCTGACATTGCATGATGTTCCTTCTACTTCTTTGCTTGTCATCTGTCTTCCTCCATCTAAAACAAGCTCCATAAGGTCAAGGACTCTGTTGGCCTTGATCACCACCTTATCTCCAGTACCCAAGAAGAGTACCCAGTGCCTATACACAGCTGAGAATGAAGGGATAGCAACTCACCTCCACTGGGAGGCTTCTCACCACACTCTCAAAAAATTAATGACTTTCCTCTTTGCAATTCCGCAGTCCACTGGTCTTCTTCATCTAACCATCCGCTCAAAAATTAGCTATTGAGTACCAACCACATGCAAAGAATTGAGCACATTCACATAACTTAGTTATATACTTATCTATCTCCACTCTAATGAATGAAATACGTGAGGGTAAAGAATGACTTATTCATCTATTTAATGGCCCTAACAATTAGGACGGTGTTAGAGGTGCTTATTAAATAGGTTCATTTAAATGACTAGATATTTGGGGACAGGTAGTAAAGGAGACATAATTCATTCCCTTATTTATAATTGAGATAGCATATTTAAAAATTGCTCTTATAATAGAATTTTTTTAATGTAAATGTCTCTTTTTGGTAAGTATGTAGATAAAGGTGCAGTTTCATACTTGCAGGTGGAAGGTCCACATGGGTGGAAACTTCCAGAGGCTCTTGTGAAGTGAGTCTGACAGTACGGCGCCCTCTGCCTTCCAATTCCTCCCCTAGGACTTTGTCCAAGGGGAGGAAAAAGTGCAAGAGGAGGCTCATGCCATCAGTGTTTATAATAATTTTGGGGTAGAAATAACATGGTCAAATATTCAATATGGAGCTATGCAACCATGGAAAATCGTTTGTTAGGATATTTAAGAATGTCAAAAATATCTGAGATTCAATATTAATTGAAAGGAGTGTCAAAAGTGGTATTCCCAGTACAATTTTGATAAGAAGAACATATACATAGACACACACTCACACACGTGCACATACACGCACTCGCGTGCGCACGCACACACACACACACACACACACACACACACACACACACACACACACACAAAGAAATGAGTGGAGTATATAGCTAAAATGTTACCAGTAGTTAAATCTAGGTAGAGGATTATAGGTGCTTTTAATTTCTTTAGTTTTTGATGGTTTTTTTTGAGTGTTTCAAAGCTTTCACAATAAAGATGTATGACATTCAACAAGTTCAAGTGTGAACCCTAATATAAACTGTGGACTTCGGATGATAATGATGTGGCAATATTGGTACAAATGGTACTCCTGGCGCAGGATATTATTAATGGGAGAGCCTATGCTTCGTTGGGAGGGTGGGGATGGTGGTATGTGGGAATTCTCTGTACTTTCTGTTCATTTTTGCTGTGAACTTAACACTGCTCTAAAAAATAAAGCCTATATTTTAAAATGCATTCCTTTAGGGGCACCTGGTGGCTCAGTCGGTTAAGCATCTGCCTTTGGCTCAGGTCATGATCTCAGGGTCCTGGGATCAAGCCCCCTCATCAGGCTTCTTGCTCAGTGAGGAGTCTACTTCTCCCTCTGCCCCCCACCCACCCCTCGCTCATACTCACGCACGCACTCTCTCTCCCTCTCTCAAATAAATAAAATCTTTTTTTAAATGCATTACTTTGATAACAAGAAAAAGTAAAACTAAATATAAATATAAAATATAAAAAAATAACTAAAAAAAAGCCATCTTGAGAATTAGAGAAGAGCAAGTAAAGCTGGAATGAGTCACACTCATATTAGATGACATTACATGACATTAGAAAGAAATCAGCCAAGCTGAGAGAAGGTAGCCCCACTCCCAGGGCTTTGAAATCCTGCGTGGATCTGCTTGCTTGATCTCCTGCCCCAAAAGGAAAGCAGCCTCGCGTGTTCCTGAAAGAAGGGAAAGACCTAGGAGAATGTTCAGTTGTTGCACACACGCCTGCACACATACAGGCATGTTGTCTTTTGTCCCTCACTTGCGTACCTCCTTCCTCATGCTCATGAAGGAAGAGCTAGCCTCTCTCCAGATTCCCTAGTAGGAAATCCTACTCAGGGAATAATCCTGTGCCTCCCAGCAGCCTGATCAGGAGAGGAGTACTCTGGGGAGTCTTGGGCTCCATTTTTATGAGTCCATAACACATCTATTAAGCACGGAGTTTTGTTTTGTTTTTTGGGGTTTTTTCTAGAGATTTTGAGAAGGTGGTTGTTTTGATTGACTCTGGCAATTATTTTACCCCAGAGAATTCGCCCCCTTGAGAGTAGCTGAGAAAGTTTCAGCTTCTGATCAAAACAAAGTAGGTGGGGCGCCTGGGTGGCACAGCGGTTAAGCGTCTGCCTTCGGCTCAGGGCGTGATCCCGGCGTTATGGGATCGAGCCCCACATCAGGCTCCTCTGCTAGGAGCCTGCTTCTTCCTCTCCCACTCCCCCTGCTTGTGTTCCCTCTCTCGCTGGCTGTCTCTATCTCTGTCGAATAAATAAATAAAATCTTTAAAAAAAAAAAAAAAACAAAGTAGGGATGATCAATTCTGAGAGCGCCAGAATAAAGTAGGAGATTTAGGAACAGCCATTAGCTTCGGTTCTTCTAAAAATGCCTTTCGTCCTATCTATGTCCGTGACCTTCTTGCTCCAAACCATGGGCAGTGTAACCCTCAGAGCCCGTTTCCCAGGGCGAAGTGTTAACACCCTCCTGACTCAGGCATTCACAGTGTCATGGGGAAACACGTAGAAACATCATTAAAAGGTGCTTGGTTATGTAAGGAAGCACTGTGTGTGTGAGGCCTGGTTATTCTGGGAAGCAGAGAAGGCATATCTCAGTAGCATTCGCAGGAGGATGAATGAAAATGACGTACAAAAGAGGTACACGAGGTGTACCTGTTGAGTGGCAGTTGTAGACAAAATTATTATTGATCGTGATATTGTCAACGTCATGAATGGTGATCAAATCGGCAGGAAAGAGACCGAGGCTGTTTGTGCTGGGTCACTGGCTAGCTGTGTGTCCACGTATGAGCCCTCTGTCCTTTGTGGCTCTGTTTACTGTCTATAAAATCAGGCTGCTGCATTAGAGGCAATCCATTCCCAAAGCCAACTGAGCATCAGGTTTCTAAAAATACAGATTACAGGATCGGGCCCCAGCCCTTCTAAATAAGAATTTCTGGGGGTGGGAGTCCTAGGATCTGTATGTTTTTAAAGAGCCCCAGGTGTTTGGACTTGAACACGGTCAGTCAACCAAAAAGAGTTTGGGCACTGCTGGTTTATATGTATCACTGGCCTTTTCCACTTCTAACATCTCCTAATTCAAAAGAATCAAAGGGTTGCCCAAAGGACCACTGTGTGTAAAGATGTGATCATCCAAACCTTTATGGATTTTAAGTGAGGAAACACTGAATATGGCCTGAGGTGACAGACGACATAGATGTAGTAAGTTGCACCATTACAAAGCTTAGATCTAGAGTTCACAGAAAATAAATCTGTAGGAGTCTAGTTGGACTAGAATGTCACCCTTTCTGTAATATTTACAACACACTCAAGTCTTTCAGTTGGTGAAAAAAAAAAAAGCCTACCTGTACGGGAACTTTGTTTTGTGCATTTAAAAATACAATCACCAGAATTTCAAAATTATTCAGCTATGTTAATGTCAAATACATGAGAAAAAGGGCTTACCTGAAATTAACATAAAAATACAAAACTTCAGTCCATAATCAACACCTCTGAATAAAGTTATTCAGATCAGCTATTCTCACTCAAGATGATATCGCAGTGAGGATTCAGAGTGTCTCTGAATGTTAACCTGAATAATTCTATTCAAGGAGGAATTTTGCATTAATATAGAAGTTACCACCACAACTAACTGCAAACTGAAAATTAACTTACTAGTACTGAACATAGCACAAATCTTCAAGAAAGACTTCATTGGTCCCAAGGGTTACATGCCATGTAGGCTCTGAGAAAAGGAAGGTGATCCTTGCCTGAGGGGCCCTCATCCTGACAGTGTTTAATCACTGCATATTCCAGCTCATGACCCTTACAATCCTGGTGGCAGAGAACTTAACATGCTTTGTGCAGTTTGTCCTCAAAAAGGAAGCAGAGTCAACTCTCTTCCAGAAACCATTATAGCATAGAGGGAATATGGTCTACTGAAAAGAAAACCAACAAATTAAGGTTGCTTTAGCTGACCATATCCTAAAGAAGGATATAGGCTGAGTCTGTTTTCATGTTTTCAGGACTGGGGACATTATCTTGGGTCACTGTAATCGCTCTCTGGTTGAGTTTCTTTGTATAGGTGTGAGACTCACTGATATTGTACTTCTACCATGTTGACTGATTCTATTCAACCAACATGGAATGCTCAAGTGTACCTACCCTTGCATCTAAGGGAAGTCATCCCTGGAATAAAGGAAGAACTAGACAACTGAACTGTTTTTAGTTTCTAGCTCAGTGACTACATTTAATTATTCATTAATTAAAAATACATCTTGGGGCGCCTGGGTGGCACAGCGGTTAAGCGTCTGCCTTCGGCTCAGGGCGTGATCCTGGCGTTATGGGATCGAGCCCCACATCAGGCTCCTCCGCTATGAGCCTGCTTCTTCCTCTCCCGCTCCCCCTGCTTGTGTTCCCTCTCTCGCTGGCTGTCTCTATCCTGTCGAATAAATAAATAAAATCTTTAAAAAAAAAAAAATACATCTTGACCACCTCCATATATTAGGAAATATTCTAGGCTACAAAGATGGAGAAATGAATAAAGGTCCTACTACCGTCAACCAGTAGAGGATTCTAGTAGAGCATAAGAGAAATAGACAAGTAAACAAATAAGGTAATTTTAAATAGTTTTAAGTTCCCTAAAGAAAATGGACAGGATGATGCTATAGAGGGTGACTTGGGAGAAGGCTACTTTAGACAGACGTTCTGAAAATGCTGCAAAATTTCAGTGATTCAGGCCCTCAGCTTTCTCATCTAATAAGCACCTATTTGTTGTGGCCAATTCTGGAAATTAACATTTCCCTCAAGATCCAGTATCAAAAACTGCCCACAATCTACTGATCCCATCTTTATATACAAACCACATACTCCTACCAAAGAAACAAACAACACCGTTTGAATTGGGACTTTGGCAGAAATGTGGAAAATATTCATTTGGAGACTAGCTCAGGACTAATCCACAATTATGCCCACTGAGTCATCAAGCAGATACCATATGGAAGATGAAATGAAAACCAAAAAAATCGAATATTGCAGATTCTGCCTTTGAGGCATTTTCCACATCTTAGGAAGCATATAGTCTACGGCTTAGAATATTTCTATACTACATAGGCTATTCAGACAGTTAAAGCGGTGTCATAGCTTTTTGGATAGTGCCTTCTATTTCACAATGTAACGCTCAGCACAACCCTACCCTGTAGGTGGTATATCTCCATTATATAGAGAAGAAAACTTCTCTATAGGTTTGGAGGGTTTATGCAACATGACCAAGGGCACAAGTAGCTACTAAGGAACAGAACCAGACTTGAGCTCAAACTTTCTGAGCTAAGTTATGATGCTTCACTCTCCCACACTGCACTTAGGAATAGGAAGAAAGAAGGGTTTATCTTTCAGTCACATTTTACTTAAGGTAAAACATGATAAGAATATAGAATTAGACCTACTACCTTGGCATAAGTCGTACTGGTCTGGAAGAGGGTAATAATGTCAACATTTCACAGTTGTGAAGCCCATACTGTTGTAAGGATTTCATATAACGTATACCATCTTACTCTCACAATCACCAAGTGATGTTCTTTAAGAGTCAATGTAAGCCTCTCTTCCAAAACATTCTAAGCCATCACAGCTTCCAATGACAAACAGTGCCCAATTCTGAACTCAGATTGTTCTACTCTGACCTTGCTTAGTTGAGAGAGTCTCGTGTTGTTCTTTGCAATACTTGACTACAGTACATCTCCCCAGCTAGATAACATGCAACATGTGGGCAGAATTATGCCTCCCATCTTGATGCAAAGCAGGCAATAAATTAGAATCTGTTAATAAGAAGGGAAAACGGGTATTATCATCTTCATTTTACAGATCGGAAAAACAGAGGCCAACAGACACAGCCTGGCTTCCTCAGTGACTCCCCTAGTTATAGGCACAATCACATCCAGAAGCAGCGTCTGTAGAAAGCTAGCCTATCTTCATTTCTCAAAATGCTCCATCCGCATAAATGCCATTTCCTCCAACCCACCCCGCAGGCATGCTTGGCATTACCGAAGATGGGAGAGACCCCAAATTGAGAGTAAGGCAACCTGGGATGAAGATCTGGCTCTATAATGAATAATTAAGGGAACTCATTTTGTTCAATCGACATATACTTATCCAGTGCCCACTTCATGTGCTCATGAGCAAACACACACACACACGCACACACACACACACGTTGCTTCAGGCCTTTTAGGGAAAAAATTCTAATTATTAAACATATTCTGTGAACCTGGCACTGTAGTTAAGCATTTTATATACATATTATTCATCTTCATAACAAGTAGATTTTTATAACCTAATTTAACATAATGAAAACAGAGTGACTTGCCCAAGGTCACACAGGTGGCAACTAGCAGAGCCAAGATTTGTTTCATTTCTTCAGTGAACATTTGCATCTGTGCCAGGCACTGGCCCGGCCCTAAGAATACAGCAATGAATGATCCCTGCTCTCTTGGAGCTCACCTTTCAGGGAAGGAAACAGAAAATAAACCAGTAAACTACGCAATTATTAAGAAATTGCCATTGGTTAAATCTGTTAAACAAACACATAAAGTAGGGTAGTCAGGAACATGCCTGTGTGGGCACATAGACATAAGAGCTGAATGACAAGGAGACAGTCATACCAAGATCTGGCAGAAGAACTTTCCAGGCAGAGGGAACAGCAAGCCTAAAGGCCCTAAAGAGAGGACAAAGTTGGCAGACTGAAGGGACAGAAAGAAGACAAATATGAATGGAGACGAGTGACTGAGGAGTGACTGAAGGAAATGAGGTCAGAGGGGTGGGCTGTGACCAGCCCATGAAGAACACGCAACATGGTAAGAAATTTGGATTTTAGGGACGCCTGGGTGGGTCAGTCGATTAAGCGGCTGCCTTCGGCTCAGGTCATGATCCCAGGGCCTTGGGCGGAGCGCCTCATTCTCTCTCACTGAAAAATAAATAAAATCTTAAAAAAAAAAAAATTGGGTTTTATTCCAGTTGTGATAGGCAATCATTGTAGGCTTTAGCTTTGTACATGTAATTTTTAAGAAAGCTGCCCTTGCCCTAATTTTCATTTTCAAAAAACAAGTTATCCAAATCTAGAGGCAACCTGAATGCCAGGTACAGGGGTCGCTGGCTGCCTGTGGTGAATGACTGGTGGGGCCATCGGTGGGTACAGGACTGGTACCTCTGAATCCTGGGCTCTGTGTCCCAGAATCCAGGTGCTCCTCCTCACCACAAGAAGACCTCAGTTCAGCGGGGACAAGACTGGACATGAATAACTACAGGGTGGAAAGCAACAAGGAGGAGAAGACGGAGGATGCCCTTATCACGTCTGTTTTTCTAGCTCTAAAGTGGAGGAATTAGACTTGGTGCCTTCCTGCTCTCAACTGCCTATGTTCTATCCCTGGCAGTTGTGGGCATGTGGGCCCTTCCTGAGCACGGTGGTCAATCCCACCTTCTTATTATATGTTCCACTTTTATGTCCTCCATCCTCACAGGTACATGGTACCAACGGCCTGCCCTGTTCTCTCTCTCTTCGTGCTCACATGTGCCTGGATAAGGATGTAGTCCTACCTCCCTGCTAGTCACCTGCTCTCAAGTAGCCAGGCACACTTGACAAAGCCCCGCTTGGGAGGCTGCGTAGGCAGGACTTGGCCAGCTGGGCCTCCTAACCCTTCCAAAGAGAGAAGTCTATGAGACTCACTGGTGGCAAACTGAGCAAGACTCTGATCTCACTGTGGGAAGGATGCTTCCCAGGCACAGATCAGGCGAGGATAAGCATCAAGTCAATGGGGTAAATACCACAGAGACCACATGCCTGCTTTGCCATGCAAAGTCAACAGTTTCCCAAGTTTAGAGGGACCAGGGTAAAGGAAAATGAAACCAAAACCAAAACAACAGCACAACAAAATAAATGACCAAAGACAATTTCCTGTATAGACCCTCAAGAACCCTCGCAGACGCCCTGGAATTTTCCTATCAAAGAATTTTACCCTCTTAGTCCCATTCAGACTAAGTCACAGAGCCAAGACTGCTGGTAATTGCCTATCGGATTTTAGAAAAGGGACTAAAAGAACTCCATATCCTTCAACATGACGCAGATAGACCTATCCAGCACTACAGATGACCCCTCTGCTGCTTCTCCTGGGTTACATGAGCATTACTGTTGCCATGTACAGAAGGACAGGCTGAGGTTAAATCACTTGAGAGGCTACACTCTTCTCAAATGGAGTTGGCCAGGGGTCATGGAAAGGACCTGGGATTAGAATCACATAGAACTGGATCCAATTCTCCCTGCTACTATTTATTAGCTGTGTGACCTGGGACCTTCATCTTTAGTGGGGATCTTGGATGGTGGACCATCTGGGATGAGTAGAAGGAAGAGAAGGGAAGTCAACAGGGATAATTGCATTTAATGGTACGACATATGCAGGGACCCAAACACTTAGTAAGTACTCAAAAAATATTAGCCTCCATCCTCCCTTGTAGAAAGACTTGACACAGGGGTCTTATCTTCTGACCCAAGTTCTTCTCTATTAGATTTAACACGGTATGTCCTGCAGAATTTGCCTAGATTAAAAAGAAATTCTCTTCTCTATACCTACATCTGTATTAGAGAATCTTGCAGCCAAAGGGTCACAGAAATAATCTGATACAATACCTTCATTTCACAGATCAGGAAACTGAAGCTAAGAAAAGAAGTGAATTGCTTGATGTCACACAGGAAGTTGGGAGGACAAGCATTGGTCCATAACAAAAAGTGGCCTATGGTCAGGTAAAATGACTGCAAACAGTAACAACACTGCAAAGCCAACAACCTGTGCATCACTTCCTACGTTCTCAACATGCATGAACTCATTAAGTCTTCACAACAGCCTCCTGAGCTGTGTTCTAACACTGCCCCCTGTGTAACACCTTTCCCAAGCTGGCACGTTGGTGGGGGCAGAATCTGAACATAAGGCTCCTTTGCTCCAAAGCCCTGCTCTCACTCACCACACTCAACAGCCTCCCAGGCTTATTTATCAAGCACCAGCAATCTGCCTAACATGGAACGGCCTTCAGAGACGAGAAGTTATAAGACATAACCCTTGTCTTGAGAGACCTAACATTTTCCTGGGGAGAAAAAAAATATACACTTAAAATAATTCATTGCAGTCAAAAACAGCACGCTTACAGTGGTGAGATGATGTTATCTAGATGTGAGAGAAGGAAGAAGAATGTGGGTCCAGGATGCGAAGGAGGTCTTTTCAGACACGGTGCAACTTGAGCAGGCCTGGAAATCAAGTTTGCCCTGGGAGCCCAAACTCTGTTTAGGTGGTATGGTGGTTTTAAAACACATCCACAAATCCTTTGATGTGCCTCCCTTCGAGGGGCAGAGTTTAGTTCTTCCCTTCAATATGGGCAGGACTCAGTGACTTATTTCTAACAGAATATGGCAGAAGTGACAGGGAGTGACTTTTCAGACTATGACATAAAAGGCCCTGCAGTTTCCTTCCCCTCTCTTGGATCAATTGGTCTTGGGGAAAGCAGCTGCCATGCTGTGGGTACACTCAAGCAGTTCTATGAAGAGACTTGCATGGCAATGAATGGAAGCTTCCTGCCAATAACCTTCGAGGAATTGAGATCTCCTGCCAATCGCTCTCCTTTTGGAAGACGATCCTCCCTCCCCAGCTTGACATCAAGGCTTTAATTGACTGCACCCCTGGCTGACATCTTGACTGTAACTTCATGAGACCCCAAGCCAGGGCCACCCATCAAAGCTGCTCCCAAATTCCTGACCCACAGAAGGTGTGACATGATAAACATTTGTTGCTTTCAGCTGCTGGGGGAAAGTGGTTACACAGCACTAGATAACAGATCCGGGTGGTAATGCTTTAAAGGGATATGAAAAATCAAGATGATAAGGATAATAAGGTAAATGGTAGGCTCCACACCTTCAAACTCTAGTTCTAATGCTCTGAGACCTAGAAGATGCAGGTTAAGCTGGAGTTAAGTGCAGAAAAGCCATTTCTCCAAGTTAATAGCCAAAAGCCAATTTCCTGAAAGCTCAGTTAGTAAATTTACCAAGCAACTATCCAGGGTCGCTATGTGCCATCAAGAGTGGTGAATACTAACTAATCTTTCTCCTGAGGGGAGTCAACTGGCCCCAGAATAGAAATACTCCTCTCCAGTGTACCCAAGGGCAGTGGAAAAAACCCGGGCTTCTCACATGCAATCTGACTTTGTAATTACAATTTCAGGTAGCGATCATTAAGCACACACCCCACCCCCTGATTCACAGATAAGCCTCTACCTATACATGTACACACCAGGCAGCAGAACAGGACTCATTCCCAGGGCTGTGTCCTTCATCTGGGTCACCCATCACAGAAACATCCGCCACACCATGATCCTGAAGAAATGATTATCATTTGTGGTTCTAAATAGGACCACATTATTTTCCACGAGTGTCAATTTTCCACCGCAATATTACATTTTCCAACATTTAGTTTTCTAGCATTTTGCCATGACTATCTGTGTAGATTAGAAAGGTTCTTAACTGTTATCTGTAATAGATTTTGCCTGTAGCAAAATTCATGCAGGCATAATAGAAGAACAAAGTGTACTCTGATGAAATTGCAACCATAATTTCCAGATGCCTGACATTTATTGCTTATTGCTATTAGAATTCAAGTGCCTATTTGTTTTGTACTTTGCTTTTATTCTTGCATCACAACATATAATGGAAAAAAGATATTTTAAATGTTGGGTTAAGTATCACAGATCAACACGAGGCACCAACATAATCAATACTACTTAAACATACTCCTAGGCAATTAATTTTTAAAGAATCAAATTGTTGTACCACATCAAAATTTATAATGATACCAGAAAGGGTGTTACATTCTTTATTGTTTAATTAAAAAGCAACATTTAGCGCTCATGCAGCTAACTGTTAAGACATCACAACATAAAAGGTTTTGCTTATCATTACCATGAGGGAGGTAGAATGGACTCTTTACATTTTTGATTATTAAATGTTAATTGTAATTTACTAGCTAGTATGCATTTATAAAATTACTGGGAACAATCATAAAGAGGGCTATAAGAAGCACAGCTTAATATTGCCACCCTACAGTGACCAGTGCATTGCTGAAACTCTATATCCAAATAACTGTCAGCATTTTGAAAGAAGAAAACAAGTGGGTTTTATGACTACTGTGTTGATAAAGCTGAATCCAGAAAAGGGTAGGAGCAAAACATGCATAGCTTCAGGGAAAGACACCAGAAGATGCACACAGCGAGGAGACCTAGGAAATAAAAACAAAATTACACTGACAGGTCCAAGCTGAAAGAGAGAGAAAGAGAGAGGAGAAAAAGAAGAAGGGGGGAGGGGAGAAAGGAAGGAAGGAAGAAAGGGGTGGGTGGGAGGGAGTGAGGGAGAGTTTCTAATCTTCTAGGTTCGGACAAAGGTGTGAAGATTCAGGACAGATGGGTGATGATGTCAAACTCAGGTCAGGGTATTTGCTCAACACAGAATCACTGCCCAAATGCTGAGACTGTGCTTAGGCTCTTAAGAAAAAAAAAAAAAAAAAAAAGGCTGGTGGAATGACGGTATCTTGCCCAGACTATCAAGTTCATGGACCAGTTGGGTTGAATTAAAGAATGTCAAGGGGGCTTGGAAAGGACATAGAGACCGAATAAACTCCATCATGGACCATTTTCATTAATTTCCCTTTACACACTCCACATTTGCCAAAATTTTGTCTAACAAACTGCATTTACTCTGTAATAAACAATGTGGGGCCACTGGAGGCAAGTATACAATTTCTATTAGGCTTTTTGCAGTACTAAAAATAGCTTTTGGACCCCACTGCTACTGTTCACACCTTAATCTAATCTTTTCTTCTATGGTTAAGAAACGATGCCTTCCTTAATACCAGTGATGACTGAGACTGATTTCAAAGACGGTGGATATGGCCAAGAAGCAGATGGTATTGACTTGGTCTGTAAAGGCAATTCTACAAGTATGTACTTTCTATAGGGAAAAGACCACAGTCTCATAAGCTACCAATAACTCTGTCCACTGGCCTGGGACCCTGCAAATTCACACTTCTCCTTGGGGTTAGCTGTTTGACTACGCAAGAACCTGTCAGAACCTATATGGCCTGGGTTCTGACACTGGATGTCCAGGCAACGTTCTCAGAAGTACATAGGGTACTGGGGGGTTCCAAAGAAACAAGGTCCAGCCTCTCCACTTCAGGAATCTATCAAGAGCAGTCCTATGTAACAGGATAGAAAACTTAAACACAGAACTCTGAAGTTAGGTACAGAAATTCAGCTGCTCCATTTTCTGTAGCTGACCTCATCTTCTTGATGACATCTTAACCCCAGTCAAAAAAGGGAGGGAGGATTTTGATGTGCCATCTATTGGCATTTCAGTGTCTTCAGATTCAAACTGTCCCCTTTGGGTAACTAAGTCTGATTTCGGTAAACAGATGTTAGGAACGTCTTTGTGCACTCACGTGTACATGTGTGTATATAAATCGACATCACATCATTTAGATAACCATCAAAAGCAGCTTATCACTAAATTCAAGATACCATGAAATTCAGTTCAATAGTGAGAGAATGCAGGGGGTGGGAGTTCTGGGTTCAACCAAGAAAGCCTTCCTGGATCTAGAATGAGTGTAAATACAAACTAAGGAATGTGCGCTCAACTTCATAGACAACTTCCAGTGATGCAGAGTAAGAGGCACCAGGATAAAATGACCTTTCAGGGAAATGATTCCGGTAGGTTTTGCAGGATAGGTTAGTAGGAAACAACCAAACTTCCTGCTCTTTAATCCAGGCATGGGTTCATACAGGGCCAAGGCAGACGTAGTTGGGCAGAAAGGAAACATGGGTATAGCCAACACTGATGAGAAGGTCATGGTATAGGAAGGAACAGGGTCGGGGGGAGAGAGAGGGGGGAGAGAGAGGGGGGAAAGAACATGGTTGACATTAGAGATGAAAAGCTTGGTTGGTGTGTTTTTTGAAATAGTACCTTTCAAGAGTCATCAGGACATTCACCTAAAGATCTGGGTGGTTGTTGTTTTTTTCTCGAAATATCTAGATGTTTGTGTACAGACTGCAATTAAAACAATGAGAATGACACTAATGCTAAACCACTCTATTTAAAACTTAATGTACTGAGAGCAAGAACAAAGGATAGAAGAGAGAAATCTGTTCGTCAATTCTAACTTCCATTTCCAAATCGCTAAATGACTTAATGCCACACAAGGGTAACATTTTTCAAGGACATGTTTCAGATATACAAAAAAAAAAAGAAAAAAAGATAGAATAACATAATCAGTCTTCGTATACCACCAGAGGATCACTTTTGAAACATGCTTTGAAGAACAATTAGTTCAGGGGGAACACTGTGTCAGACCACTTAACATCAAATGTGGTGTTCTTTCTCATTAACCCCTCACAAATATTTGTAAAGCATTTTCTGTAACTGTTCTACTCCTTTTTAAAAAAATTTCAAAGTGATTCAGCAGATCCTACCATCACCATAATTTTTTAACCTAATTTTTGAAAGAGAAATAATACATAAATGTGATTTAAAATCCAAAAAGTACATAAAGGCATAAAATTAAAATGCACAAGTCTCTCTTCTTCCCCAACCCTTTGCATTTCAAAGATAGCTATTATTTTTTTCAAAGATAGCTATTATTAACAGTTTCTCATTTATCCTCCCAGATAAAATGAACATAAAACCACATTTATAGTTTTATTTTTTAAATTTATACAAATGCGATCCTGGAGATCATTGATGCATTATGGGAGCGATTCTATGTCTATACATATCACTCTAACACATATTTGTAACAGCTGGATGAGTATACCATGTCCACATAGCCAGTCCCCTGCTGATGGACATGTAGGTTGTTACCAATGCTTTGGTATTACATTCAATGCTCAAATAAAAAAATCTCATGCATATGTCTTGGTATAGGTTTATAAGAATATCCATAAATTAATTTCCTAAATATGGAATTTTAGGGTCAGGAGATGTTCATTTTTAATGTTAGTAAATATTGCTAGACTGCTCTTCAAAATGTTTTTACCAATTTATATTTTCATCAAAAGTTGTGTAAGAGTACACATTCCCTTATTTCCTTATTATGCTAACCTATAAATCTAACTTACTATATGACCTTTTTTTTAAGATTTTATTTATTTATTTATAAGAGAGAGAGAGTGTGAGCTGGGGGAGAAGAAGGAGAGGGAGAAAGAATCTGAAGCAGACTCCATGCTGAGCATAGAGCCCTACGTGGGCCTCAATCCCACAGCCTTGAGATCATGACCTGAGTAGAAACCAAGAGTCAGATGCTTAACCAACTGAGCCACCCAGGCACCCCCTGACTTACTATCTGACCCATTAATGAATTATTAACGACTACATGCCATTGTCAATTTTATTTGCTTTTTTAAGTACACAGTATGATTAAATATTCTTTCGGTAAGATCAGCCCTTTGTATTTCTTTCTGAATTAACTTGTGAAAACTCAAGAACATGCTACTGCAAAGCATTTTTATCAAATGCCTTCCTAGCTTTACACTGAGAATCATTACCTAAGAGATTTCCTACAGCTTGTAAATTTCCAAAAGAGTCAAATCTCTGGTTCAGTGAGCTCCATCAAGAATTCACATTGCCAACAAATATGGCTAGTGCTGAGGTTGTCTTATAAAAGCAACAAAACAGAACCAATGACATTTACATCACACTCAACTTATGAAGCACCATAGTAGATGGAATCACCTGAAAAGAGAGATATTTAGTATCTTGAAGAAGAGAGTCTGATCAAAGAGAGATGATTGATGGGTTAGCGGTAAGATTAATGTTCAGATGCTGTCTGCAGCATAACTGAAAGAGAAAAGTGAATAGCAAGAATATATTTTACCTGAGTTTTCAGATACTGCCAATTTTTTGAAATAGTTCTTTTTTTTTTAATAAATTCACAAAGAAAAAGAGGGAATGACTGAATGTAGTACCAAGATGATACCTATAGCAGGTGTAAGAAAACAGATGAGATGAATTCAGGTAATCTCATCTGTAATTAAAGAAATTCAATCCATTAATGTCTTCAACCAAGACTGCATATTAGTATCATTTGGAAGACTTTTTAAATCATTCAATGCCTGGGCCCTACCCCAGACCCACTGAGTCTAGACCCAAGCATTGTTTTTTGCTGTGTTTTGTTTTTTTTTTTTTAAAGTTCCCCCAGGAGATTCTAATACGTATATTTGAGAATCTCTTCATTAAGAGCAACCTATAGAGTTCAGTTATATTCTCAAGGCCTTCCTAAGGTCTTTAGCTAATCCAGGGACCCCCTTCCTGAAATCTTACAGTCATGACTGTGCCTTGCTATGACAATCTGAGGACTGGTATATAGCATAATATCTATTAGAAAGCCATGTATGCAGAAGAGTTAGCCACATAAGACACAGAATATACTGAATGTATAATTCCTGTGGGTCTTTGAAGGAATTAATGTTTAAAAAAAAAAAAACTGACTTTACTGATAGTATAATCCAGAGATCATTTTAGCAATTTAAATCAAGTCTTTAAAATGTGCATATCTGTTGACCCAAAAATCGCATTTCTAGAAACCGTGGCAATGTACAAAGAGGTAGGCATGGACTAGGATGTTAACTGCTGTGTTGTTTGTTTCACAAAATTGGAAACAATTCATCTAAGGAACATTAAATAAATTCAAGTTCAGCTGCACAATGGAGCATTATACAAACATTTAAAACAGTATGTTTAAGATAAAATATGGCTACCAGATTAGTCATTCATTGACATGAAATGTATGACATGAAAAATGTTCAAAATATATGGTAAATGAGAAAGCAAGTTGTAAAGTTACACACGTAGCATGATCTCATTTCTTTACAAATGATATAATGGTAGTACATTTATTGAGGGTTTCCTTCATTCCAGGTATGGTTCTAAACACTTTATCATTATTAACTCATTCCCCCTTACAAAATTACTATTGTTACCCCCATTTTAAAGTTGAAACCATGATAAATACAGAGCACACACTGGTTGTTGCCAAAGGGGAGAAAGTTGGGGGGATGGGCAAAATGGATGAAGGGGAGTGGGAGGTACAGGCTTCCAGATTTGGAATGAATAAGTCACAAGGATGAAAGGTACAGGTTAGGCAGTACAATCAATGGTATTATAACTGTGTTGTATGGTGACAGGTGGTAGCTACACTTGTGGCGAGCATAGCATAAAATACAGACTTGTCAAATCACTATGCTGTATTCCTGAAACTAATGTAACACTGTGTGTCAACTATACTTCCATAAAAAGGGAAAAAAAAAAAAAAGATGAAACCACTGGGACACAGAGAAGTTACTAATGTACCTGAGGTCACACAGCCGATAAGTGGCAGAGCTTGGCCTTTAAATTCACACCCTCTGGCCCTTAGTCCACGCTCTCAACTGCTGCACCATACTACTGATGTATGTTTGTGGACATAAAATGTCTAAAAGGATAAAAGAGAAGTTTTATTTTCTACCCTTTGCTAAAAAATATCTCTTGTTTTCTATAATGAGCATATGTGACACATAGTTTTTTAAAGTTGGTATATTTTTAAGGAATGGCAAAACCTTTGATAATACCAAATAAAAATCAGAAAGGAAAAAAACAAGACTTACAGAGGACCAGGATGCATTAATAGAGGGCAGCTGGGCATCTGCCCAGTAAGGAAAGCTGGAGGGGAGAAAAGGTCTCTGAGGCTCCTGACCCAGGTCCCAGCCTGAATGGGTACTTCCCTACCTATTCTGATATACAACAAAAGACGTAAATTTGCAAAAATGAGGAAGATGGCAACAGCCAGAAGGTGAACTTGTAAATTCTGCAGAGCAAGGGTTTTTTCAGTGTAAGAGAGAAATTGTGAGGAGAGCAGCGCAGGGAAAAGCAAATGAGGAAATACTGAAAATACAGGAAAGGGAAGAGAATGGGTAAGGGGGACAGTTGGCCACTCACAAATGGAAGGAGAGACAACACAGCATTTACAAAAGACCTCAAGGAAGGGGGTCTACAAGGGAGCTCCCCCCTTTTACCTTCCCTGTCCTCTGTAAGATTTGATGAGCACCGGGGCCTGGACAAAGGCAAACGCTGATGAAGAAACTGAGCCATTGGCGACAAAGCAGTGATTTGGAGCTCAGCAGAAGGTATGATACCAAAGGTCTGCAATGGTGTTGTGCAGCCCAGTTACTCTCCCTCCAGTGACATTGGTACAATAAAATCGCAGTGCTCACACCCCTGGCACAATGCTATGTCTACTGGCCCAGGGGTCCAGCCTTCTGGCTCTCTGTGATCATCAGGGTCTGCCAGCCAGTGATGCCAGGCTGAAATTCTCCCACTTCAACCAAAGCTTCAGTGGGTAGAACTGCTTAGGAAAGTAGGACATTCATTCTGAGTTACGGAAAAATTCTAGAGTATATTTAAAGAGATGCAGCTGGCTGTGTTACTTTTAGGAACATATAGACATTCAAACTATGATAACAAGTTCAAACTACTGCCTAATAAAAATACTTTTGGAATAAGCAACCGATTTATAACTGATATGTAAATCTGTGCTTCTAAAGTACTTGGAGGTGCTAGAAAACAGAAATTAAAACAGATTCTATTCAGTATTTTAAGTACATCGCTCCATTTTATTCCCACTTTCAGCTTCTATTTTAAGAAGGACTCTTCCCTTCTTCATAGATTCCCCATCCTTATTACTGACAAGACAAGGTTAAATAAATAAAGTTTCACTCCACATTTTGCTTCACTTAGCAGATGCCCTCAATATTTTCACACGTTCACACTTAGAATTACAGCAGAGACCACATTCGAGCCAAGAAGTGATTGTCTTTCACAATCATTCTACAACCAGAACTCTCAAATTAATGAGTTTAATAGCAGATTTTTCCTCCTTTGGACACTAACCTCTTTCTGTCTTTAGATATAACATATGATACCTGGGAAGCAGATGGAAATTATGCACAGACATGCACCCGATTGTAAAAGCCTCATTGTCGGAAGAGCTATCCCTCCAGTAAGCACTCCTATAACTTTTTTGCCTCCTTATTATTGCAGTACATAATTCACTCCTCTGCAAGTTCAAATTGCATATTACAGCACATTAATGTTGGTCTTCCTTTATAGCAACCTATCATATGGTTAGCATTCTCATTTATAACCTAAATTACTTTTATTTCTCCAGCCATTTCACCTAACTACTTAGAATCAAATGGGGAAATGATCACATATCCCAAGCTGCAGAAATATGCAGCAGTAAGAGTTGGCTGGGGTACAATGTTACTCCTATCTGTGGGTGGGGGCAAGCCCATCTCTGAGGTCAGTGGCTCTTCTGGAGCTACAAAGTGTGTAGGGGTTTCCTGACTCCATTTAGAAGCAGCCTCAGCAGTGGGTAGAACTGAAGACCAGCCTTGCCTTAAATAAAGACTATAGTCAAATGTATTTTTAAAGGGAGGAGAAAAAGAAGGAGTTTGGAACCCTTCAACTGCTTCCTATTTACCCTAAGGTAAGGATGGAAAAGTTGGCTCTCCAGCATGTGGCCCCTGCCTGCCTCTCTGGTCTCATCATGGATTCCTTTACTTGGCTCCCTGCACAGAAGCTCCCCTAGCCTCCTTTCGGTTCCTTGAACACGGCATGCTCCACTCCAACACAGGGCCTTTTCCTATACTGTCTTACTTCCTGAAACACTCTTTCCCCATCCTGCGTTTCAAAAAATCTGATCCAATCATTAGCTCCTCCGAGAACCTCTTCCCTGGTTTCCCTGACTGAATCACTTTGCTCCAGAATATAATCGCAGGCAGGATAATTTATGGAATCTTTTTGTTACACATACATATGTGAGTTTTCTTTCTCACATTTCAAGCCTCTAGCTTGGCCTTTTTATTCTTCCTTGCCTTATCAAGTTTTGCAGAGCAAAGAGCAAAAGCATCCCCTCTTTGCCAGCAGTTTAAGCCCATCGAAGAGAGAATGCTAGGCGTCCAGAGAGGAGACACCGAAGTAGAGCATGAGAGTGACAAATCCCATAAGCAGTGGAGACCTTCTCTTTGTCCCAGACAGCCCCCCTAAAGAGATGGCAAGACCTCCAAAAAATGGCAACATAGCATTTCTAGAGAACTTCTTATGGATCCAATAGCAGCATGCCTCTGTTCGCCAAAGAGGCTTCTGCACTGATCAAATAAAGATACCAAACAATGACCATGAAAGCTAGGAGAGCTTGGAACGTGGAGGCCCTTACTGCACTGTCCAGGTACCACCAGAAGTCCCAAGGCTGGAGTGACCAGGAAGGAGGAGGCAGCCACAAGATAGACAGAGATGGAACTTCCCACCTACCCAGATTGGGGAGAACTAAGAGGACTTAAAGGGAAAGAATGTAACACTTGTTGCACATCTGAGTTTAAGAACTACTGCTCACACCTGTTATATACTCATCTTCCTGCTCAAACACTTCACTCATCTGTATTTTTCAAATATTCTCGTTGATATCATTCTCCTTCTCTCCTTACTAAGATCCATGAAGACTGGGACTATGTCTGTGCGTCTCCAGTACCTACTATTCCCAGGGTCTAGCCCAGCACCTAACCCACAGTGGGTGTCCATGCATTCCTTTCTTAGATTTAACTGCATCGAGTAAAAGGCACAAATCCTAAGTGTACATTTCAGCGATGTTTGGCAAGTGTGTACACCAATTTAAGTATACAGCATTACCATCATCCTTGTGTCCCTTTCCAGTTTTACCCCTCTTCCCACTAGAGACAACCACTGTTTTGATTTCTAGCCTCACAGATTAGTTCTGTCTGTCCTTTAACTTTATATAAATGGCAACACACAGTATGAACTCTTTTGTATCTTGATTGATTCACTCATGTTTTTGAGATTTACCCATATGTTGTATAAATGAGTAATCTGTTCCATTTTTGCTGCACACTATGCCACTGCATGAATTTACCACAATTTATTTATCCATTTTCTTGTTAATGGGCAACAAGAAAATTTAAACATGTTTTGGATTTTTTACTATTATGAATAAAGCTGCAATGAACATTTTTACACAAGTCATTCTGTAGAAATATGCTTCCATTTTTCTTGGGTAAATAGATGGAAGGTGAATTGCTGGATCATCGGATAGGTGTATGTTTAACGCTATAAGACGCTGCCAGTTTTCAAAGTAGTTATATAATTTTACACCTTCACCAACAATGCATGAGCAGTCGGTCACTCTGCATCCTTTACAGTGTGAGATGTTGTTAGTCCTTTTAAATGTTATAGATTTTAGTGAACAAATCGTAGTTTCTTATTATGGTTTTAATCTGCATTTCCCAGCGGGCTTACAATGTTGAGCATCTTTTTGTGTACTTAGTGGTCTTTCATATATCCTCTTTTGTGAATTGTCTAAGTCCTCTGACCATTTTGTATTGGGTTGTTTCTCTTTTTGTTATTTATTTGTAAGAGTTCTTTATATATTCTGGATACAAATGATGGGGAATGTCATCAAAGACATGACCACCAATTGACCTGTCACTTCAAGCACTCAGAAGCTCCTCACCCCCTTCCTTGTCCTTGGAATGTGGGGTCCACTTGGAATGTGGCTCCCAGGGGCCTTTGAGATACTGATGTGGTGTTGAAAGTACCTGCCTGGTATACATGACTAGCCCCAGTCAAGGGCTCTTTATGAAATTTTAAGACTTGGCAGGCCAGTACAGGGATCCATTCATCTTGGTGCCACCCAACACAAGCCTCATATGTAAGTTTCCTTTACTTACTAAAACTGCCATCTACCAACCTGGAGTGGCCTCTTTCTTCTGTCTCTCTCTGCCCTCTTGAGTACAAAAGGGACCAGCATGAGAGACTATAGACTCTGAGAAACAAACTGAGGGCTTCAGAGGGGAGGGGGGTGGGGGAATGGGATAGGCTGGTGATGGGTAGTAAGGAGGGCACGTATTGCATGGTGCACTGGGTGTTATACGTAACTAATGAATCATCGAACTTTATATCAATAACCAGGGATGTACTGTATGGTGACTAACATAATATAATAATAAAAAAAAAAAGAGTCAGATGCTTACCCAGCTGAGCCACGCAGGTGCCCTGAAGTCTGAAATTTTGATGTGTTCAGCTTTGTTCTTCTTCCTCAAGATCGCTTTGGCTATTTGGGTGTCTTTTGTGGTTCCATACAAATTTCACAATTATTTGTTCTAGTTCTGTGAGAGACGCTATTGGTATTTTGGTGGGGATTGCATTCAATCTGTAGATTGTTTGGGAGTAGTACAGACACTTTAAGATTGATTCTCCTAATCTATCAGCATGGAGTATCTCTTCATTTGTTTGTGTTATCTCCAATTTCTTTCATCAGTGTTTTATGGTTTTTGGAGCACAGGCCCTTTGCCTCCTTGGTTAAGTTTATCCCTAGGTATTTTACTCTTTTTGGTGCAACTGTAAATGAAATTGTTTTCTTAATTTTTCTTTCTGCTACTTCATTATTGGTGTATAGAAGCGCAACAGATTTCTGGATATTAAAAAAAAAGGGGGGGGGGACCAGCTTCAGATTACAGGAAGCTCCCAAGAGGGTTGTGAACTAACAAGAAGTTCTTACGTATATATGTGGAATACTTTAAGGAAAATATTGTGAATGTTTTCCCCATTCTGTGGTTTGCCTTTTCATTTCTGTAACTGTGATGATTAAGGAACTGAAATTGCCTTTAATGCAGTGAAGTTAGTATCTTTTTCTTTTATGATCTTTGCATTTTGCTTTGGATCTCAAAAAATCTTTGCCTATGCCCTGGTCACAAATCTATTTGCCTATTTTTCCATCTAAGAGCTTCATAGTTTCGACTTTTACATTTTGAGCTATAATCTACTTCCAGTTAATTCTGGGTATGGTGTGAGGTACGACTTGCAGTTCATTTGATTTTTTTCATACAGATATCCAGTTATCTGGCATCATTTGTTGAAAAGACTTTCCTCTTCCCATTGAATTGCATTGGTGTTTTCTTGAAAAAGTGATTGTACCCGTGTGGATCAATTTCTGGACTTTCCTTCCAACTCCATGAGCATAGTAAAACTATATTTAGTTAGAGCTTTACTTTTTCCTCAACAGTATTTCATGGATTTCAGTGCAGAGGTCTTTTACAACTTTTGTTAAATTTATTTCTAGACAATTGTTGGTTTATGCTATTATGAGTGGTATTTTTAAAATTCTATTTTCTGATTGTTGCTAATACACAGATGTAAAGTTGGTTTTTGTATTTTGACTTTTTATACTAAGACCTCGCTGAATTCACATATCAGATCTATTAATATTTTAGGATTCCCTTAAATATGCAATCATCTCATTGTGACTAGTTTTACTTCATCATTATCAATGTTTCATTGCATTGAACTCCACTAAAATGTTGAGGAGAAATGGTTTAGAGTAGAAATATTTGCCTGTTCTCAATTTTTAGAATGACTGTTTTCAATATTTCACCACTAAGAGTGATGTTAACAAATGATGTTAATGTTTTCAGTATTTTACCATTTAAGAATGGTGACATCTTTTTCAGCGATGCCCTTTATTAAACTGAAGATATTCTTTTCTATTCCTAATTTTCTCAGAGGTTCTTCTTCCTCTTTTGTCATCATAAATGTGTGCTGGATTTTGCCTAAATGCTTTTTCTGTACCTCTTGAGATTATCATATGATTTTTCTCTTTTACTCTGTCATGTGGTGAATTATATTAGTTTTTGAATGTTAATACAACCTTATATTCCTGGAATTAAACCCACTTGGTCATGATGTATTATATTTTTTATATATTGCTATACTAATTGCTAATAATACATTAAGGTTTTCTTTAGTCTATTTAATGAGTGATTATGACCTGCAGTTTTCTTTTCTTGCAAAACCCTTCTCAGGTTTTGTTATGCCGGCTTTATAAAATGAATCAGAAAGTCCCTCTTCATCATTTTGTTTTTTTTTTAATGAGCTTGTATAAGATTCGAATTATTTCTTCCTTAAACATTTAATAGAATTCAGCACTGAAGTTTTGGGAGACAGAAGTTTCTTTGTGGAAAGGACTTTAATTATAAGTTTAATTTTTAATGAATATTTAGAGCTATTCAGGTCATCTATCTCTTTTAATCAGTTTTCATAAGCTGTATTTTTATGAAAGTTGTAAAATTTGGTGGCATGAAGGATTTACAGTAATAACGTCTTTCATCCTTAATGTTGGTTTTGTGTTTTCTCTCCTCTTTCTTGATCAGTTTTAGTAGTTTCTCAGTGTTACTAATATTTGTTAAATGACAATCAACTTTTGGACTTGATATTTATCTACTGTTTTCCATTCTTTTTGTTTCTTAGAGAGAGAGCGTGCGCACACGTGCACATGGGGGCAGAAGGGGTGGGGAGGAGCAGAGGAAGAGAATCTTAAGCAGACTCCATAACCAGAGTGGAACCTGAGTCAGGGCTTGATCTCATGACACTGAGATCATGACCTGAGCTGAAATCAAGAGCTGGACACTTAACTGACTGAGCCACCCACGTGCCTCTACTGTTTTCCATGCTTATATTTATTATTTCCTTCTTTTTACTTACTTTGATTATAGCTGCTCTATTTTTCCCAATTTCTTTTGTTTTTTAAGATTTTATTTATTTATTTGACAGAGATAGAGACAGCCAGCGAGAGAGGGAACAAAGCAGGGGGAGTGGGAGAGGAAGAAGCAGGCTCCCAGCAGAGGAGCCTGATGTGGGGCTCGATCCTGTAACGCCGGGATCACGCCCCGAGCCGAAGGCAGACGCTTAACTGCTGTGCCACCCAGGCGCCCCTATTTTTCCCAATTTCTTAAGGTAATTTATTTTGGATCTTTCTTCTTTGCTAATAATCACATTTAAAGACAGGTTTTCTCTCTTAGCATCACTTTAGTTACATCCTACAAATTTTGATGCTTGTGTTTTAATTGTCATTTATTTTAAAATATTTTTAAATATTTTCTAATTTCCCTCATAAATTCTTCTTTGAAGCATGGGTTAATTTCCAAGTATTTGGGGAATTTATAGATACATTTTTATTATTGATTTCTAGTTTAATTTTCCCTTGGTCAGAGAACATATTTTGTATTATTTCAATCTTTAAAATTCTGGGGGGTTTGTTTTATAGTCCAGAATCTGGTCCATTTGGTTCATCTTTAATGTGTCCTTGATAAGAATATATATTCTGCATCTGATGATTGTGAGAATTTCATAATGTCTATTAAGTTATGTTGGTTGACAGTGTTCTTCAGATCATCTACACCCTTTCTGATTTTCTGTCTCCCTTTTCTACCAGTTTTGGAGAAAGGAATGTCCAGGTCTCCCACTCTAACTGGGGATTGATCTATTTCTCCCTTCAGTTTTGTCAATTTTTGCTGCATGTAGTTTGATTCACTATTAGATGCACATATATTTAGGATTATGTCATCTTTTTTTTTTTTTTAAAGATTTTATTTATTTATTCGACAGAGATAGAGACAGCCAGTGAGAGAGGGAACACAAGCAGGGGGAGTAGGAGAGGAAGAAGCAGGCTCACAGCAGAAGAGCCTGATGTGGGGCTCGATCCCAGAACGCCAGGATCACGCCCTGAGCCGAAGGCAGACGCCTAACCGCTGTGCCACCCAGGCGCCCCTAGGATTATGTCTTCTTGATGAATTGGCTGAATGATTATGAAATGTCTCTCTCTTACATCTGGTTTGAGGTCTTCTGTCTGATTAATAGAGGCATACCAGTTTTCTATGAGTAGTGTTTGCCTGGTATATCTTTTTCCTCTTTTGATTTCCCATTTACCTGCATTTTTATATTTGAGGTGCATCAACTGCAGATAGCATTTAGTTGTCTAGCCATCCTGATAATCTTGACTTCGTAATTGGAGTATTTACTCCCATTTAAATACAATATACTTATTGGTAAAGATATAAAATCTATCATTTTGTGGGGTTTTTTTTTCTATTTTTCTTCTTCTGTTCTCTGATCCTTGATCCTCTTTTCCTGCCTTCTTTTATACTCATCGAGTACTTTTTAGGATTTCATTTTTTCTTCTCTATGGATTTTTCATCTGTGTGTGTGTGTGTGCTTCCAACGGCTACTCAAGGGAATCACAATACATATTTATTAAGTGAGTAAATGAGGGGTGCAGTATACACCCATTTACAATCCACTTTATTAATTCTTCGTCAAGCCTACAACATCACGAGCTGTAGCACAGCCAAAACTGATAACACGCCCATGGAGGGGAAATTCTTTAAATTCAGGCTCACATTGTGATGCTCAGGAATTCTTGTCTCAACTTTAATACAACTGCTTCCTGGTCTAGTTGCATTTTTACTCCTTCCTTAATTCAGTTATCGCTCCGTCTAACAAATACACATTTCCTTCTTTGGCTATCTGTCAAAATTTCCTTTGAAGGTTGAAAAAACTACAGAGGCCTAGACCAAGAGCTACTGAATCAAAATCTTCAGAGAGCTTCCAATACGCAGATAAAGGTGAGAACCACTACATTACTGAACGTCCACTGAACTCTGGTCGCTGGCTGTCAGCGCTAACCCCGTAACGTCCCCCACCTTCATGCCACAGAGCAGGCTCCCTAACAGCAACGTGCGCTAATTCCTTCTCTCTTCTCCTGATTGTGTACAAGGCCAGGAAGGGGGAAAAAAAAAAAAAAAAAAAAAAAACAGAAACTAAAGAGGCTCATTAGGTTTCTAATAGGTTTTTTTTTTTTCTTTTTCTCTTCTTTTTGGAGATTGGCCCCCTTGAGGCACATCGTAACTCAAAATAACTCCCGTGGGGGAAGTGTGAAGAGTAATGTTGGGACTGCAACGGCAGAACCTAATGGCAGCAAAAGAAAATTAAGAGAAACAAAAACAAAAAGAGAAGCGGAAAAAAAAGAAAAGAAGAGAGCCTTATCAATAATGTACTAGAAAAGATTTCTTGAAAATAGAAGCCTTACCTCTTCACATTTCTTCTCTGCGTGCTCTGTAGATATAGGAGACTATAACTTTTGCATCCTTGGAATGCCTGGATTATATCTAAGCCAGTGGCCCCAACTGTGGCCCCAGTATGTGTCTTGTTTGGTCTGTCACAACCAGCTGGCAAAAGCCAGTGGGAACTCACTGCCTCAAGTGGAGTCTTGGGGCCCCACAAGGCCATGAAACAAATCCGCAAGCATCATCGTACCCTTTAGTCCAGTGAATTCCTTCCTCTTTTCCATGGGGCAGAGCATACTTCAGAGTCTACCACTCACCCTGAAAGCCTGGTTCGACTGTATTTCTCAGAAGCCCGGCAGGGAGAATGGAAGGAAGCCTGCTGTTCTGGTAGGGAAACCCAAAATATCTTTCCACCTCCTTTGTTGCCTTGGAAGCTATACAGTCCAAGAGAAGGAAAGAAAAACAGAAAACTACAGCAAAGAGTGGTTCCGGAAATAACTGCTATGTGAAACTACTAGAGAAATATATTAGTGCCTCTAATGATAGCTTAGACACTTGCTCCCTTCCAAATTACTAGTGTTAATGCGTGCAGTGTAGTGAGTGCTCATAATGTGTAATTTTACCCTGCTTTTGTTTTTATTCCATCCTTCGGGTGGACAAGAATCATGCTATTATATTTTGCATGGCTGCCTGTAAAATCAGGTAATGCTGTAGTTCATGAAAACAGGCACCAGGCAAATAGCACCTGTTTAGAAGTGCCCAGCAGCCAGAATTTAAAATGCCTACCAACACCTCCCTCACCCTGTGGGTCTGGATACCAGCCACTGGGGAACTGGGGCTTCACACACAGGTGAGAGGGCTGACTGCATTGAATTGGGTGTGCTTTGTAAGCTGTTCACACTAGCTTACAGAAAGTCTTGCTGGGAACAGAGAAAGCAAGTTTCTCCCAAACCAGAGGCTTCAAACTGGAGGCGTGTGGCCTGGATACAACCTAATCAGGGCTTCTACAGCCCCATGTGCACCTGTGTACGAATTAGAAAAAGGCATTCCTACATGTCATTAGACCTGTTTTAGGACCCTCAGCTAAAGCACAACTACCCAACTGTATGTACATGGTGGCCCTGGCCATATATATAAAATATATATGCATTTTTTAAATATTTATTTATTTATTTATTTATTTATTTTTATAATTGTACCACCATTCATTTTATATTTTTAGATATTTAGGAGTAACAGTTCATACATTTTCATCAGATTCCATAGAATATCATAACTGGAAGTTGCCAAAGTTGACTTCAACTTTCCCATTTTAGAGATGATTAAACTGACTTTTCCAAAGTCACAAAGTTAATAAGTGGTAGAGAAAGGGCTACAACCCCCTTTTCACTTCCATTCTATTAATTATGTCACTACGCTGTACTGTTTTCTTTAGTACCTTAAAGTTGACTAGAAAGAGAGTTAAATTTAAATCTATCACTTTGCTAGTTATTTTCTAACTGTCCAATCTGATCTTTGTTTCTTTTTCCCTTTTTTTTCTACCTGTTTTTGGAATTCTGAGTATTTTTTTATAATTCTATTTTTATCTCCACTAGTTACTTGATGGTTGTATCCTACCTTTTTTTGTTTAATTATGTTATGTTAGTCACCATACAGTACATCATTAGTTTTTGATGTAGTGTTCCATGATTCATTGTTTGCGTGTAACACCCAGTGCTCCATGCAATCCATGCCCTCCTTAATACCCTTCACTGGGCTAGCCCATCCCCCCACCCCTCTCCCCTCCAAAACCCTCAGTTTGTTTCCCCGGAGTCCATAGTCTCTCGTAGGTCCTTTATCCCTCTGTTTACTCCCTCTTCGTTTTTCCCTTCCTTCTAACAATCTCCCTGAATTTTTTTTTAAAAAAACAGATTTACATTTTTCCTTGAAAACTGGAATTACAGCACACTGAATTCACATTCCCAAATGGCAGCTATCAGTGGAGATGAAGAGGAGCTGCCTATTTGAGATGGGCCACATGCCCTCCAGTTCACGGCAGTCCACTCCACTCCCTATTGTCCTTCACTTGGCTCACTCACTCACCAATTTAACCTGCCAGGCACTAAGGGCATTAGAGTGTGCGATCACTCTCCAGGTCTTCAAAATCTTGTTAAACACAGTCGGGGTTAGGTTTTCTTCTTGCCTCCCTCAAACAGTGAAAAAGAGATTCCATGGGGCCAGCACTGCCCTTAGGTAGAGTATAAAATGGCGGGATCTGGAGTAAGATAGCCCTGAGTTTATAAACCTCTTCTGCCACTTCCTGCCTATATGACATCCACCTAAAATTTGATTCCCACTCTCGTCTGCCTTTCCTTGAAGATTCAGCCTGAGGACACCTTCTCCAAGATGTGGTCTCAGACAGCCTCCACCTTCAGGGGATCAACCTGAACCTTAATACCAAACACTCTCATCCTGAACACTGAGCTCACATTCCCACATTGCAGCTGTCAGTGAGGATAAAGGCAGCTGCCCACATGAGATGGGCCATGTGATCTCAATAGGCTTCAGGGAGACCATCTGGAGCTAGAGTTGAACAAATATGTAAATAAATGGTTGATAACGGGAGCCAGATTTCTCACTGCCAGAGAAAGAAATGTGCAAATAAGCAAACTAGAATTAAAAACTAGAAAACTGGAAATAAATCTGTGGTGCTGAATTAGAGTTAGAGACAAAAGTATAAACTCATGTAAATTTAATTTATATATAAGTAGAGAAATAATTATAGATATAAGTGTCTACACTGGTTAGTGTACATGCATATATTTCCTAGTTCTGTCCATTGAGAGGGCCTAGAAGCAGGGACACACCAGTGAACAATGAGCACACTCAGTGTCTGTATCTTGGTTTCTAAATACCACTCTTCATTAGAAAGAATCTGGGCTCCTCGGAGAAATGTTTGATTCAGGGATGGAGCACAGAAAATACAAGATGAGCTTGATCGTCTTACAGTGCCAGACAATAAGAAAGTACTAAAAAAAAATAAAATAAAGTAAAGGATGAGGGCATGTCAAAAGGACACAAGAGCCAACCTGAAAGATCTCTCGAGGGCCCAAGCTGGAGCAATTTGAACAACAAAATACATAAGGGAATATTAGATTATAAAGCGAAGTATAAAATAAGTATGCATGAGTCCATACAGATATAAAGAAATGCTTGAATAAATAAGCAAATGGGGAAAAGGAAGAAATCTTCCCCACCCAGAAGGTAAAGCTTTAATTCCCCTCCCTTTGGATGTGAACTGAACTTAGTGATTTGCCAGCAAAGAATAGAGTACGGAGAGGGACAGACAGCAACTGTGTAGTAGAGAAAGTTGGCAAGCACTGCCTTAACCAAGTGGCCAACACTATTATCACCAGTTATAAGTCATGTTGATATTACATACCTTATGATACAATATATGATATGATATAAGAGACTTGGGTTTGAATCCCAGGTCCATCATTAGTACCTTTGGGACTGAATATATGCCTGTTTCCTCCTCTGTAAAATGCAGGAAATAATAAATCTCTTTCATGGGATTAGTGTGAGTAAATGGGATAAGTGGGGATCTTAGAACACGACCTGGCACTAAGTAAGTGCTCAATACATACTGGATATTAATATACTTTTTTATCCCTCCCAGCTCCCTGAATAAAGAAGACCCCGAATACATTTCAGGGTCCCGATGGCTACTACTGACTCTTAAGCAAACCATTTCAGAGGGTAAGGATTACATTTGACAGCTCCCAATGCAGGATTTCTGGGGCATCTAATCCCTTACTGGAATATTGATTCTGGCATCTAAACACAAGAGTTGGCCTTTGGGACACAAAGAAAGGCATGATTATAGGGTGGTTAGAAGCAATAACTCTGGAGTCCAGATCCCAACTCAACCCCCAGTAGCTGGATGACTAATTTTTTCACCACTTTGAGCTTCCTCATCTGCAAAATGGGTATAATACCAACATATATCTCAATGATAACTGAATAATCCATCTCTTGGCAAAATGCCTGGCATATAGTAAGTGTTCAATAAATGTTTGTTATTATACAAGATAATAAAAAGAAGAATCTAGCTGCTGGTATGAGCATGTTCCCTATGATGAGAATACATTAAAAGACATCTCTCATCCTAGGTGTGAGGTTTTGTGGGGCCCTGAAGATAGCAAAAGAGACAAAGGTTCTTTCTTCCTCAACCCTGCTGTCTGGGAAGGGGGTGGGGAGTTGAGGCCTGAGGTCCCAACCTTGGCATCTGGGCCCACTGCCTCTCAGGAACAGCTGCTCCTCTCTCTCCTGCCACTCACAGGCCAGGCCGGAAGGGTTAGGGGAAGTGGATCTGAACAGATGACCCCAGGGGTCCACAGGTCAAACACAGGCTGGGAAGGGGAAGGCCCCAAGGAGTAGCAGCTGGTGTTTGCCTGGCTGAGTCCCCTGGGGATTATTTGTTTAAGTTTCAATGAAATGATTTTAATTTAGTGGTTCTATGTTATATGTTTAGTTTTTTCAAGAAAAGATTTTCAATCTAGCCCCAGACCTCCCTAGAGGTTGTTGATAGTAATTTAAGTACTCAATTATTTGGTCTGATATGAAGACAATTGTTAGAGGTCACAAGCCTGACCAGGAGATCCCTATGTCAACCACCGAGACATATCCTTCTGCTTTTGGTATTGTTTTATTTTATTATTGTAAACAAATAACATACTTACATAATTCAAAATTCTAAATCCACTAAATAAGTATTTCCTATTCATTACCTATTCATTCCTTAAAAACAACGAGTTTACCAGTTTCCAAGTTTGTTTTTCGGGTCCTTCCAAAGTGTTTTTTGGGGGTTTTTTTGTTTTTTTGTTTTGTTTTGTTTTGTTTTTGGCTCAAGCAGGCAAATATATGAATAAACTACAATTTTTGTTTGGTTTTAGTTTCTGTATTTCTTTTTCACAGGAAATATTTCTCAGATCCCCATGATAGCTGCTATATTTTTGCTTCCAGATGCTTAGACAGCAAATTTAGTAACATTTTAAATGAACTAGTGCTTTATTAATAAAATTTGCATTCATTTGAAAAATTGTTTTTATAGGAGAGTAAAAACACCTATACTACATTGTATCACACAGCAGCTAAAAGGAATGAAGTAGATCTATCTGTATTAGCATTAAAAGATCTACTAAAAAGAAGTGTTTGGCAATAATTATGTATACTTTGATACCATTTATATGAAAACTGTCCCAAAATACTCCATATTCACTGAGTGCCTACATAAAAGTATATAACACTCTCTGGAAAGTCACATGACAAACCAAGACCAATGGGAAAGGGAACAAAATGAATGAGAGTCAGGGGTGGGTGGTCAAAGGGGTCATTAGCAGAATGCACACTGTGCTGGGACGGACTATCAGGTGGCACGTCTCGCTTATGACTGGCATCAACCTGACTGGTCAGGGCCCACACCGAACTGTCGTTAGGTATTGTGACTATCACGCCTAGACATTAGCCTTATTTTTACCGTTCAAATAATTTTAGCGAATGAATTCACATATTTCTTTTGAAATTAAAAATTTATATATAAGAAAAAATTCTACGTTCCAAGTTCGTGTATTTTATCCACAAAAAGAGCTTGGTGAATATTGGCCGTGTTGTCCACAGACTATGACCCACAGATCCATAATACATATTCTCCAACAGCTAAAGGATGTTTCCTCAACACATTCAGCTGGACTCAAAATGCACCGAGGAACCCCTCACGCCAGCCCGGGAATGGCCTCTCAGTACACGGAGGTGGACTAACTCCCTATTGTTCAAATCCCAGATCCAGTCTTCCCCTTCAGCCTGAGCCACTTGGATACCAAGAAATAGGGCAGGAGAATCCCTCTAGGGTCATTCCCGCCTAACGGGCTACAAAGGCAAGGATTGCTCAGCGGAACTCAACCCTGATAACTTGCTGGGGTCAGCACACTTTCTTATAAAGGGCCAGATAGTAAGTATTTTTGGCTTTGCAGGCCAGATGGTCTCTATGGAAATCAGTGGACTCTGCCATTGTAGTGCAATACAGTGAGCTGGCATGGCTATGTTCCAATAAAACATCCTTTACAAAAGGAGACCCATGGCAGGCCAAGGTTCACAAACCCTGGAGGATGACAACTAGTGTGGCCAATACTTGGTCTCTCGTTAGCTCATCACAGGCCTTCGGTACCAGCTTCTGAGTCCTAGATGAGACCTCACAGATTAGGAGATCTGTACAGAATAAAAGGCCCCAAAGCAATTCCACCCCAACACTGCCCAGTGAGACCCCAAGATAAAGGACTCTCTCAGGGTGTGTGATGTTCAACTTCCCATGCTCAAGGAAATTCAGGTATTAGGTGGGAACAAGTTAACTGAGGAAACGCACAGGAGCCAGATGGAAAAGGGAAGTTTCAATTTTGGTTCTCCAAATCGGTATTTCCCCTCTCTCTGCACTGAACGCTTGTCTCCTTAATTTAAGTAGAAGTATAGAGAAGTGAAATGCAGAAGTCAGTCACAAATCCTACCTGGGTTAGGCAGACTTTCCCTGATAAGACCCTATCTATTGTAAAGCTCCCACATCACACAAGAAATCTATCTTTATCTTAAGTAATAAGCATTATGCCAGTCAATCTTTCTGTGGCAGGCTGACACATCAT